>NC_056726.1:89400492-89437992 GCF_019279795.1 Protopterus annectens | reverse complement strand
ATTACCCTTATAAGTGATACAACAGTGTAAATACCAGTATTTCAATGGCAACTGTTACAGATCTACACTACGGCATATCACAATACTGCATTCCACAACCCTTACAACCTGCAATGTGGTCCAAACATGAACAATGAATGTATAATATGGAATCCTATGTTAGGACAGCAAATATGGGGAATACATACCTTCACAAACACTGGAAGCATATGTGTGCATACACTCCAGATAACATACAGTGGAAGCAGCTGTTGAGGTACTGACAGCATGCATTCTTCATGAGTATGGACCTTCCAGCAAGTACAGGTCCCCAATGTCACACCAATAAATGGTCTGCTGTCCAAGATGTTTGACCATCAAATGTGCCCACTTACATGCAACAGAGGCAGCCATGGCTCGCACACATCTTACATGCCATGGCATGGACTCAATACCCAACAGGTAGCACCCAGGAGTTGGACATGTAGCCATACCTCACAGTTGAATATACTATGGCAAAAAGTGCTATCCAAGACGGATGATGTCATATGTTGCAAACTGGTCATGCAGGCTGCCTAGTAACATGCCACAACACTGAGGGGAGTTGCAGGAATGTTTATTAAGTACTATCTGTAAAGTACCCATGTCAGCAATTGCCTTGACTCTACATAAGTGTAGCCCATCAGTTAGGGTAATCAAATTGGAAAGTTGTACCACAGGAAACATCAGCCAGGCCTCTCTACAGGTAGTGTATGCATAACAGAAAAGATCCCCAAAAAGCATGTGTTGCAATGTGTACTGGTGTACAAAGACCACGTTGGAAATCTACAGACAGTATCAATTAAGATACATGTGCTGCACAACCAACACCTCACCCCACCTCAGGCCAGCTATCCCCAACTGTACCTTGTTGGTGCCAGTGTAGACCTGTATGTTTGCCATTCATTAGCTGGGACTAGGCTGGTACACATGGTGTTCAGTGTTTGGGGCACTGTAAAATGACATACATGAGTAGGCCATAGTTGTCAATCATCTGCAAAAAGGCTGAGGGTAGGGCGGGGTTGTCATCATGACACAACAGTGCACTGAAGCAGAGATCCATAGAATACTACAAATGGCTGTATCTGCGCACTGTCAGGGCCAGGAATTGTGGCAGACATAACCCTGACTCCATAGCAATAGTGACGGCACTGTGTAACTTCCAAGGGATGTGCACATGAGTTGACCTTGCAATCATGCAGAGTTGGGGACATTTCTATGGCAGACTGAACAAATACTAGCAAATGCAGATGGCCCATGCTAGTATACCCCTGCCAGGAATAGTGACTGCTGTAGTACACATAACAGTAGGTGCAACAAACCATAATGATAAGGGTGTGCACACATATGCACCCAGAAAGTGTATGCATCTCAATCAGCATCTGCACAGCTAACACATTTGTTTGAGACTGCATTTGATTGTACAGGTCATATGTGACATATTGGGTTTGTGTAATGCTAACATATGCAGTAATGTGATCCCATGGCATATCAAGGAAGAAGGTGTCATATCACTAAGGGTGTGTACACTCCCCATAGCCATGGTAAGGTTTGAAGGTTGTCAGTGTAATTGTATCATATTGGCCATACATGCACCCCTGATGATGAGATCTATATTACAGACATCAGGCATTCACAAATGACATCTGTACACATATCATCCCAGCTATGTGTTGGACAAACACATAGGGGCTGTGAGCAGTACAGCAAACATAAATGACACAATAATACAAATTCAGCAATGGTATGTACACCAGTGAGGTATGGTGCATAGTACATGCCAGGATGCTGAACAGGTGCACAGCAGTACTGTGTACATGGGTGCAGTGTGTTCCAGGGGAAAAAGCATCACCTACTAACACAACCCATGCATCACAGAGATGTATACTATTGCTAGCAGGGAATAACTATATCTGCACTGCATGCTGTTGATTGCCATATTTCATGCATGTTGACAAATGGGTAATGGTAGGTATGTGTGTAATATGTTTGTGCAGCCTCAATTGTAAGTGTGTGTGCATGTGGGGGGTGGGGGTGGGTGTGGAGGTTATTTTGTCTGTGAGTGCAATCTGTGGAGTGCAAGGGGGTTGATGTATGTAGGATGTGTGTGTGTTTGTGTGTGTCAATGTATGCACATGTGTGTGTCAGGTTGTTCATACCTCTCGACTTCTCTTTGAAATCGTGCAGTGCATGGACATGGCCTGCACATGAGACACCAGGAATACTTGTCTGACATGTAATCATGTAATCTCAGGACAGCTGATAGTATAATAAGTTCTGTAGCATGGAACATGCATTAGGAGGGAAACTAGACACCAGGGATACTGTTATAATTGCAATCAGCAGAAAGATGAAAGAATACCCATGTATGCAGCACTACAGATGCATTGGGAAATTACTAGACTACACCAGATAGTGTTTCCAAATATTACTGTAGTCCACATAAAAAGTTAATAGAGCAACAGCTCTTGTATCTACTGAACAATAGTTATGTATGACACTCCAGTGTGTGACATTATTGAGTGACTGTAGTAGCCCCTAACATATGGTCCATGCTCAAGATGTCTGGTCAAGCCCAGGGTGAACACTGGATGACATCAGGGAGTCTTTGAAAAACCGACTCCAATCAAGTCAAAGAGGTAATGGAGTAACAGGTCATGTTCCGTGATCACTTTTCTAGGCAGTTAGAAGAATGATACATTAATGATTGGTATTATTGACTGTAAGTATCCAAGACTGATGCAGGATGGGGAACATAAGAGAATAAACTAGGGACAATCTGTAAATTCAGGGACAGGTATGTATTATGGTGGAATGTCAGAGTGTGTGCATGTGTGCATGTGTGTGTGTATATCTGCAGTGTTAATCAATGATGTACAGGTCTTAAAGTGCGTTTCTTATTTTCCTCTTACAGGTGGCGAGATGGGCCAGGGTCCCTCCTGCAGGCAATCTGATGTTGGTGTCCATAAAGACACTGAAAATGATGATAGGTATGTTGAGGCACAGGGGGGTGTCAGAGGCCCAAGCTGCACCATTGTTTCAGATCCCGCTGTTATCCACCCCATCCCCCACACACAGTCACAGTGCCTATACATACCCCATATCCAGTAGCCATAGCAGATGGACAGTTGGTGGTTGGGGCATGGAACAGGATAGTGTGGTATCTATGGTTCATGTGTCTGGACACAGCAGCCAAAGCCAGATGTCGGGCAGGGTGCCATATAGGCAGATGTACAGGGGGGCTTTTTGGAAGGCTCCTGGTCATTGTGCCTCTGGCAGAAGTGCCACATCTGGTACTACCAGATGCATGTTTCAGGCTGTCATGGAGGAGCAGACACGTATGGAATGGTACACCAGACAGGCTCTAAGGCTGCAGAGGGCTACTCATTCAGCTGTTACTGATAACATCAGTGATCTTGCAGGTGCCCTCCATTATTATACAGAGGTCATGGATAGCCGGTGGGGTCAGGTGGTGGGACTCCTCAACCGTGGAGTGTCAGTGCACAAGCATGTATTGGGAGTGGTGTGACAGCCACGTGGACATTGCCGCAACACCAACAGCTGGAGGTCGACATGGACATGCAAGGACACCAAGCCACTCTTGTAGTGGCAGTACCAGACCCAGCATTGCAGGGGGGGTGTTGTCCACACCACACAATGACAGGCCACATACACGTGGCCCTGGGCAGTCCCTGGAGGGGCCTGGTTCCAGCAGACATATGTCATTACCAGGGGAGAGTACCATATCATGGCTTGTACCTGAATGTGCCCCTGTGGAATCCCTGGCAAGCACAGTTCTCATGTCCATGGGGGAGGCGGTGGCTTGCAAACCCTGCCAGGTATGGTCTGCAGCTGTCCCAACAAACACCTGTATAGGGAAGCCACATGGCAGAACTGTGTGCATGCATACTCACACACAATACAAAAACAGCTAGGGCAACCCCATACCTACATGCACCACATCACCACTGCCATATCAATAATTAAAACCCCTTACTCACACACATGGTGTCAAATGTATGGCTCAGCCTAGGTCTCTGGCAAACTAACAACAGCATATGATGATACCTGTGCCACATCCCTGTCATCCATAACATTGATGCAGAGACAGGCTGATATGGTTCTGTTGCACTGCTGTGTAACATGTGAGCAGTAAAGTTTAATGCTTACATGTCAGGAAGTGTAGCTGTCCAGCCATGATGCATTATAGCTGTTATTAACACTGAGTGATTGAGGTCTCAGTAATGTAATCCATTTGTGTTCTAGGTGTCCATGTGTTAGCAGGTGGATGATCTGCTGTCATATCCTACAAGGGGTATGGCACTGTGGTGACACCTTGGCTGTGCCATATCTTGGGTACAGATGAACATATGTCACAGGTCTGTATAACAGTTACTGCATGTGCCACACAGCTGATAGATCTGGGGGTGGTGTAAATAGGTAAGTGCATTGTGGCTGCAGTTAGCAGCCCTTCTACAGTGGACAATGGTAAGTGTACTGGTGGTACACACCACATGTTTGTGTATAACACACACAGAAGCTTTGGTGTTGATGCAATACACAGAGAATACTGTACACATGGATTTATGTACCTGTGCAAGGAACACATTTTATCCTATGCAATTCCACCAAGACAGAATAGGCACAACACATTGGGGAATAAGCAGTCTGCTAGTTTAATGTCATTGACGATGGTACTGGCAGGGTATATGTCCCCTTCCCCAATGTAGGAACAATCCTCAACTCGGTAAACATATGTGTGCTTGTGTGGGCGGCACACCCCTACACTTTGGAGGGTGAGAGGTGCTATAGAACTGCAGATAGTGTGATAGACAACCACCTAACCTGTTAACATGAACTGTACAGTATTACAGCCAGCTAAGCAGGGGGATACACTCAACACTAACTGCAATGATGGTGGCTGGGTCCACAACAGCCACACTCCGCTATGTATACCAACCCCAGTATTACTGCACACCTATACAGTGGGGAAGAGGGCAATTACACATCTACCACTAGTTGTGATGAAATGTATGTTCACAGGATGGTACCTGTGAAATGTTAACTTATACCAGGCAGTTCTCAGACAGATGACCTTGTTGGACATGTATATTCTGCAAACTGAAGTAGATTCCTTCACATACACACACACACACTCTTACTTGGCAACACTGGGGCTAGACCCCTACCTAGGTATGTAGTGCTACTGCTGTGTGTGGCTTTAACTGCACACACCACACAGCTTTTAGGATGAGGTGTGTTCCAGGTTACATGTTACATGAAGAACATCCCCAGGCATGTACAGTATGGTAATGGGGGATGTACTGGTTGTTTATGGACAATACATAGTGTGACATACCATCATATACACATTGATGAACACATAGTCAGACACACATCTGAGAGACCTAGGTCTATCAGTGCTAACTACCTTGTTAGTGTATCCATTATGTTACAGGTAAGATGCACACAGCACATGCATAACTGGACTGGATAGTGTTATCAGTTACCTGTATGGTTGATGGTGACACTGGTCCCCATACAGTGAAACATGGGACATGTACCAGTGGTACCATGGTGTAAAGACAGTGGATATTGTATGCACTGAAATCCTTGATAACACTCCGACATACCCACCATCACACATTGACCAGGACTGCAATACAATCCCTTGTCCATCCCAAGACTGCTACTACAGAGATATGCATCTAATACACATGCCACAGGCATAGTAGGGTGATGCATTGTCATGCCTCTCCTACAGACAGCAACATTACTACCCTTAATACTGTGTGGCAATGCATATTGTAATAGGAGAATGTGGCCTCAGAATGCTGTAGCCTACCTATATACACACATGAACACATACACACACTTGCCAGAATTCAGTGGGTATCCCATGCCTATCAACTCATTTGTACAGCAGTATTGTGCTGGTACTGCAAGGCCCAGGTAGCCCTTAGGGAGAAGAGCGTAACAAGGTAAATGTAATGTCCAGTACAGCAGAAGCCACATCCAACTATGGCAATGGGGGGGTGCGGTGGGTGCAAAGGGCCTCAGGGTATTTTTAACTACAGGTCTACAAACACAGACACTGATATTCTCAGTAATGCACATGTACACATTTGTCAGTACTGGGGTGCATCAGTACAGGTGTTCATAGTTGTGTACCAGGCTATTGTCCATGGAGAGATGGGAAGTGTTGGGGATGTGTGTACAGTGGTATCATGCCACCTGCCATGTGCCTACAGGCCATTTATCATCAGATACCACAGGGGTTATCCTCAGGGTGAGAGTGACATGTATCAGCCAATCATCTGGGTGCCTTTTGCAGAGAGCCAGTGAGGTGCTCCAGTTGGCATACATGTAACATGTATTACATAATATGGTCAGGGTCTGTCTTGGAAACCTGTAGCCAAGCATGTTCTGTTGACTGTGGTGGTGTAGTTGAAGTATCCATGGCATGTGGTGCATACAGGGTGTGGATTCCTATCTGGGGAATTCATAACACAGCTGGGCAGACATGTCAGTGTCAGGCAAGCATAGATTGCCTGTAAGTATCCAAGATGGCTACCTGACATCTGCACATCTGTACAGAGGAAAGACTGACATCAGC
Organism: Protopterus annectens; assembly: GCF_019279795.1. Lineage (NCBI taxonomy): Eukaryota > Metazoa > Chordata > Ceratodontiformes > Protopteridae > Protopterus > Protopterus annectens. Next base: position 89,431,358 of record NC_056726.1, on the reverse strand, counting down.
TAGACAACTAGCTATGCATTAGGATGATAGGCAGATAGACATCTGACACTGATAAGTATGCCATTACTACATGATAGCAGCCCTCATTAACATGTGCTATACACACAGTAGTCTACAGTTATTTTCCACATGTCAGATCATTATCCAGTAGGAAATATTTAATGAGACACAGCTCACACACCAGGAACACAACAGTGAAGACTCAGAGTCCATCTTTGCATGCAGGGGTGTTTGTTTCAAGTGCTACAATGTGCAATCTACTCTTACTTGGGAAAGCACTGTCAACAGTAGTAAGGAAATGATACACTACATGCCAGTGTGACTGCATATAACCTGGGATACTACCCATGTATGTAACACATTCAAATGGAAAAGAGTGTTGTACAAGCCATATATACTCAAGTGTCCCATACAGTAGACTCACACCCCTTACTACTGTAATGAGAACAGATAGATGTATGTTATGTATATGTGCACAGAATCAAATACACTTATTAAATATGTCATTACCCTGCTATATTATCAGAATAGAATGTAAGCACAGGTTACCAGGGCTGAGCCATGCTGAGCAGGTTTCATCATTGCTGCAATATTACAGCTAAGCACATTTGTGCACTCATAAACAAAGCCTGCATGGTGTAAGTGCCTGTACGTTTAACCATATGTTAGCAATGCTTAGCTTCAAGCAAACCTGTGCAAATGCACTTAAAGCTGCTCAAAACTACCTTAACCAGTCTGTATCCAACAGTCCTTGTTCTACCCAGTAACAAATTAAACAGCCCTTGGACCCAGGACCCTGTACGCTATAGCCACAGCAGTTAACCACTAAGCCATGACAGCTGTGAAGATAGTTGTTTTTTTCAATATATCTGCCAGTACACATACTGAACAGTATTGAACAATTGCTGTGACTTCTACAATTGTGTAGTACTTATTAGTGATATTACTGTTGAATCACGTATGTTGTTATATCTAAATATACACATATCAGATAAATACTGTGTGATACATCTGGGAAGGTATACACAATAGTAATGTTTACACATAAGAGTTGGACGGGTGGCCTAATGGTTAAGGTGTTTGCCTTACAAACACAAGGTGCAGGGTTTGAATCTCACAAGAGATAATTGGCTAGGCTTAAAATGGCTTGCAAGAGCAGTTAGCATAGTACTAATCTATGAACCTATAACAAGGATATGGATATATATATATATATATATATATATATATATATATATATATATATATATATACAGATGTAGATATATGTGTACATGTACATACACATATATATTCGTATATATGTATTTATATACATCTGCATATTGCATTATATATATGGCCATATATAGATCTCTCTCTCTCTCTCTCTCTATATATATATATATATATATATATATATATATACATATATATTTATGTCTATATACCTGTAGATATCTATAACTATATATGTGTGTGTGTGTGTGTGTATATATATATATACATATATATATATATATATATATATATATATATATATATATATATATATATATATGTTTAACATATGTCCAGAACATGGAGTGGTGGAGTCATACCTAAGCATCAATAGTCTCAACCTCTTAGTACAAGGGGATGTCATGCAAATATTGCAGGTATAAATGGAGACTGTTGTTACTGTAACAGGGGTTGTCTTAACAGAAATGGTGTGTGGGAGGTCACATCTGCTACTGACATGTACGCCATCAGTTACTGACAGACATCCTAAGGTCATCATAATACAGTAACACAGATATCACAGTAATGGTCCTGTGGAATACAGCAGAGATATGACCAATAAATCTGGACAGTCTGACGCACTCTGGTCAGTCTATAGGGATACACAGAACCCCTTAGTGCAAGACATGTGGACCAAGCTGACAATGTGGATGTTAACAGCCATATAAATGGGTATATCACATAAATACTGGAATACATATGCCCACACAGTTTATGCATTTACACACTCCTGTCTATCCTGACACATAATATCCAATGGTGCAGACGTCACACGCCCACATTCTACCCACTAGTTAGTGACATACATCTGTACAGCATCCCAGTGCTTTGTCAAAAATACACAACAGTTATGGTGGCCCGGCAGCAGTGCATTTGACAAATATCTGGACATAACATCACACTGGGTAAGTACACTGAGCTGCTAGGCATGTCACAAAGCACTTTGCAAACTACAGGCAGACTGTCACAACACTGGCCTACATTTCTTATGGGGGAATACACATGTACCTGCAAATATAGCAGGCTCTACAGGCATGTCACAGCACAGAGTAACAGACACATGTGTGAATGTGCATACCCACAACCAATGTGAGCACAGCCACAGTCAAATATGTTAAGTGTGCTTAATATTACAGTATATGGACTGTCTGATCAACACCATCCTCATATGTGCCACTCACACTCTAACCCTACATATACTGGGCCAATGCACAGTGTACTCCAATGCTTGACTGTGGTATGGGACGTGTATGTTTGGCCCTACAAACATGTAAGTTGATAGGGTACCATAAACTGGAGCAGCATGTAACATCAGATAGAACAGGATCAAGAACAATGACATCTACCAGAGTCTGTACACAGGCCAAATCACATATTCGCAATACACACACTGTCAACAAAACTGATCATGAGCATCATTTACAAAACACAAGCTGCTGCCGAAGCAGAGCAGGTGTACTTCTCCAAATCTACCCAAGAGGGAGTGAGAGAGACAGACAGAGGCAAAGTAAGACAGGCAGGAGGTAGGAAAGTAAAAAATAAGCATGTTAGTGTCACACACTTACCAGTAAGGGGTTTCAAATCCCTGCCTGACTATATATTGCTATTACATTTCTATGCAGTCATTGCATGTGCCACAGAGTTACATGTTGGAGATCTATTCAAAGGTATATTTGACAGTGAGTGACATTAGCAACAGTGATAAAGGAGGGATAAGGTAGGTGTAGTACATGTGGCTGTCCACAAGAACAGGTGTCAAGGATGATGCAGCCACATTTTCTCAGGGACTCACACACATTATCAAAGTTGGCAGGGTCAGGATTAGAATTCCTAACTAACTAGTTTGCTACACTACAGTATTATGCAGGTATCACATGCACCACAGAGGTTATCAGGCTGATATATGGACAAAGGGTATGTCAAGGTGTCTGACATCAGAAGGCATGCTTCACTAGGCCAATAGGAGGTGTAGTAAGTGTGAATTGTATCCAAATCATTATACTTCACACACACACAAACACAGGTTTGCCAGTACTAACATGCATGGGTGCATTGCTTCACAGGTGTGTAGTGGTTGACTGTGCCAGAAAGCTGTACAAGGCTAGGTAAAGGGTATACCTTGGCATCAGGCCACATAACAATGGTCTGCAGAGCGGCTCAGGGGTGTAGTCTCTGGATTGGCCCACACAGGTGGGTATTGTATTCACCATCCACTCATCTGGGTTACTATTGTGAGTGGCCAGTGCTGTGCAATGTTTGCCATGTATGTGTTCTATATTCTATAACATGGGCGGTGTCTGGGATGTACACACATCCCACATGCATGTTCTGTGACATGTGGAAGTGTACCTGGGGTCTCTGGGGCATGTTGTGTGGACAGATTATTATCATTTCATGTGCCATTTCTGACCTCATGTGGTGAGAACTGGAAATGGAAACCAGGTTGACCCTGCACCTAAATTAACAGCATGATACAGGTATTCACTGGTATCAATAGCATATGTCCATACAGGGCATGTGTACAAGGCATGGTATTTTTTTGTGGGTTACATTTGCTTACTCTACAGTTGTTGCAGGTGTCCAGTGGGGAACATAGCAAAGGACCACTGTATGCAATGATTTGCCTATTGTAGGCAAGGGACAAGGTGCCGTGTACTCTGTAGTCCACTACAATCACACCATGATTACTATCTTTGGGCAATATGCAGGGAACTACCAACATAGTGGTTGTTGCCTAGCCAAGTGTGTTTGTGTATGAGAAATGAGTGGAGAGTGTTCTCTGGGTAATACAAGGGTTGTCGATATTGTTCACTAATCCATGATGTCACATATAGGGGTATGGATTGTCTACACCAGCCTCTCTGCTGTTTGACATATGTTGTTCTTGTAAGGTGGACACTGTGACACATAACAGGACCACCATATAAGAAATTTGCAAAACCCATTCTAAAATGAGTCCCATTATTACACACTCACAGCTACCTCCCCACAGGATACTAATGACAAACAAACACACACACAGAGTGTCACAGTTGCCATGTCTGGAATTAGAACTCCTACCTAACTAATACATCACACTACAGCATTATGCAGTTATAGCAGGCACGACAGAGCTTACTAGGCTACTTCTACTCCAAAGGTGTATTTCAAAGTGAATGACATCAGTAGGCCTGCCAAAGTAGGCCAAAGGAAGTTGTAGTGACTGTGAATGGCCTCATAAGCATGGATCCCTACACAAACATACACACACACACACACACACACACACACACACACACACACACACACACACACACACACACACACACACAATTTCATAGTTGCCATGTATGGAATTAGAACTCCAACCTAACTAGTATATCACACTACAGCATTATACAATCATAGCATGCACCATGGAGCTTACTGGGCCCTTCTGTCTCCAAAGGTGCATTTCAATGACATCAGCAGGCCTGCCAAAGTAGGCCAATGGATGTTGTAGTGACTGAATGGCCTCAAAAGTTGTGATCCCTATACAGACAAATAAACACAAACACAGAGTTTCATAGTTGTCATGTCTGGGATTAGAACTCCTACCTACCTAGTACATCACAGTACAGCATTACACAGTTATAACATGCACCACAGTGCTTACTGGGCTATTTTTCCCCAAGATGTATTTCAAGGAGAATGACATTAACAGGCTTGCCAAAGTAGGGCAATGGAAATTGTAGTGACTGTGAATGGCCTTAAAAGCATTGATCCCTACACAAACAAACAAACACATACATAGTTTCATAGTTTCCATGTCCAGGATTAGAACTCCTACCTAACTAGTACATCACACTACAGCATTACACAGTTATAGCAGGTGCTACAGAGCTTATTGGGCTGATCTTTCCCGAAAGGTGGATTTCAAAGTGAATGACATTAGCAGGCCTGCCAAAGTAGGCCAATGGAAGTTGTAGTGACTGTGAATGGCCTCAAAAGCATTGACCCCTACACAGGCAAACATGCAGAGTTTCATAGTTGCCATATTTGGGATTAGAACCCCTACCTACCTATTATAGCACACTACAGTATTACTCAGTTATAGCATGCACCACAGAGCTTACTGGGCTACTTTTTCCCCCAAAGGTGTATTTCAAAGTGAATGACATCAGCAGGCTTTCCAAGGTAGGTCAATGTAAAGTGTAGTTCATAGGTTCATAGGTACATAGGTTAGTACTAGGCTATCAGCCCTAGGGCCTATACAAGCCTAGCCATGACAATTCCCTGGCTATTTCTTCCTACAATATTAACTTCCCTGGACCGCTGTCTAGCACAGCAACTGACATGATCCCCGGGGTGAATTTGTTATCTTCCATCCAATAGTCAAGGTTCCTTTTGAAGAGAGCCAAATAGTCACTCTGTTTAACATGTATGGGCAGTCTGTTCCAGAGTCTGAGGAGTCTCTGGGTCAGGAACCCATCCCTCCAGTATGATTTGTTCATTGTGATGACAAGGTTTGGATCACTGGAGCATGTGGCTCTGAGGGATTGGGATTTCTTTAAGTGTAGCATGTCCAACAGCTCTGGGTTTGACATGGCATTGTATGTTAAGCAGAGATCACTCTGAGTAGATGTTATGTGACAGGGAATAGCTGGATTATTTTCAGATGGTCAGCATAGGGCAACTGCTTTAGGCCTGTGATTCTTTTAGTGAGGTATTTCTGCAGCCTTTCCAGTTGTTGCAGATGTCTTGAAAGGTACATACCAAATGGGGCATTATATTATATACTGGGTCTACTGAGAGATGACTAACAGTGGGACAATGGCCTCCTTTTTTCTGGATGAAATGTCCTTAGTGATGGGGTGTGCCACATAGGCAGATTTCCTGACTGTTGTGGCAATGTGGTTATCGAAGGTGAGACCACTGTCCAACTGTGTCCCTAAGTCTCTTATCACACATTCGGTGTTTAGTGTGCTGCCACCTATGTGGTACTTCACAGGTACATGTTCCTTCTCAAATGGGATAACTATACATTTCTTGGCATTGAGCTTGAGCCCATGGCTCTGGCACCAAGCATCTCTTTCTGTAAGGCCCTTTTGTAGAATATCCACATCATTTGGGGATTCAATATTGGCTCCCAGTTTACAGTCATCTGTGACCTTTGTTAGCCAGAGTCCCTTAGTGTTGGTCTGTACTTCAGAGCAGTAGATGCCAAACAAGAGCGGTCCCAGGACTGAACCCTGAGGTACTCCAAATGTCACTCATCTGGGGATGGATTTGGAGTCGCCTACTCTTATAGTGTGGGTTCTGTCAGTATGGCAATTGGCAACCCATTGAGTGATGTAGGGATTAATAGCCAGCTTAGTACATTTATCTATGATTACAGACAGGGAGATTGTGTCGAAGGCCTTGGTGAGGTCTGGATAGGCTGTGAACTGCCTTATCCTCATCCACAGCTCTGGAGACTGATTTGAAAATGTCAGTCAGGTTCGTGAGACATGATCGGCCCTTCACAAACCCAACTTGGGTGTGGTACAGTGTTTTCAGGTTGCCAATGTCTTTGTTTATAAGTTCCATGATAATACATTCCATGGCCTTGCAGATTAGGCTCATCAGACTGTTGGGGCGGTAGTTCCCAGGATCCAAGATGGATCCTTCTTGGGGACTGGGATAACTGTAGCTGTGTGCCACTAAGTGGGCATGAAGCCTGAGGTGTGGCTATGATTAAACATGGCACATAGGTGAGGTGCCAGTTGATTTTGTAGTTCATGTAGTACAATGCCCAGGATGCTGTCTGGTCCCATGGATGCTGTTTTCTTAGCTCTGTGTGGCCATTATTACAGGAATGTGGCAATCTTTCGGTATTGAGATGGGCCCTTTACGGGGTGGGAGGGGGGTACAGTTGGCACTGAATCAATCTGCCAGGATATTGGTAATATCCTCGGGATCAGTATATTTAATGCCATTCTGTTGTAGCTCAGAGCAGATCTGAGCATTGCCATTTCGATTCCTGACATAGCTATGGAACGGCTTGCGGTTGTCTTTGGAATATGTGACTATATTATGTTCATAACTAGCTTTGGAGGATTTTATGAGGGATCTCAGCTTCTTACTGAAGCTGGTAAGGGAGTTTTTTGCATCCTGGGAATTTCCTTGATTCTGCAACAATTTCTTCCTTTTGTTGTAAAGTTTGTTTATGGCAGGGGACCACCACATTGGCTTCCTTTTCATGGAAGGGACCATCTTGGTTCTATTTGGGATGGCATGATTCATGCATGAAGTGGTGTGCTCATACAGTGCCTTAGTGTAGGATTCAGCAATCGACCTTCCAGTTCCCGTCTGCATGGGTGTCATGACACTTGTCACATCTGACATGTGTAGCATGAAGTTGGCTTTGGAGACATTTTCTGTGGATGTTTCCTTACTGGGGTGTGGTGAGGGATGTGGATGTTACGGGTGATTAGCCTATAGGCAGATCTGATCACCGACAGGGTGACCATAGGTGTGAAGCATCGATTTTCCATGTTGATAATGATCAGGTCTAGGATATTGGAGCCCCTGGTGGGACTATGGGTTATTTGATCCAGGGCATTGGGAATTATGACTTCCAAGAACCATTGGGGCATAGGTGTTGGTACATGAGTAGTTTTCCCAATTAATGGCAGGGTAGTTGAAATCACCCAGTATTAGGGTATTTGGTTGTATCTTAATATTTTCCAGTATGTTTAGAAAGGTGTAGTGGGGATCTTTGGGCATGGTAGGGGATCTGTAGCAAGCTATACAATTTGCATTGCAGTCCTACCTTGTGTTAGTTGCACTGAGAGAGAATTTCAGATGCATTGTGTTGGGCAAGTGGCCTGGTGATGTGAATATCCTTGATGAATATGGACACTCCTCCACCTTTAGTGTTTTGGTCCTGGCTTGGTGGCCCACAGGTGTGGTAAGAGCTGCACCTGGTATTGCAGGAGTGCTCTCTGGAGCCTAGGATCAGGTCTCTGTTACTGCACAGATATCGATGTTCTCCATTTTTAGGAGTGCCTAGTGACTGTAAATAGCTACAAAAGCATTTATCCCTACACACACACAAACGCAAACACAGAGTTTCACAGTTGCCATGTCTGGGATTAGAACTCCCACCTAAGTAGTACATCACATGACAACATTACGCAGTTATAGCACACACCACAGAGCTTACAGGGCTACTCCTTTCCCAAAGGTGTATTTCAAGGTGAATGACATCAGCAGCCCTGCCAAAGTAGGCAATGGAAATTGTAGTGACTGTGAATGGCCTTAAAAGCATTGATGCCTACACAGACAAATAATCACACACAAAGTTTTACAATTGCCATGTCTGAGATGAAAACTCCTACTTAACTAGGACATTACACTACAGCATCACATAGTTATAGGACATGCCACGGAGGTTACTGGGTTGCTTATTCCCCAAAGGTGTATTTCAAGGTAAATGACATCAGCAGGCTTGCCAAAGTAGGAAAATGGGGAGTGCAGTGACTGTGAATGGCCATAAAAGCAGTAATTCTTACACACACATGTGCATACACACACACACACACACACACACACACACAGACACAGTCTACATGTCTGCGATTAGAACTCCTACCTAACTAGTACATCACACTATAGCATTATGCAGTTATAGCATGTGTCACAGAGCTTAGGGCGCTATTCATTCATCAAAGGTGTATTTCAAGGTGAATTGCATCAGCAGGCTTGCCAAAGTAGGACAATGGGGAGTGCAGTGTGTGTGCATGGGCCATAAACCATTCATCTGGAAGCAGACACACAACACTCAGGCACACACAGGTTTAAATTTAACAAGTATGTGCATACAACTGCTAGATGAATAATGACTTGTACAGTCATGTTACATAGTTATCACAAGCACCACAGACACTATAGTGCTGAGGGATACCAGAGGCAAATGTCTACAGTGATTGACATTTGCACATCATGTGGTTTTAGCCAATTGGATGTGTGCTGGGTGGGACAGGCCTCATGATGGGAGGCTTTTTGTTAATGTCTGTCACGCTCTTCCATACATTTATGTATGTGTAAGTTTGGCCTATTATATTGTGTTGTCCTTGGATATATATGTGTAGTCCTATCCAATGTGTGTGCAAAGCATGACTGGTGTGCAATGTGAAGTGTGTGCACAAACATCTGTGACTGTCAAATATGTATGTTCCACTGTTCTTGCCAGACATGGGCTTCATTTCTGTAAGTGTGGGAGCATGCCGAGTATGACCTTCTGTATTGAATGTGTGAATCCATTCCAGGTAGGTTGTACTCCACTGTAGACTTTTGTGTTCTATACCTACAGCTAGCAACCTGTTTCTGCAGGATATCTGTAGATCGGTTGACAATATGGGGTCAAAATAGGCAAAGGATAGTGGGTTACTGTAGGTAATTGTGTCTGTGCTGCTTCTGCTACATGTATTTGGTGTTAGCAGAGATATTCAGACATATGTACTGTTTTACACTGTGATGTATTATGTTATCAACTACTGTCATGTATACATATTTGCTTGCAGTAATTTCCTGGGGAACACCGGGTGAATGTATCAAGTATTGTGGTCTGCAGCCTACATATTCTTGTGCAATCATGCCATTCTGGAGGGGAAGCTGCAGACACTTGCTGATGGGTCTGTGTAAATGGTTTAGCACCTTGGTACAGTGGTGGCTGAGGATCCCATGCTTGTACATCCATCAACGTGACAGTATGGCCATACCTCACAGCTGTACAGATTCACACTGGTTACCCAGAGGCAGGGCTCATATTTCTGGTCATTACCCCTTCACATTGTGGTCTACAAGCAGGTTTGTAGCCACCCATTCATGTGTTTGCAGACAGGGATAGTATGTGCACACGGCTGAGTTTCAGACTTCACACACTGCATGGCATCCATGCTCCTACCCCCCTCTGTTATTCTATCCTCTTCCAAACATTATGCAAGCATTATCTGATAAGTTCCCTATAGTTATCACTTCATCCCAGCAGTATTTTGGGGTTGGTCCACAGTTCATGCAGTAGGACATGGTGGACATGTTACTGGGATTTGTCAACATGGCCTTGTATTTGGGTTCTGTGTGTGTTATGTTGTTATTTGGGAGTCCGTGAGGTAACATACATAGGTTCATAGGTTCATAGGTAGGTACTAGGCTATTGGCCCATGGGCCTATGTAAGCCTAGCCAACAAGGTTCCCTAGCTTACGCCACCCAAGAAAGTTATTTTCCTGTGCCACTGTCGAGCAGAGGCACAGAAGTGATCCCCGGGATGTATTTCCTATTTCCCATCCATTCATCAAGATTTTTCTTGAAGAGTGCTAATGAAGAACTTTGCTTGACATAGATGGGTAGCCTGTTCCAGAGTATGGGAAGTCTCTGGGACAGTAATCTTTCCCTCCAGCATGTCCTGTTTATTGTGGTGACAAGGTTTAGGTCCCCAGAGCGTGTACATTGGAGGGATTGGGATTTCTTTGGGTGTAGCATGTCCAACAGCTCTGGGTTTGACATAGCTTTATATGTTAGGCAGAGATCACCTCGGAGTAGGCGATATACTACAGTTTTGAGGCGGTCAGTGTAGGGCATTTGTTTAAGGCCAGTAATCCTCTTTGTGAGGTACTTCTGTGGCCTTTCCAGCTGCTGCAGATGTCTTGTGAGGTACATTCCAAAAGGGGAGTTGTACTCTATAATGGGTCTAATGAGTGTCGAGCAGAGGGGAACAATGAGCTCTTTTTTTCCTGTATGAGAACCCTTTTATGATGAGGTGTGCCATGTAGAAGGACTTCCTGACTACTGTGGCGATGTGACTATCAAAGGAGAGACTACTGTCCACCTGGGTCCCAAGGTCTCGTCACACATTCGGTGTTAATTAGATTGCATTACGGATGAGACACAGGCCTTTGACAGAGGACTGTAGGGCTTTTGGTAGTGATGCAGGCCATCTTGTAGCAGGCCATTACATTGTATCACTCCTACAGTCCCAGGCTGCAAGCCACTATATTCCCCTGGGGTGACAGGGTAGGTGTGCAAGGTGTTAATGTCAATAGTTTCTGTCCTTATTGATCCATTGGTGTGTATGCTGGCAGGGTGCTGCTTACAGCTAGGGACACACCTGCATAGGGCACCTCTTCAGCATGCTGTAGTCTGTAGCTATTTCCATACAGAGGTGGGGGTCATATTGTACTCATTCCCAACAGCAGGGATAAGACCTGTGAGGTACCTGTGGCTGATGGTGGGCTGAACTGGGTTCATGTGTGCTATGGAAGCTACTTGCAAGTGCTAGCTTGTGCAGGGACATCAGCATTTTCTCAGTACTTCATACCTGTGAGAATTGTGGTCTGCCAGTGTTTGGCCAGACTACATCAGTATTCCATACTACACAGCCAACTAATGTGCTGCTAACCTGTATGTACAATTCCAAAGGTGTGTCCATTTGACAGTAACATTTTATACACTGTCTGTCTAGGGTACTTCCACCTGTGCACTGTTTGTATATCTGGGCTCACAGTCATGCCATGTCCATCTTTCAGATGGTGACAGAGAATACATCCAGACAATTACTATGGTTTACTGCTGGAATGTGTCTTGCTGGGATGCATTGTGTTTGGCACTGCAATTGTGAGAACTTGGCCCTGTCATTGGCATTACTGGCCAATGACCAACAGGACAAAACCCACCATGCCTACATGCTGACCACTCTCACACAATATACAACACACACCAACCTAACACACACGGCCCTGCATATTGTACACATGCTACAATCTATCCTGCTTCTTTGGCCAGCTTAGGTAATCTGTGCCCCACTGTTATTATACCTAGACATACATGTTACTGCATTTCTACATACCATTGTGGGGAAGGGCACACCTAACAATTGTACACATTTGCTATGACTGTACTCGTATTTCAGGTACTCCATTTCATTCTGTATTCTGTCCTATCATGCAGACTAAACACATATTAGTATACTTCAGTTCTTAGGTTTTATTGACCTACATTTCAGTTTCAGACTTCTTACCCTTCAGAACTAACATCCCACTGCCTGACCTGTTGTAGTCTGTCTGTGTAGGTGTTTGTTTATGCCTGTCCTGCTGGTTGAGACTGTTGTTGGGTATGTGAGCCTCACTGACTGGCATGTGTGTGTCCTATGGACACATGTTTGGCCCATCACATTTCCTGCAGTGGGTTTGTCACCTTGTCTAACACTGGCGACTATGGTGACACCAGTATTTGTTACAGATTTCATGCTGCCAATATTATCGTTTATTATATGCTGGCATCCCATTCAGCCACCCGATTCCCTTGCATGATAACATCCATACCATAGATACAAGTAACAAAACATACTACTCCATTCAGCAATTGATAGGGGAGTGACTTACCTTATGGCTGTGCCAGTATTGAGGATGGTGCTGGAGGGCTGACTATGTTGGATGCACATAGCACACTCCCTATACATGGTTAAGCACAGGTAGTGTCATGTTCGGCATCCCTTTTATTGTATGTGCGAGTCAGAGAGAGGTGTCATTCCCTGGGGTTCCTACCATGTCAGTGTATGTGCTATGCATAGCCTCTTTGCCAAGGCCTGGGCATACTAGGCATGCCTCCTTCTGCCTACTGGGGCAGGCTCAGGTTGTTCCTCCTCCAAGTCACTCTGTGCCTGTGCAGGCCTTGGCAATGGTGGGAGGCTGTGTGGCCCTGCCCCGTGCTGTTCTTGCTCCAGCTGTTTCTGCAGGATCATATTGCATAGCATGGCACATATGATGACAATTTGAGTACATGTAACTTGTGAGTTCTACAAGGCTCCACCTGATATGTCCAGGCACAGGAACCATGACTAGAGAATCCCAAACACATGCTCTAATATGACTCTGGTCTGTGTGTGTGCCTTATTATGGAGTTCTTGTTCAAGTCTGTGTGCATTTCTGAGGGGTGTCATCAGCCACGGCTCCAGTGCGTAACCAGCATCCCCCACTAAGTGGCCATATAGGATGTCCCCATTGGCAGATCTCTGGTACAGCTGCATCATATGCCAGATGTGGGAGTCATGATAGCTTCCAGGGTAGTCAGCACACACATTCATTATAATGCCCTGGGCATCGCACATGACCTGGCAGTTCATGGAGGGGAAGCCCTTGCGGTTTATGTAGACTCTACCTTGCTTGCCGGGTAGTGCTTTGATGTGTATATGCGTGCAGTCTGTAGCACCAACTACCTCAGGGTATTCTGCTATTTGTTGGAAGAGACACATATTGCTGGTCAGTGCCTCACTGGTGTTGAGGAAATATATGTGCTCACCAGCATGTGCTGACATGGCATCCAGGAACTGGTGGAGTACCCTGGATGCTGATGCTTGTGAGATCCCCATGATATCCCCAGTTGGCCTTTGGAAGGTACCTGTAGCTAGTATTCGTAGGCCTACACATACCTTAATATCCACTGGGATGGGTTCCCCTCAGTTGGTTCTGTGTGTGAGGTGTGGCTAGCACAACTCAGCAATATACTGTAGGAGGTCCGTGTCCACCCTATAGTGCTCCACTATCTCCAGCTCATGTAGCCCCTGGTAGCTTACCCTGGGTCTGTACACTCTTCTCCTTCTCCTCACTGTGGGTTGGTCATCAGTATTCTCATCCTCACCACCCTCAGCCTCTTCCACATGTTGATTTATGAGAGCAAATGCAGCCCCTATCTTTTTGTTGCTTTTGTTAGGTAAAATTTCTCTGTTTGTGTACACTGGTGGTGTAGAGTTTGTGGTAAAAAACAGAAGGAAGGGTGTTTGTATAGTTTATAGTAGTGTACTGGGCTGGGCTGTGCTGCTGCCTGTGTAATTGTCTGATTCTGATACATTTCACCTGCCAGCTATGCTAGTTTTCCTTGATTACCTTCCTACTGCTGTTTTCCCTTCCCATTGCCTTCCTGTTTAAGCCCAGAAACACAGTGCTCAGATATGCACAGAGCTGCTATTTCCTGGTTTACTTTTTTTTTGGTTTAAAACCTGGGGCGAGGAACGCACACCCATTTAGGCAATGTAAGGTGTGCTTGGCAGCTTCAGACACACACCCTTCCTTAGCTCTGCTAAGCTTAGGGCAAACCCAAGCCACAGGGCTCCAATAAGCTTACAGTATGTCTGACACACCTCTCTATAATGTCAGCTAGCTTTTAGGCTTGCACCATGGTCTTCCTGCACTTACACGGTTGGGTGCAGGCTAGCCAGGAGGGGGAATCTATGATTCAGTATCATTCCCCTCATTTGCATAGGATTGCCTGCTAATTCCTAGTTACAAGTCCCACACCGAGCCTTTCCCCTTAGCAACCACTTTTCACTGGCTTATTCTCTTCTGCCTGCCATTGACTATAATGGCAAAATTGTGATTTTGCAAGGAAAGTTTTTTTTCAGGGTTTTTCTTTTATTTTCCGGCCGATCCCATTTGCATGCCACTGCCCTATGCTTAAACGTCCGAAATCGGCCAAATAAAAAAAAATAAAAGTAATTTTTTTTTTGCAACTATTTTCTATGCCAATGGCCATATATTTGGCCATTGGCATGCTTTGCACATTATATACACCCTTTATTTGGAGCTGTCATGGCTCCGTTTTGTAGTTTGCAGAAATGTACTTAGTTACTAACCGAGTACATTTCTGCAGGTTACACTAGTCCTGCATGGACGGCTGCCAGATTCCTAGATTGCAAACTCATCTCATTTTCTTGGTTTTCACCTGCAAATGGGGTAATTTGCATACAGGAATAGTGCAGGAGCACTTGAGCATGTCCTGGGAGCTTGTTCCTGGATCTCTCTGTGGCCATATTGCCTCCAGCAGCTGCTGCACTATTCCTGCACGCCGTGCAGAGCTTGCTGAATCCTGGTGATTATTTTCAAAGATGTGATCTTATCCATAAATTTTCTCACAGTTCTTGTCTTGTCTTTTTTCCTTAATGTTGGTTGATAGTCTTGTTATGCCCTCTAAAAAATGCAGAATGGCACCATAACATTTTTATTTATTAAACTGGTTCTAGATCATCATCCATTTAATTCAGTAAGGTGTTCTTAACTTGATCTGAATCTTTGTGAGTTATACCAACATTCCTTTTTTATTGTCATCTGCAGAGGGAGAATGTCTAGTACAGTGGTTTTGTACCAGCCATAAAAATACATAATGATAAACTTGGTCAAACTGTCTTATTTTACACAAACTGTGATGTCTGAATGGTATGATTTTTTTGATAATTAGTTCACACTTACCCTCTATCACACATTCACTTATGCATCCATCTTAGTACTCTGTTGCTAGCATTTAGGGGGGCAAACCTGTTTATTATACAATTCTTCCTCTAAAATGTGCACGCTGATTGGCCAGCCCAACAAGCGTGCCCATTGTAAATCCCTCAATATACTAACGGAAAAAGGTCCGGTCGCCCGGACTTTTTCCGTTAGTATAAACATTCTCGCTATGTTAAAGAGTTTAACATAGCAACACAGATTTAAAAATCAACGCAGATCTCCGTTGCTTTTTAAAGCTGTCTCCATGTTAAACTCCTTTAACATAGCAACACAGTGTAAAAGCAACAGAGATCTTGCGATCTCCGTTGCTTTTTTAAACCTGTCTCGCTATATTAAATGGGTTTAACATGGCGAGACAGCTTTAAAATAAGTAACGGAGATCTCCGTTGCTTATTTTAAAGCTGTCTTGCTATGTTAAACCCATTTAACATAGCGAACAGTAAAAGCAACGGAGATCTTGCGTTCTCTGTTGCTTTTGTGCACAGATCTGATGTAGTGCGGAGTCATGCGCGGTACATCAGATCTGCCGCGGAATACCAGACCGCTGCGAAGGGCAGCAAAGAGCATTATACAATGCCATTATTTAAGAAAAGTAATTATTTCTTTTCTTAAATAATGTCATTAGATAATAACACCACACCTGGGTGGGTAATGCGGGATTTAACCACGGTTGTCTTTGTTTGGTCCCTCAGGCTTCGCCCTCGGGACCAAACCACGCCAACCGTGGTTAAATCCCACATTACCCACACCCAGGCATGGGTTATTGCTATATTACATCACAGCTAGGAATGACAATGAATGGTTTAGCAAAGAACAGGTACTAGGTATGTTCATCCCCCTGATTTATGGCTTTTCAAACTAATTAAAATGCAACAAGGTTCTGGAGTGCATGATATTCCCTTGACAAAACCATGTTTCTTGAACTACTAATAATAGTTGTCTTCTTTTTATGTGATAATCACTGAGTCCCTTCATTTTCTTCTCATAAAATGATACACAGAGTACTTCACTCAATCAGGTGTACCCCCTCAGCAGAAGCACTTATGCTTAATTGGCTTATTGGTTAAAAAATGCATAAAAAGCATATATTTCCACAAGGTTGTATATGATATAGACCAAGCATATGGGTCTCTGGTTTGCTTTTTCCAGTTTAGGCCTGATGTTTTATAGGCATCATTCTTACATTCCAAAAATGTCTCTGTATTCAGTGTGCAAAATGACTTGTAATGCAGCATAAATACAGACTGTGCATTTTATTTTATGTCACATGTAGAGCTATTAATTATTACAGCAGAGAATGTATAATGCTTTGTATACATTTGCTTATGCCCCCCCCCCCTTAGTAGTTTATCAAGCCACAGTGCTTGTGCTCAGTATGTCTAAATGAGCATATTAAGGACGTCATCATTTACAAGTTATAGGTAATTTAAAAACTGTTAAAAATGCACTTGTTATATCTGTGCTTCTTCTTAGTTAAGACATCATCATTATCATCATGCAGTAAACTTGTAGCCTTGCTAACCCAGTTATTAAAATGATTTACAATTTTATTTTGCCTGTCTTGTTAGCTCTTCTCATGCAAGTTCAATTCATCTGAAGTCTTTATTTTCTTGATACTGTGTCATTCTTTGGGGAATGTTATTGATTACCTGTCTTAACTGGTCATGAATACAATGATCCCCTTCCTGATGTAAACAATTTGATAACTATTAGATAGACTTGTCATTGGAGATTTTAACTCTGCAGGTACACATTTTTCAACAGAATACTTTTATGTTCCTCCTCTTGTGATGCTGTGCCATTTGGCAGGGGTGAGACATTGCAACCAGTTTTCATTTCTGAAACTCTACATTGGAGGATGAGAAGTTTTAGTTTCAAAGACAAGAGGATTCATGCATCTGCTTGTCCAAACAGTGATGCTGTTAATTCTTATAAGCAGGGTAATCAGAGAGTTTGCTTCCTCCTGTAGAGTTTTCACATAAATTATGAACTGAAATCTAAATAGGATGGAGGTGAATGACTGTAGATAATACTTTCAGGTTTGTGCTTGCCTGAAATATGTTTGATGTCATCTGAGCGTCTGTTAGAATGCATTTTAATTTTGTGTTAGAGGTTTGGAGGTAGGCAAGAAAATGTTTAATGGTGTACACATTTAAGCAGGATTTATTTTTGTTTTGGCTCACCATGTGGGTTAACCAAGGTAGGTGTTTTGTTTCCCCTTCTGAAACACCAATATTAAAACTGATACTAATATAAGCACTGCGTTTCTAAAGCAACAGTTTTGTGTGAAATCAACAAAGAAAGAAAATGGCAAATACATTATTTGTTTTACAAAAAATCTGTTTGTCTTTCTCTGAGTAATGACAAACTGAGAGGAGAATAAATTAACTATCAGATGATGTGTGAGGTCTAGCCCCATGTGGGTTATAAGGAAGATCTGTCCTCTGTATAAAGCACTAATTCTGGAAAAAGATATCAGTTCAGAATCTTCTGATCATAGGTTTATGCACTCGGGATGGGTTATTTGTCATTCAGGGGAGAGCCCCCCCAGGAAGTATCCTATGTGTCTTACTCTGACTTGAAGAAGAATTCATTTTCATCTACATTCTGTGATCCTGAAACAGGATATTGGTCTTGTGAGTGGTAAAAGGTCTAATAACTCTTTATGTAAAGCAGCCGCTGAATGGTGTCCATTCCACTCTTATATTGCTAGAGCACGGTATAAAAAATGAATGCAATTAAGAGGCTAAAAGAGAATGTAGGACTGCTGAGTGGTGTAAGAGTGGACACTATCATTAAACTGGCATGGTCACATAGAATTACTGCAGTACTAAATAGTGGCCAAGGTAGCGAAGTGAGTAAGTTAACACAAATGGTTATAACCATGAGTTAAAAAGTAACTTCATTCAGTTAGCTGTGCCAAGATCTGTTCCAAAAACTAATAAAGGATTCTTCTGGTCAATAAATAAATTAATGGATTGACCAGAAACTTGATACCAGAAGCATAATGCTGCAGGTATATGCTAGATTGACATATTTTTTGAGGTTTGTAACAAAGATGAGAAACAAATCATCAAATATTCTGTTTGTGAAGCCCACTTCCCCCACCAGATGGTAATATGGAAGGTCTTCCAGAAAGGCCATGTAGTAACTGTCAAATATTGGAACAATTTAAAAACAGAGTTAAAATAGGAGCATAATAAATGTATATGAGTGTAAGGTAATAATAAAAAGAGGCAGTGCCAAAAGATGCACCTGAGGACATCGTCAACCTGTTAGCAGACAGGTTTGGGGAAAACTTCACACCCCCCCCCCCCCGTCCTTCACAATCATTCCCCATAACATACCTGTCACCAGTCCTCTGCCTAACATCTCCAGAGAATAGGTCATAGCCGCACTCTCCAAGGCCAAAAGCACAGCCTGTATGGGAACGGACAGTATCCCAGGCTACTTATTAAATGGTCTAAAACAGGAGCTAGTGGAACCGCTGAGCACGTTCTTCAATTTCAGTCTAAGCACTGATTTTGTCCCAGCTGAGCGGAAAACAGCAACTGTAACCCCTTGCACAAAAGGGGTCCCTCAACCAACCCCAGGAACTATAGACCCATAAGCCTAATCAACGTTATTTGCAAGGCCATGAAGAGAATCATCATGGACCTTATCAACAAGGATATAGGTGACCTTCAAACTCTGGACTGACCCAGTTTAGCTTTGTTAAAGACAGATCTTGCCTGCTAAACTTGGTGGACTTCTTTGTGAATGTCAATAAAGCCCTGGATGAAGGCAAACCAGTTTACACTGCCTATCTTGACTTAGCCAAAGCTTTTGACTCAATCTCAAACTCATTGAGAAACTTACCCAGCTGGGGATTAAGCCTTACGTCACTAGATGGGTTGCCAACTGATTCACAGACAGAACACATACAGTCAAAATTGGGGCTGCCAACTCTACTAGTAGATTTTTTACCAGTGGTGTTCAGCAGGGATCTGTGCTAGGCCTCCTACTGTTTGGTATCTATTTTTCAGAAGTCCAGGTGAAAATAGATAGCCTATGGCTTACCAAGTTTGCTGATGACTGCAAACTGGGTGCAATCATCAAATGCCCCCAAAGATGTTAACATACTACAAAATGGGCTTACACAGACAAATGATTGGTGCCAAAGCCACAGACTTAATGCATTTTTTGCATTTAGTTTATTATCCGCTTTAGCAAAGAAGAAACTCCTGTTAATTACAATATTAATAATACCCCCTAAGTTCAAATCCAGTGGTAAGAGATTTAGGAATGCAAGTTGGTAGCAGCCTTAATTTTGATTATCAGGTGTCCATAGTAGTAAGGAAGGCCTTCTACATTGCACACTTGATAAGCAAGGGTATAACATCCAAAGCTAAGGAGGTTATAACTTCCCTGTACTCCCCTGTACTTGGCTCTCATCAGACCAATAATATAGTACAAAGTTCCCTTCTGTATGTACCTCACCAGACATCACCAAGAAAATTGAGGGGCTACAACACATGACCTACATGGACAGACTGAAGGCCCTATCACTTTAATCAGTATCATATAGACTGCTTAGAGGCGACTTGTGCCTGGCCCACTGAGCAGTCTCAGATCCTGCCTTGATGAAGCTGCTATACATCTGCAAATCCAATGGGACAAGATTCACTCGCTCCTGGGACCTTAACTTAGCTTGCGATATTAACAAGACATGCTGGAGAGATGGATATGTCTCCCAGAGATTGCCACTCCTCTGGAACTAACTCCCAGTTCATGTAAATCAGAGCTCCCCAATGACATTATTTAAGCATAACCTGGACAATTAGATGGGAAACCATAAATTTACACTGGGGGTTTCATCTGTGTCCCTCTTAGACAGGGGCAGCCAGTCTTGATCTTAGATTTGTGCACAAACATAGACTATATATCTTAATTCATAAGGGAACATGGCTAGGCTTGTAGAGGCCTTAAGGCCAATAACCTAGTAACCTCCTTTGATCCTATGATCCTATAAACCTGACAATGATGACTTTTAAAATAAAAAAAATGCTTACATATTATGATGGGCACAATAATTTGGTTATAATCATCATGACTCATCAAATAGACAAAAGATGCTTTGGGGACAGTTATGGCCTGTAAAGTATGTAAGTAACACACTTCAGCCTGTATTACTCAGCTCATTCAACTGCATCTATCTGAAATTTATTTACAAATAGAAATTATGACTTTTACATAGGAATGCATTCCCAGGACTAATTAAAATTACATACATACAAGCCTCTCAGAAGTGTATCTTCATTCATTCATTCATTCATTCTCAAATCAGTATATCTCTAATTTCCATACTTAAAAGGTAGTTCTCCTCTGGAAATGCCAATTAATAAACAAAGTTTAATTTGCATGCTTTATCCAATGGGTTAAATTCCCAGCTAGTACAATATTATTTTAACATTGTGTAGGCCCTAACATCACAATATGTCAAAATTAATCCTATTTCTCCTTCCAAACTTCAAGGAGTGAAACCATGTCATTAAGCATTCCATTACTGAACATCACAACCTGTTTCAATAGGTTGAGTTCACACATGGCAATGCTCAATGCAGTGTTTCACACCTTTAGTGCTATGTCATGTAAGTAGTGCCAATGTGTCTGCCAAGGAATCCATCTGCTTTCAATTGTGCAAATGTAGTTGGCAAGGCTGTGTGTCTTTGTGCACAACCAGTGACCCACCAGATCTAAACTGGGACACTGGGCACCAAATCAGACATATTCATACCTCTCAATCTCTTAGTGCAAGAAATCTGGACAAAGGCCCAAAAGTAGGGACATATTTTAAATATTACTCTTATAAACTTAGAATGTTGCTAGAGTAACAGGGGTTTGTTTAACATACATTTTCTGAAGGATATGAAGTCTGAAACTCGAATGTAAGCCATTATTTAGTGACTTCAATCTTCAGATCACCCCAGTCATTTGCCAGAAAACAACAAATTTTATGAGGAACAGACCAAAATATGAGCCAAATATCTGGACATTCTGCAAAAATCTGTACAGCTGAGAGGTATTTTATTAGCTTGACTTTTGCAGACATGGCTGGTGAGGGAGAGAATAGTGATACATCTTGAGCATAAAGTTGGGATGTTGAGGAGTACAGGATATTTGTGGTTCTCCTCATGAAGTGCAATAGCCATAGGCTGCTGCAGGAGGATTATACCAGCCCTGGGATTCAGCAAGCTCTGCATGGCATGCAAGAATAGTGCAAGAGCTGCTGGAGGCAATATGGCTGCTGAGAGATCCAGGAACAAGCTCCTGGGACGTGCACAAGTGCTCCTGCACTATTCCTGTATGGACACAGCTCCTGTGTGCTAATTACCCAATTTGAAGGTAAAAACCATGCAAATGAGGTGAATTAGCAATCCAGGAAGCTGGCAGCTGTCCATGCATGAGTAGTGTAACCTGCAGAAATGTATTGGGCTAGTAACCGAGTACATTTCTGCAAACTACAAAGTGGAGCCATGACAGCTCCAAATAAAGGATGTATATAATGTGGAAGGCATGGAAAATAGCTTCAAAACAACAAAAAATAACTTTTATTTTTTTTGGCTGATTTCTGCTGTTTAAGCATAAGGCAGTGGTGCGCAAATGGGATTGGCCTGAAAATAAAACTAAAACCTTGCAAAAGGCTTTTTAGGCAAAATCACAATTTTGCCATTATAGTCAATGGAAGGCAGAAGACAATAAGGCCAGTGAATAGTAGTTGCAAAGGGGGAAGGCTCAATGTCAGACTTGTAACTAGGCATTAGCAGTCAATTCTATGCAAAAGAGGGGAATGATACTGAATAACAGATTTTCACTCATGGCTAGCCTGCACCCAACCGTGTAGGTGCAGGAAAACCATGGTGCAAGGCTAAGAGTTAGTTGACATCATAGAGGGATGTGTCAGGCATACTGTAAGCTTACTGGAGCTCTGAGGCTTAGGTTTGCCCTTAGCTTAGCAGAGCTAAGGAAGGGGGTATGTCAGAAGCTGCCTAGCAGTCTTTACATTGCCTAAATGGGTGTGCGTGCCATGCACCAGATTTTAAACAAACAAAAAAATTAAACCAGGAAATAGCAGCTCCATTCACATCTGAGCACTGTGTTTGCACGGCGTGCCTCGGGGCTTAAACAGGAAGGCAATGGGAAGGGAAAACAACAGTAGGAAGGTAATCAATGAGAACTAGCATAGCTGGCAGGTGAAATGTACCAGAATCAGCCAATTACACAGGCAGCAGCCCAGCCCAGCCCAGCTCAGCACACTGCTATAAACTATGCAGAAACCTTTCCCTCTGATTTTTCCCACAAACTCTACACCACCGGTGTACACAAGTGGGGAAATTTTACCTAACAAAAGCAAGAAAATGATAGGGGCTGCATTTGCTTTCATAAATCAATATGTGGAAGAGGCTGAGGGTGGTGAGTATGACAATGCTGATGACCAACCCACAGTGAGGAAAATGGAGAAGAGGGTACAGACCCAGGGTAACCTACCAGGGGTTACATGAGCTGGAGATAGTGAAGCACTATAGGGTGGACAGGGACCTCCTACAGCAAATTGTTGAGCTGTGCCGGCCACGCCTCACACACAGAACCAACAGAGGGGAACCCCCATCCCAGTGGATACCAAGGTATGTGTAGGCTTAAGAATACTAGCCACAGGTACCTTCCAAAGGGCAACTTGGGCTATCATGGGGATATCACAGGCATCAGCATCCAGGGTACTCCACCATTTCCTGGCTGCCATATCAGCACATGCCGATGAGCACATATATTTCCTCAACACCAGTGAGGCGTTGACCACCAATATGTGTCTCTTCCACCAAATAGCAGATTAACCCTGAGGTAGTAGGTGGTATAAACTGCATGGACATATACATCAAAGCACCACCGAGTGAGCGGGGTAGAGTCTACATAAACTGCAAGAGCTTCCCCTCCATCAACTGCCAGGTTGTGTGCAATGCCCAGGGCATTATAATTGTGTGTGCTGGCAGCCCTGGAAGCTATCATGACTCCCACATCTGGCATATGATGCAGCTGTACCAGAGACTTGCCATTCAGGACATCCCATATGGCCACCTGGTGGGGGATGCTGGTTATGCACTGGAGCTGTGGCTGATGACACCCATCAGAAATGCACACACACCCGAACAAGAACTCCATCATGAGGCACATGCACAGGCCAGAATCATAATTAAGCATGTGTTTGGGATACTCAAGTCATGGCTCCGGTGCCTGGACATATCCGGTGGAGCCTTGCAGTACTCACCAGTTACATGTACCCAAATTGTCATTGTATGTGCCATGCTACACAATATGATCCTGCAGAAACAGTTGCAGCAGGAACAGCATGGGGCAGGGCCACACAGCCCCCCATGATTGCCAAGGCCAGCACAGGCACAGAATGACTCGGAGGAGGAACAATCTGAGCCTCCCCCAGTAGGCAGAAGGAGGCATGCCCAGTATGCCCAGGCCTTGGCAAAGAGCCAATGCATAGCACATACACTGACACCGTAGAAACCCAGGGAATGACACCTCACTCCAACTCGCACATACAGTAAAAGGGATGCCAAACATGATACTACCTGTGTTTAACCATGTATAGGGAGTGTACTATGTGCATCTGACATAGTCAGCCCTCTAGCAACATACTCAAAACTGGCACAACCACAAGGTAGGTCACGCTCACTATCAATTGTTGAATGGAATATGTTCTGCTACCTGTATCTATGGTATGGATGTGAGCATGTTAGGGAATAGGGTGGCTGAATGGGATAGCAGCAGATAGTAGACACCTATATCAGCAGCATGAAATCCTTAACAAATATTGGTGTCAACATGGTAGGTAGTACTTGAAAAGGTGACAAAACCCACTGCAGGACATGTGGTGGGCCAAATGTGTGTCCATAGGACACATACATGCATGTCAGTGAGGGTCACATACCCAACAATAGTCTCAGCCAGCAGGACAGGTGCAGACAGACACAAAGAAAGGCTGTGACAAGGCCTCTGATTGATGGCTATAGAGAACAACCCCCCTCCATACCTACACAGACAGTCTACAGCAGGTTGGGCAGTGGGATGTTAGTTCTGAAGGGTAAGAAGTCTGAAACTGAAATGTAGGTCAATAGAACCTAAGATCTGTAGTATACTAATATGCCTCTAGTCTGCATGATAGGTCAGAATACAGAATTAAATGGAGTACCTGAAATACCAGTACAGTCATAGCAAATGTTTACAGTTGTCAGGTGTGCTCCCCCACCAACAATCCTATGTAGAAATGTAGTAACATGTATGTGTAGGTATAACAGTGGAGCACAGATTACCTGAGCTAGCCAAAGTAGCAGGATAGATTGTAGCACATGTACAATATGCAGGACTCTGTGTGTTAGGTTATTGTGTGTTGTATATTGTTGTGTGAAAGTAGTCAGCATGTAGGCATGGAGGGTTGTGTCCTGGTGGCCAATGGCCAGTGCTGTTGATGACAGGGCCAAGTTCTCACAACTGCAGTGCCAAACACAACGCATCCCAGCAACACACAGTCCAGCAGTAATCCATACTAATTGTTTGGAGGTAATATCTGTCACCATCTGAAAGATGGATATTTCATGAATGTGGGCCCAGACATACAAAGAGTACACAGGTGTAAGTACCCTAGACAGAGAGTTTATAACATGTTACTGTCAAATAGATACACCTTTGGAATTGTACATACAGGTTAGCAGCACATCAGATGGCTGTGTAGTATGGAATACTGATGTAGTCTGAGCAAACACTGGCAGACCACAAAAGGCAAAGGTATGAAGTACTGAGAAACTGCTGATGTCCCTGCACAAGCCAGCATAATTGGAATGCCCCATGTATATCTGTGAGTCAGCTGCAAGTAGCTTCCATAACACACATGCAACCAGCTCACCCCACCATCAGCCACAGGTACCTCACAGGTCTTATCCCTGCTGTTGAGAATGAGTACAATATGACACCCACTTCTGTACGAGAATAGCCACAGAATGCAGCATGCTGAGGATGTGTCCCATGCAGGTGTGTCCCTATCTATAAGCAGCACCCTTCCAGCATCCACACCAATGGATCAATAAGGACAGAAACTATTGGCATTAACACCTTGCACGCCTACCCTGTCACCCCAGGGGAATATAGTGGCTTGCAGCCTAGGACTGTAGGAGTGACACAATGCACTGGCCTGCTACAAATAGCCTGCATCACTACAAAATGCCCTACAGTCCTCTGTCAAAGGCCTGTGTCTCACCCGTACTACCAATATATGTTATCTCAAGGACTTACAAATAACATAACACAGTCCACAGAACACAAATGCAAGGCCATGTTGACAAATCCCAGTAGCATGTCCACCATGTCTTACAGCATGAACTGTGGACCAACCACTAAATACTGCTGGGATGAAGTGATAACTATAGGGATACTTATCAGATAATGTTTGCATAATGTTCGGAATAAGATAGAATAACGAGGAGGGGGGGTAGAAGCATGGACACCATGGAGTGTGTGAAGTCTGAAACTCAGATGTGTGCACATACTATCCCTACCTACAAACACAGGAATAGGTGGCTACACAGCTGCTTGTAAACCACAATGTGAAGGGGTAATGATGAGAAATATGAGCCCTGCCTCTGGGAAATCTGTGTGAATCTGTACGGTTGTGAGGTATGGCTACTGCAGGATACGGCCATACTGTTACATTGATGGATGTACAAGCATGGGATCCTCAGCCACCACAGTACCAAGGTGCTGAACCATTTACACAGACCCATCAGCAAGTGTCTGCAGCTCCACCTCCAGAATGGCATGATTGTGCAAGAATATGTAGGCTGCAGACCACAATACTGGACACAGCTTCATTCATCTTGTGTTCCCCAGGAAATTACTGCAAGCAAATATGTATACCTGTCAGTAGTCAATGACACAAAACATCACAGTGTAAAACAGTACATATGTCTGAATATCTCTGCTAACACCAAAACCATTTAGCAGAAGCAGCACAAACATAATTAGTTGCAGTATCCCACTATCCTTTGCCCATTGTGACCCCATATTGTCGACCGATCTACAAATATCCTGCAGACACAGGTTGCTAACTGTAGGTGTGGAACACAAATGCCTGCACTGGAGTACAACCTACCTGGAATGGATTTACAAATCCAGTACAGAAGGTCATACTGGGCATGCTCCCACACTTGAAGGCCATGTCTGGTAGCAACAGTGGACTATACATATCTGTCAGTCGCAGATGTTTGTGCACACACTCCACATTGCACACAAGTCATGCTTTGCACACACATCGGATAGGAATACACACATATATCCAAGGACAACACACTATAATAGGCCAAACATATACATATATAGATGTGTGGAAGAGAGTGACAGAGAGTGACAAAGAGCTTCCCATCATAAGGCTTGTCCCACCCAGCACACATCCAATTGGCCAGTACCACATGATGTGTCAATATCTATCACTGTAGACATTTGCCTCTGGTATCCCTCAGCATTATAGTGTCTGTGGTGCTTGTAATAACTTTGTAACATGACTGTACAAGTCATTATTCATCTAGCAGTTGCATACACGTTCCTGTTACAGTTGCATACACGTTCCTGTTAAATGTAAACCTGTGTGTGACTGAGTGTTGTGTGTGTGCTTCCAGACGAATGGTTTATGGCCCATTCACACACACACTACACTTCCCATTTCCCTACTTTGGCAAGTCTGTTGATGTCATTCACCTTGAAATACACCTTTGGGGAATAAGTATCTTTATAACCACTGTGGCGCATACTATAACTGTGTAATGTTATAGTGTGATGTACAAGTTAGGTAGGAGCTTTAATCCCAGACATGGCAACCAAGAAAATCTGTGTGTGATTGTGTGTATGTGTAGGGATCGATGCTTTTGAGTTAATTTACAGCCACTACACTTTCCATTTACCTACTTTGGCAAGCCTGCTGATGTCATTCACCTTGAAATACACCTTTGGGGAAAGACTAACCTTATAACCTCCATGGTGCGTGTGAGAAATGCAGCACACTGTAAGAACAATACCATAGCTAAGTAGGGGTTTGAATCTCAGCACTGTCAAGTGAGTGTGTGTTTGTCATCAGTATCCTGTGTAGAGGTGACTGTGTAATAACAGGACTCATTGTGGGATGGATTTTGCAAATTTCTTATATTGAGGACTTATTATATGTCACAATGTCCACCTTACAAGGACAACAGATGTCAAACAGCAGAGAGGCTGGTGTAAACAATCCATACCCTACATGTGACAATATGGATTGGGGAACAATATAGGGAACCCTTGTATTACCCAGAGAACACTCTCCACCCATGTCTCATACACAAACACACTTGGCTAGGCAACAACCACTATGTTGGAAGTTCCCTGCATATTGCTCATAGATAGTAACCACGGTGTGATTGCAGTGGACTACAGAGGACATGGCACCCTGTTCCACCCCTACAACAGTCAAAAAATTGCTTACAGTGGTCCTTTGCTATGTTCCCCACTGGACGCCTGCAACAACTGTAGAGCCAGCAAATGTAACCCACCAGGGAAATACCATGCCTTATACACATGCCCTGTATGGACAGATGCCACTAACACTAGTGAATACCTGTACCATGCTGTCAATGTAGGTGCAGGATCAACCTCAGTTCCATAGCCAGTTCTCACCACATGAGGTCAGGAATGCCACATCAGATGATAACAATCTGTCCCCAGGTATACTTCCATATGTCACAGAACATGCATGTGGGACATGTGGACATCCCAGACACCATCCATGTTGTGGAATATAGAACGCATACATGGCAAGCACTACACAGCACTGGCCACCCACAATAGTAACCCAGATGAGTGAATGTTGAATACAATACCCACCTGTATGTGCCAATCCAGGGAATACACCCCTGAGCCACACTGCAGACCATTGTCATGTCACCTGATGCCAAGGTATACCCTTTGCCTAGCCTTGTACAGCCTTCTGGCACAGTCAACCAGTACACACCTGTGAAGCAATGAACCCATGCATGTCAGTACTGACAAATCTGTGTGTGTGTGTGTGTGTGTGTGTGTGTGTGTGTGTGTGTGTGTGTGTGTGTGTGTGTGTGTGTGTGTGTGTGTGTGTGTGTGGATATTAATGATTTGGAAACCATTCACACTCACTACACCTCCCATTGCCCTACTGAAGCATGCCTTCTGATGTCAGTCACCTTGATATACCCGTTGCACATATATAAGCCTGATAACCTCTGTGGTGCATGTGACACCTGCGTAATACTGTAGTGTAGCAAACTAGTTAGTTAGGAATTCTAATCCTGACCCTGCCAACTGTGATAATGTGTGTGAGTCCCTGAGAGAGTGTGGTTGTGTCTTCCTTGACACCTGCTTTTGTGGACAGGCACATGTACTACACTTATCCCTCCTTTATCACTGTTGCTGATGTCACTCACCTTCAAATATACCTTGGGCCAGCTCTCCAACATGTAAGCTCTGTGGTGCATGTAATACTTGTATAAAAATGTAATAGCAATACATAGTCAGGCAGGGGTTTGAAACCCTGTATTGGTAAGTGTGTGACACAAACATGCACAGCTCTTACTCTCTTACCCCCTTCCTTTCTTACTTTGTTTCTATCTGTCTGTCTCTCACTCCCTCTCTGGTGGATGTGGAAAAGTGCACCTGCTTAGCTTAGGCAGCCGCTTGTGTTTTGTAAGTGATGCTCATGATCAGCTGATGGCCTGTGCATGAATTGCAGTCCCCCACTTGCTGATTGCATGTGGAACAGCTGTGGTAACATTCCCATAGCCAATTGCATGGAAACACACTCCTATAACTGGGAACATCATGTGGGTGTTGGCCTTTTTCATTCAATTTGAGCAGGACTTCATGATGGTGTTTGACAAAAAGCATCACAGAGGGAAGTGGGATGTAACTCTTACAACATACACTGTGGAGACAGGCCAATAAACAGGAGGGGGATGTTTCAGACATGAGGACAGAATGTAAGTCTTGCTCTTCTACATTTGAAGTAATGTTGGTTTAACAGGGTTTGTGTGGATATGGCTGGTCTACATGATTTAATACCTGACATGACAGTGTTATGTGGTTGAAGAAACTCTCACCTGTAGGGCTATCTGCAGACTAGCCAGTGTTTGGAGTCTTACATGTGTTATGTTACTCATAGATCTCCTATCTTTAGAAATGCAGTAGCATACTCTGAGGATTGCAGTCAGTACATGGTGACAGCCATGTGAGTTATTGACTTCATATCCCTCAGAAGACATATGTCACAACAAACCCTATTACATCAGTAAATGTATGAGTTTATCACAACATGTCAGTATTGGCCCTGTGTTTGTGCCTTCAGCCACAACTCTGTCAACATTTGTACATATGCCATGCAGTAAGAGGAGAATATGTTCAGTACACCATTATTTACTGACATCATACCTGATAAAAAGTCAGTGAGATATCAGACTGCTAGACATGTTATGTATAGTAGGGCTTATATTTGAGGACAAAACCTGGACAATCTGTTGCAGTGTGTGCAGTAGTGGGTCTGTGTACTTATGGTGATTGTCGACAGAGTGTGTACTGTAAATATGTACCTTGGCCTGTGTACAGACTGTGGTAGATGTCATTGTTCTTGGCCCTGTTCTATCTGATGTTGCATGCTGCTCCAGTGTATGGTACCCTATCGGCATACATGTTAGTAGGGCCAAACCCACACATGTCCTATACTACAGTCAGGCATCGGAATTCACTGTGTACTGGCCCAGTATATGTAGGGATAGGGTGTGAGTGGCACATATGAGGATGATGTTGCTCACACAGTCCATATACTGTAATATTAAGCATGCTAACCATATGTGGCTATGGCTGTGTTCAGATTGGTTGTGGGTATGCACTTTCACACAGGCTTCTATTACTCCATACTGTTACATGCCTGTAGAGTCAGCTATATTTGCATGTACATATGTATTCCCCCATAAGAAATGTAGGTCAGTACTGTGGCAGTCTGTCTGTAGTTTGCACAGTGCTTTGTAATATGCCTAGCAGTTCAGTGTACTTACCCAGTGTGATGTTATGTCCAGATATTTGTCAGATGTACTGCTGCCAAGCCACCATAACTGTTGTGTATTTCTGACAAAGCAGTGGAATGCTGTGCAGATGTATGCCACTAACTTGTGGGTAGTATGTGGGCTTGTGACCTCTGCTCCTCTGGTTATTATGTGGCAGGACAGATAGGAGTGTGT
>NC_056726.1:89267992-89397992 GCF_019279795.1 Protopterus annectens | reverse complement strand
TGGGTAGTATCCCAGGTTATATGCAGTCACAATAGCATGTAGTGTATCATTACATTAATACTGTTGACAGTGCTTTCCCAAGTAAGAGTAGATTGCAGATTGTAATACTGGAACCAAACACCCCTGCATGCAAAGATGGACTCTGAGTCCTCACTGCCATGTTCTTGGTGTGTGTCTCATTTAATATTTCCTAGTGGATATTGATCTGACATGTGGATATTAACTGTAGACTACTTTGTGTTTAGGACATGTCATTGAGGGCTGCTGTCATGTAGTAATGGCATACCTATCGGTATCAAACGTCTATCTACCAACATATTCATCCTAATGCATAGCCAGTTTTCTAGCTGATGCCTGTCTGTCCTCTGTACAGATGTGCAGATGTCAGGTATCCATCTTGGCTGCTTACAGGCAATCTATGCTTGACTGACACTGACATGTCTGCCCAGCTGTGTTATGAATGCCATAGCTAGGAATCCACACCCTGTATGCATCACATGCCATGGATACCTCAACTACACTACCACAGTCAACAGAACATGCTTGGGTACAGGTCACCAAGACAGACACTGACCACGTTATGTAATATGTGTTGCATACATTTCAGCTGGAGAACCACATTGGTCCTCTGCAAGAGGCAACCAGATGATTGGATGTTGCATGTAACTCTCACCCTGAGGATCACCCCTGTAGTATCTGTTGATAGATGGCCTGCTGGCACATGGCAGGTTGCATGATATCACTGTATACACATGCCAGACATTTCCCATCTCTCCATGGACGATAGCCTGATACACACCGATGAACACCTGCACCGATGGACCCCAGTACTGACAAATGTGTACTTATGCATTACTGAGAAAAACAGTGTCTGCCTGTTTGCAGACCTGTAGTTGATAATACCCTGAGGCACATCACACCTACCACCCCCCCATTGCTGTAGTTAGATGTGGCTGCTGCTGTACCAGACATTATGTGTACCTTGTTACAGTCTTCTCCATAAGGACTACTTGGGGCTTCCAGTACCAGCACAACACTATTGTACAAATGGGTTGATAGCCATGGGATACCCTCTGAGGTCTGGCAAGTGTATGTGTGCATGTGTGTATATTTGTAAGATACAGAAATAATTCTGATGCCACATTCTCCTAATACAATATGCCTTTCCACACAGTATTATGGATAGTGATGTTTCTGACCATAGGAAAGCCATGAAAATACATCACCCTACTATCCCTGTGGCATGTACAGTAGATGCATATCTCTGTAGTAGCACTCTTGGGATAGACAAGGGGTTGTATTGCAGTCCTGGTCAATGTGTGATGATGGGTATGTCAGAGTGTTATCATGGGTCGCAGTGTGCACAATATCCACTGTGGGGTGTGGATTCTGGGTATACTGTCTTTACACCATAGTACCCCCAGTACATGTCCCATGTTCCACGGTATGGGAACCACTGTCACCATCAATCATACAGGTAAGTGATAACACTATCCAGCCCAGTTGTGCATGTGCTGTGTGCAACTTATCTGTAACAGAATGGACACAGTGACAAGGTAGTTAGCACTGATAATCCCAGGTCTCTCAGATGTATATATCACTGTTATGTGTTTGTCAACGTGTATGTGACAGTATGTCACACTATGTATTTTCCATAAACAACCAGTACATCCCCCATTACCATACTGTACAGGCCTGGGGATGTTTTCACATAACATGTAACCTGGAACACACCGCATCCTAAAAGCTGTGTGTTGTGTGCAATTAAGGCCACACACATCAGTAGCACTACATACCTAGGTTGGAGTTCTAGCCCCAGTGTTGCTAAGTAAAAGTGTGTGTGTATGTGAAGGAATCTACTTCCTTTTGCAGAATATACATGTCCCAGAAGGTCATCTGTCCTAGAACTTCCTGGCAAATGCTAACATTTCACAGGTATCATCCTGTGGAAATACATTCCATCACAACTAGTGGTAGATGTGTAAATGCTTCTTCCCCACTGTATAGGTGTACAGCGATACTGGGTTTGGTATATATAGTTGGGTGTGGCTCTTGTGGACACATCCACCATTATTGCAGTTGTTGCTGAGTGTATCACACTGCTTAGCTGGCCATAATACTGTACAGTTTATGTTAACAGGTTAAGTAGTTGTCTATCACACTATCTGCAGTTCTATAGCACCTTTCACCCTCCAAAGACTAGGGCAGTGCCAACCACACCAGCACACCTATTTTTACCGAGTTGAGGATTGCACTACATTGGGGAAAGGGACATATACCCCCCCCTCAGTACCATTGTCAATGACATTAAACTAGCAGACTGCTTGCTTATTTCCCAATGTGCTTTTGTGCCTATTCTGTCTTGGTGGAATTACATAGGCTAAAATGGGTTCCTTGCACAGGTACACATATCCATGTGTACAGTACTCTCTGTGTATTCCATCAATACCAAAGCCCATATGTATGTTATACACAAACATGTGGTGTGTACCACCCAGTACACTTACCATTGTTCACTGTAGAAGGGCTGCTGACATCAGTCACCATGCACTCACCTGTATACACCACCCCCAGACCTAGGCCAAGTGGCACATGCAGTAACTTTTATACATACCTGTGACATGTGTTCACATGTACCCAGGATATGGCACAGCCAAGGTGTCACCACAGTGCCATAACCCTTGTAGGATACACCAGCAGACCATCATCCTGCTGACACATGGACACCTACAACACAAACGGAATACATTATGGAGACCACAATCACTCAATGTTAATAACCGCTATACTGCATCGTGGCTGGATAGCTACACTTCCTCACATGTAAGCATTAGTCATTACTGCTGACAACATGTTACACAGCATTACACTAGTACAGTCACGCTGGGCATCAGAACCATATTAGTCTGTCCTTGCATTAATGCTATGGATGTCAGGGATGTGGCACAGGTATTATCATATGCACAGGGTGTGTTGCTGGTTTGCCAGAGACCTAAACTGAGCCATACATTTGACACCATTTGTGTGAATGAGAGAGTTTAATTATTAATTGGGCTGTTGTGATGTGGTGTGTGTAGGTATGGAGTTGCCCTAGTTGTGTTGGTAGTGTGTGTGTATGCATGCACACAGTTCAGCCATGTGGCTGCCCTATACAGGGGTTTGTTGGACAGCTGCAGACCATTCCTGGCAGGCTGTGCAGTTCACCGTCTCCGGCCATGGACACGAGAACTGTGCCTGCCAGGAATTCCACAGGCACTGCTAGGTACAAGCCACAATATGGTACTCTCTCCTGATGATGACATATGTCCACTGGATCTGGGTCCCTCTTGGGACTGACCAGGGCCACCTGCATATGGCCTGCTTTAGTGTGATGTGGATAGCGCTCCCCCTGCAGAGCTGGGGCTGGTACTGTCACTACAGGAGCAGCTCTGTGTTCTGGCGTGTCCACGTCAACCTCCACCTGTGGCCATCTCACCCCTCCCACCATATGCTCGATCGCAGACATTCCATGGTCAAGGATTCACACCATCTCAAACAAACGTCTATCCATGACCTCTGAAAAATAACGGAGGGCATCTTCAAGATCATGGATGTTGTCAGTAACAGCTGAATGAGTAAACCTCTGCAGCCTCAGAGCCTGTCTGGTGTACCATTCCATACATGCCTACACCTCCATGACAGCCTAAAATGTGCATCTGGTGGCACCAGATTTTGCACTTCTGCCAGGGGCATGATGACCAGCATCCCTCCAATGAGCAACCCTGTACATCTGCCCATGTGGTACCCCACTGGACATCTGGCTATGGCTGCTGTGTCCAGACACACATGCTATAGATACCACACTGTCCTGTCCCATGCCACCAACTGCCAACTGTCCCTCAGCTATGGCCACTGGTGATGGGGTATGTATAGGCAATGTGACTGTGTGCAGGGATAGGGATGTTAACAGTGGGATGTCAAGCAATAGCACAGCTTCAGCCCCTGACAACCCCCGCCTGTGCCTCAACACACCTATCATCATTTTCAGTGTCTGTATGGACACCAACATCAGATTGTCTGCAGGAGGGACACTGACCCACATCGACACCTGTGAGGGGAAAACAAGAAACACACTTTAAGACCTGTACATCATTGCTTAACAGTACACACACACACACACACACACACACACACACACACACACACACACACACACACACACACACACACACACCCTGGCATTCCACCATACTACTTAACTGTCCCTGAGTTTACAGAATGTCTCTAGTTTTTTCTCTTATTTTCCCCATCCTGCATCAGTCTTAAATAATTACAGTCAAAAATACCAATCATTAATGTATCATTTTTCTAATTGCTCAGAAAAGTGATCACAAAACATGACCTGTTACTCCATTAACTCTTTATCTTGATTGGAGTAATTTTTTCAAAGACTCCCTGATGTCATCAAGTGTTCACCCTTGTTTTGTCCAGATGTCTTGAGCATGGCCCCCATATTTTATTGGCTACTACAGTCAGCTGATAATGCCATGCACAGGAGTTTCATACTTAGCTATTGTTCAGTAGATGCAAGATATGTTGTCTATTAACTTTTTATGTGGACTACAGTAATATTTGGAAGCACTCTTTGGTGTTGCCTAGTAATTCCCCATTGCAGCTTTAGTGCTGCATATGTGGGTATTCTTTCACCTTTCTGCTGATTGCAATTAAAAATGTATTCCTGGTGTCTAGTTTTCCCTCCCAATGCATCTTTCATGCTGCAGACTTTATTATACTATCAGCTGTCCTGTGATTACATTTCAGAAAAGTATTCCTGGTGTCCGATGTGTCTGTCCATGTCCTTCTACTGCATGATTTCTAAGGGAAGTTTAGAGGTATGAACAACCCCACACTCACACATGTGCATACATGGACACAGACACAAACACACACACAAACACACATACACACACGCATTCTACATACATCAACCCCCCCTCCACTCCACTAGATAGCACTTACAGACATATTCACCCCCCCACACACACACACACACACACACACACACACACACACACACACACACACACACACACACACACACACACACACACACACACACACCCTGGCATTCCACCATACTACTTAACTGTCCCTGAGTTTACAGAATGTCTCTAGTTTTTTCTCTTATTTTCCCCATCCTGCATCAGTCTTAAATAATTACAGTCAAAAATACCAATCATTAATGTATCATTTTTCTAATTGCTCAGAAAAGTGATCACAAAACATGACCTGTTACTCCATTAACTCTTTATCTTGATTGGAGTAATTTTTTCAAAGACTCCCTGATGTCATCAAGTGTTCACCCTTGTTTTGTCCAGATGTCTTGAGCATGGCCCCCATATTTTATTGGCTACTACAGTCAGCTGATAATGCCATGCACAGGAGTTTCATACTTAGCTATTGTTCAGTAGATGCAAGATATGTTGTCTATTAACTTTTTATGTGGACTACAGTAATATTTGGAAGCACTCTTTGGTGTTGCCTAGTAATTCCCCATTGCAGCTTTAGTGCTGCATATGTGGGTATTCTTTCACCTTTCTGCTGATTGCAATTAAAAATGTATTCCTGGTGTCTAGTTTTCCCTCCCAATGCATCTTTCATGCTGCAGACTTTATTATACTATCAGCTGTCCTGTGATTACATTTCAGAAAAGTATTCCTGGTGTCCGATGTGTCTGTCCATGTCCTTCTACTGCATGATTTCTAAGGGAAGTTTAGAGGTATGAACAACCCCACACTCACACATGTGCATACATGGACACAGACACAAACACACACACAAACACACATACACACACGCATTCTACATACATCAACCCCCCCTCCACTCCACTAGATAGCACTTACAGACATATTCACCCCCCCACACACCCCCCACACACACACACACACACACACACACACACACACACACACACACACACACACACATGCACACACAAACACTTACAGGTGAGGATGCACAAAGATATTACACATAGACCTCTCATTACCCATCTGTCAACACGCATGACATATGGCACTCAACAGCATGCAGTGCAGCTATAGTCAATCCCTGTTACCAACATTATACATCTCTGTGATGCACGGGTTGTGCTAGTACGTGATGCCCCTTCCCCTGGAATACACTTCACATATGTACAAAGTATTGCTGTGCACCTGTTTGGCACCCTAGCATGTACTGTGCACCATACCTCAAAGGTGCACACACCATTGCTGACTGTGTATATGTGTGTCACTTATGTATGCTCTGTTGCTCACAGCCCCTATGTGTTTGTCTGACACATACCTGGGATGATATGTGGACAGATGTCATTTGTGAATGCCTGATGTCTGATTTACAGATCTCATAATCAGCAGTGCATGTATGGTCAATAAAATACAATTACATTGACAACCTTCAAACCTTACCATGGCTATGCTGAGTGTACACACCCTTATTGATATGGCACCGTCTTCCCTGATATGACATGGGGCCACATTACTGCATATGTTAACTTTAAATGAACCTGATATGTGACATATGACCTGTGCAATCAAATGCAGTGTCAAAAAATATGTTAGTTGTGCAGATGCTGATTGAGATGCATACAATTTTTGGGTGCATATGTGTGCACACCTTTATCATGATGGTTTGTTGCACCAATTGTTATGTGTAAGCGGTCACTATTCCTAGAAGGGGTACACTAGCATGTGCCATCTGCATTTGCCAGTATTTGGTCACTCTGCCCTACAAATGTCCCCCAACTCTGCATGATTGCAAGGTCAACTCATGTGCACAGCCCTTGGGATCACACAGTGACATCACTATTGCTGTGGAGTCAGGGTTATGTCTCCCACAATTCATGACCTTGACTGTGTACAGATAAAGCCATTCTTAGCAAGCTTTGGATTTCTGCTTCAGTGCACTGTTGTGTTTCAGGATGATACCCCCTCCCCATCCTCAGCCTTTTTGCAGATGCCTGATAACTATGGCCTACACGTGTGTCATTTTTCAGTGTCCCAAACTCTGAACACCATCTATAGTGGCCTAGTCCCTGCTAATGAAGGGCAAACATACAGGTCTACACTGGCACCAGCAAGGTAGAGATGGGGATGGTGGGCCTGAGGTGGGATGAGGTGTCGGTTGTGCAGCACATGTATCTTAATTGATAATGTCTGTAGGTTTCCAACTTAGTCTTGGTACACCAGTACACATTGCAATGCATGCCTTTGGGGGACTTTTGCTGTTATGCATACACTGCCTGTAGAGAGCCCTGGCTGATGTTTACTGTGGTACAACTGGCCCATCTGATTACCCTAACCCATGGGCCACAATTATGCAGAGACCAGGCAATTGCTGGCACAGGTACTGCACAGCTAGTACTTGCTAGAGATTCCTGCAACTCCATCAGTGTTGTGGCATGTTACTAGGCAGCGTGCATGATTAGTTTGCAACATGTGTTGTCATCTGTCTTGGAAGGCTATCTGTTTATTTTCTACATTAATCCAGTCCCATACATCCTTGCCACATGCATGACTGTCTGCACTGTTTGCCATGGTATATGCAATGGTGAGGTAAGGCTACATGTCCAACTCATGGGTGCTACTTGTTGGGTATGGGATCCATTCTCATGGCTTGTAAGATGTGTGCAAGCCACAGCTGCCTCTGTTGCAGGTACGTTAGCACATTTGATGGCCAAACGTCTTGGACAGCAGACCATTTCTTGGTGTGACATTGAGAACCTGTACTTGCTGGAAGGTCCATACTCATGAAGAGTGCATGCTGTCAGTACCTCAAAAGCTGCTTCCACAGTATATCTGGTGTGTATACGCATAAATGCTTCCAGTGTTTGTAAAGGTATGTATTCCCCATATTTGCTGTACTAACATAGAATTCCATATTACACATTCACTGCTCATGTTAGGACCACACTACAAGTTGTAAAGGTTGTGGAATGCAGTATTGTGATATGCAGTATTATTGATCTGTAACAGTTGCCATTGTAATAGTGGTATATACACTGCTGTAGCACTGTATAAGGGTGATGTTTCAGACATGTCCCCACTGTAGGCCATTTGTCCCACCATTATGTTCATCTCTGTGCACACATCTTGCAATTGCAGGCTGTTATATTGCAGGACTCTTACATACCCTTCAGATATCCCACCATGGTGACCACTGTGATGCAGTACAGTTAACAGCAACAATAAGTGAATATGTACAGCATGCATTATGAGTAGGTGTGTTAAATGTGTGCATGGAATATACCATGGCCATTACATGACCGGTGTATTGGAAAACCTGAACAAACACCATGCTCACCAGCTACAAACTGCTGCCCCAGAGGTATAACAGAGGGACCTACATAGTTGTGTGAGAGATGTGATGTTAGTAGCCACACCTGTGGCATTGGTACAGGGTGATAGCAGCATTACAGTACAACAACAGTACAAACCCACAATACTACAGATTATGCACATCTGTTTATTACTACAATGCAGCAGCAGACTATATATATTTCATCTCACATATGCATGATTAAACTCTACAGATGCAGATGGATACACGACAGTGGTCAACTGATGTGCCCTGTGGCCTTACCTGCATGCTCCTCAGCCATTGTGTGGGTAGCACCCACCTCCACTATGCTCTCTGCCGGGTCTTGTGTTTGTGGGCTAGCAGGAGCCCTGAGACTGGTGAGGAACTCCTCAGCATGTGTCGGGGGGCAGGATGGCATGACCCCCACTGTGGCAAGCTGGTCCCTCATAACCGCAGCAGCACACCGACGGGCATGGTGGAGTAGATCTGTGCACCGATGTTGGACCTGCTCATAATTGCGGTTATGCAGGCAGACATCGTTTACCCTGTGGACAAGATCATGCCACCAGGTGGTCTTCTCCTGCATCATGGGCTGTATGCCCAAACAAGATGTGGTAGCGCTGCACCAGGTATGTGATGATGATGTCATTCTCCTGGGGTGTGTAAATCAGAATTCTTTCCTGGGACATTTTTCCTGAAAGACATAAAGAGGGAAACAGGTCTGACATCCTCATACTGTAAGGATATAATAGTTGTTAATATACATCTCTGTCTCCCCTCTGCCATATTTGCAATAACAATCTGATCACACAACTCAGCAGGTATGTCTACAGCAGACCTACTGCTGGGACATATATCTTATTGTACAACAATTTGTGCAATGTGTTTGTAGTCATGTTCAATGTTGAAACACTATCATTGGTGGCCTGTTACGAACAATGCCACCTGCATGCCATGGTAAGGGCCACTATAGCTCCATATATGCTTGTATTCTGTTGGCTATGTGACTGCTGCATGTCTGTTGTTTTGTGTTAATGGGGATATCTGTGCATGCTGTTAGACATAATCCTGGAATGTGTGGACTATTACTACCCACATATGTTCTCTAACAGTGAGACAATAGCATGTTTGGGAATACAGTTGCCAGTAGAACCACCTCTCCCACCTCATCTGGCCATGTTACCAGGTCACAACACATCTGGGACCCACCCTGGGACCTCATCATCTACTGCTACAGCACTACCTTCAGGTGGAACCACTTCAGGCGATGGTGTTTGCTCCTCCCCCTGGGAGTACACAGAGACAAGATGCTGTCACCCGAAGTCACGTCCAGGGTCTGGTGCATAGGGAGCTCAACAGAGACATGGGGGATGTGCTACACCACCTTGAGGCCCTCAGTACACAATCACAGGGTCCACATGCTCCTCCTGCTCAGCCCCCGAGCCCAGGCATCTTCAGGGCCATGAAGATGCTGTTGTGACTGCCCATGGGTGGGGACCTTGCTCCCATTGTTTCCATATGGGGGCTCATGGGTATCCACATTCCAAACAGCACTCCCCATCCAAGGTATTTACCCACCACGTGTCATATACCACCCCTGTATGCTGCCTTGTATGTCTTACAACCCAACCCTCCTCCTCAAACATACCTACTATCCTTCCCCAAAATACTAATCCAACCTTCACAAACAAGGCCAATGTGTTCCCAACATGGATTTCACACCAGACATAACTGTCCGTTTTGCACCCACATACTGCTGTATATATATATGTATATATGTGTGTGTGTGCATTGATATGTGTGATGTTCTCTCACACATATCGTGCAGCACTGTCATTCAACAGTAGGGGCCATGTATTTGTATATATATATATATATATATATATATATATATATATATATATATATATATATATATATATGTGTGTGTGTGTGTGTGTGTGTGTGTGTGTGTGTGTGTGTGTGTGTGTGTGTGTGTGTACATATATATTTTGAGTTGTATATATATATATATATATATATATATATACATACATATCTGTGTGTCTGCAGATATATATATATATATATATATATATATATATATATATATATATGTATATATATTCATATATAGATATATATAGGGTGCATTCAAACATCAGGTCCACATTCTCTCTCCTTCCTTCACAGCTACACTGTTCTGCCTTGCTACAACACAGACAGGTGTCACATGTGGACATGGCCCAACATTAGGGGGGTATATATAAGGACAGATTTCAGGTAAGCCTATTACACACCTATGGCAATTGTCCATGCTACATTACACGTTAGCATGACTGCCCTGCAAGTGGTGGGCTCTGAAATGCATGTGTCTATCATAACGGCATTACTTCCACCACAAGCAATTGGCCACACTAATATACATGTCTTGCGGTACAGAACACACACTACGGTGGCTTACATCTTGTCATTCAGTGCTGATCTACACAGTTGACAGGTATGGCCCTACTGCCCACAGGAACATACACTATTGTCCATAGCAGCTGTTCATCAGGACATCATTACAACAACAACTCCTGATGGCACACATAAATCATTCCACATCATCTATTCCATTGTTATGGACCAAGTACTGCATTCAATTACATGCATGTATGCTTCACATACCTGTTGTAGGATTGTCGTCTCTTCTGGATACAGTTTGATGTGTCCCCTTAGTTAACTTGGGATGTCTGTAGGTTCAGTTGTTGAACAACTTTTTATTTGCTGGTTGTTAGCTAGTTTGTTTGTTTTTTCTCTGTTTCTCTCTCTCTCTCTCTCTCTCTCTCTCTCTCTCTCTCTCTCTCTCTCTCTCTCTCTCTCTCTCTCTCTATCTCTCTCTCTCT
Organism: Protopterus annectens; assembly: GCF_019279795.1. NCBI lineage: Eukaryota > Metazoa > Chordata > Ceratodontiformes > Protopteridae > Protopterus > Protopterus annectens. The sequence continues at coordinate 89,386,785 of NC_056726.1, read as the reverse complement.
CTCTCTCTCTCCACTACAGAGATTGAGCTGCTTTTAATAGATTGCAGCATGGCTTTTGTGGGTGATGCACATGATCAGGTGATGTCCTCTGCACCAATCAGTGTCCACCACTTGCTACCTGCATGCAGACTGTTGTGTAGTACTTCCAATTACCACTGGCAGGCAACCCACTACAATAAATTACTAAATCATGTGGGCATTGTCTCTTAACTTTCCTATATGGAGGACATCCTTCTTGTGTGTGGGCAGCAGTGTTACAGACAGCAGGTAGCAGTACCTCTTACAACAGGACTTGCAGACACAGGCCAACTACATATTTGTATAAGGTTCCAGACCTACAGACAGTGTGAGTAGTGTTGTTATATGCATTGTATACCACTAGTTTTACAGGGTTTGTGTATACATACTAGTTTAGCTTGGAATGAAGTCTGTCTGCATAGCTCTCAACTGTGAGCCTATCCACATGATGGCCAGAGGATTGGTTGTTATGTTTTGTCTGTCCACCACAAAGGCCTTGTCTCAGATGTATCACTGGCATTCTGTCTGAGTGCTATCAGTATATGGCTACATTTGTGTTTCTGACTTCATATTCCTGAATAAGGTTATGTTGCAACCAATCCTGTAACACCAGCAACCTTTTCAGTGTATAACAACAATATTGCCAATATGGCACTGTGTTCCAGCCTCTATCCTTCACCTATGTACCAGGCTTTGTCCATATGTCATGCAATAAGAGGTTGTTAAGTAGTGGCCTATCATTATGTCATGCTGGCATTCCTGCCATCATTCCAGTGATGTTGTGGTCCCCACACATATTGTGGGGTAGGGTCCATATATATGTGGGCTACAGCTGGACAAAACATGTGTGCCCTTGTACAGTCCAGAGGTCAGTGTATTTAACACTGTTATATGCCCCTGTAAATCATTCCATGATGGATGGGTATGCACCATATATAACCTAGGCTGTTACAACATGTGAGGGATATCATTTGTAAGACACCTTAAGATATATGGCTGTACATTTACATACATTTCACTATGGGAATATTGGTGGGCTAGTGTTTACTGTCTTACAGACAGATCTGTTTTCAGTGCGATAGTGATGTTTTAAGTTAAGCATTGTTAAGTAACAGATACATCTTCATCGTGACAACTTAATTCTTTTCCCCCTTGGGGTTGAGTACAGAGTGTAATTGGAGGCTGCTGAACTACATTTCCATTACTTACTGTTGATTGATTCTTATCTTTTGGACCAGTGTTTCTTTACTGTTCTATCACTTGAAGGCCTTGGCATGGACAGCAACATATGTTATGCTTTCAGATTACTGTATAAAATGTTTTGCTTAAGAGTTGCATTACTCAGTTAGTATGTATTTCAAAACACCTAACAGCTATATGACATGGGATATACAACTGAAATAGTACACAAATAAACATTTCTTATTGATGCAAACCTGTGTGTCGTGTCATATCCTTTGACTTCTCTGTGGGAATATGTTCCATGCAATAATTGTCTTTTATATGAGAAATATATATATATATATATATATATATATATATATATATATATATATATATATATGCATCTGAATATATGTGTGTGTGTATGTGTATCATTGGAATGTTTACTGCTTCCACAATGTACATTTCCCATGGCAGACAGACTGTTCTGCATATCTTATTGATACCATCCTGACATCGTACAGGTGAGATGGATTACTGTTAACTTCTTGTGCCTATGTTGTACAGGGTCCTGGGTATGAGATTTGCAAGTGTTGGTTTTGTGTTGCAAGGCCGATCTGTTTGGCTGTGGAGGAGGGGATAATGTCAATAATTACAAGAGGTACTTAAATTGGGCCCCCTCTCCCCCATTAACATTTCCTTTGGTCATGTATGTATTTGTTGTGTTCTCTTATCTATATATATATATATATATATATATATATATATATATATATATATATATATATATATATATATATATGTAGACATGTGTCTATATCTATATATATCTATATCTATATATATATATATATATATATATATATATATATATATATATATATTTATAGGAGTGCTACAGAACCCAAAATCCTGAAAGTTCAAAATACTGAAAACTCAAAATCCTGAAAACACACAGGATACCAACATTTACTATATTCCAGCACAAGTACAGACATAAACATATTACCCTTCAACTATATGCAGGGGACAAGCCCTCCTGCACCCCCATGTGGGGGGGGGCTGCACCCCCACACACCCCTGCTTCTTATGTATGTCACCTCTGAGATTGCAATTCAATACACTAACTGCAATTTTGGAGTTGATATATTTAAGTAGCAGGGGGGTGTGTAGTGGGGCTTGCCCCTCTGCTTATACTTGGAGAACAGTAATATAGTTTGTGTTTTATTTGTTTCTGTATGTACTTGCGCTGGGATATAGTAAGTGTTGATATCCTGTGTTTTTTCACGATTTTGAGTTTTCAGTAATTTGAGTTTTCAGTGTTTTGAATTTTCAGGATTTTGGTCTCAGGATTTTGGGCTTTCAGGATTCTGTAGCGCTCTTATATATATATATATATATATATATATATATATATATATATATATATATATATATATATATATTTATATACATCTACATATATAAATACATTTCCTCTAGTGTTGAATGACTGTGCTGGATGATATGTTTGAGATAACATCAGCTTTATTTCTGTGTGACATGGCTTAATGGTAAATCGCTTTGGCTATAGCATGCAGGGTCCTGGGTTCGAAATTTGCAAGGGTTGGTTATTTTGTTGCTGGGCAGAACAAGGGCTTTTGGATACAGAGTGACTAAGGCACTTTTAAGCTGTTGTAAGCAGGTTTTTGCGGGTTTGCACGATGGTAAGCAATGCTAAGTTTTGGTTAAACAGTCTTACAGTCAGTTACCCTCTAAATTGCTTATCCTGTGTAGGGATTGCTTACCCCCATGCAAACTGGATTAAACCCACTTACTGCTGCTTAAATGTGCATACTCCCACTTACCCCATGCTAATTTCTTTAAAAGAAAAGAAAAAGGGGTGATAGGAAAGTGGTAAAAAAGGGGCACAAAGAAGGAAAGACAGTACGAAGAATGGCTAGGGTTGTGCAGGACGGATGTAGGGAAGATTCATAGCTGCCCATTTCTTCTACAGCAACAGCTGTGCATGTACACTGATTTGGAGGTAGATTTGGACACAAACCCCTGAGAGAGGGTTGAGGACAACAATAATATGTTGTGAAGCTAATTAGACTAGATTACATGTGTCCAGTGGACACATGTGTGAAATGGACAGCTATGTATGGGGCAAAATTTTTTTTAGGAACAAATTGCACTTATTTTCTTTTTTTAAGGTGAGAGTGGGATGTAGGGGAAGGATAGTATGTATATTTGGGGAGGTAGGTTGGGTAGGATGCTGGACAAGACAGCATACAGGGGCAGTATATGACACATGTGGGGGGTAGACACCTTGGATGCGGAGGGGTGTTTGGAAGTCAGAAACCCATGAGCCCCCAAATGGAAACAGTGGGACTGAGGTCCCCACCCATGGGCAGTCACCACTGCACCTTAATGGCCCCAAAGGTGGCTGTGCTGGGTAGGAGGGGCAGGCTGACTCTCTAAATGTGCCACACAGCCCTCAAGCTGGCGTAACTGAGCTCTGACCTCCCTGCGGCACTCGCTACGCACCAGACTCAGCATCTGATGATGGGTGACAGTTTCCTGTGTGCACCCACTCCCAGTGGGGGTGTGCCCCATCCCCTGAGGCATTTCCACCTGAAGGTGGTGTAGGACCAGCATACTAGGAGGTCCCAGATTGGGCCCCAGATGCACTGGTGCCCGGTGCCACAGCCAGATGAGGTGGGAGAGTTGGGTCCGCTGTGACCGGCCTTTCCAAACATGCTATGGTGTTTCAATTTTAAAACATATGTGGGTTAGTAATAGTCATCACATTCCAGGATTAGGTATAACAGCATGCATAGATATTCCCATTAACGTGAAACACCAGATATGGAACATTTGCATAGCAATCAGAACACATGCATATATGGGACCATAGCGGCCATTACAACAGCATGCAGGTTACATTGATGGCAGCATGTCACCAATGTAGGAGTATTTCAACATGGCACATGCAAATAAACACATTTCAATATTTATCAAACAATAGGAAGTATGTCCAAACTGTAGATTTAATTGTACACATACCCATTAAGTTGTGTATTTAGATTATTGTTGCAGATATGGTGGGGGGAGGGGAGAGAGATGTCAGTTATCAACTTGTATATCCCTGTAGTTCTCACTACTTTCTTAGTCACTGCTGTAATCTGTACCTTGCAGGTATTATTAAACTATATATATGTATCTGAATATATGTGTGTGTGTATATGTATCATTGGAATGTTTACTGCTTCCACAATGTGCATTTCCCATGGCAGACAGACTGTTCTGCATATCTTATTGATACCATCCTGACATCGTACAGGTGAGATGGATTACTGTTAACTTCTTGAGCCTATGTTGTACAGGGTCCTGGGTATGAGATTTGCAAGTGTTGGTTTTGTGTTGCAAGGCCGATCTGTTTGGCTGTGGAGGAGGGGATGATGTCAATAATTACAAGAGGTACTTAAATTGGGCCCCCTCTACCCCATTAACGGTTCCTTTGGTCATGTATGTATTTGTTGTGTTCTTTTATATATATATATATATATATATATATATATATATATATATATATATATATACACATATATATATGTAGACATGTGTTTATATCTATATCTATATATATATATATATATATATATATATATATATATATATATATATATATATGTATATATATAGAGAGGAGTGCTACAGAACCCAAAATCCTGAAAGTTCAAAATACTGAAAACTCAAAATCCTGAAAACACACAGGATACCAACATTTACTATATTCCAGCACAAGTACATACATAAACATATTACCCTTCAACTATATGCAGGGGGCAAGCCCTCCTGCACCCCCATGTGGGGGGGGGGCTGCACCCCCGCACACCCCTGCTTCTTATGTATGTCACCTCTGAGATTGCAATTCAATACACTAACTGCAATTTTGGAGTTGATATATTTAAGTAGCAGGGGGGAGTGTAGTGGGGCATGCCCCTCTGCTTATACTTGGAGAACAGTAATATAGTTTGTGTTTTATTTGTTTCTGTATGTACTTGCGCTGGGATATAGTAAGTGTTGATATCCTGTGTTTTTTCACAATTTTGAGTTTTCAGTAATTTGAGTTTTCAGTGTTTTGAATTTTCAGGATTTTGGGCTTTCAGGATTCTGTAGCGCTCCTATATATAAATAAATATATATATATATATATATATATATATATATATATATATATATATATATATATATATTTATATACATCTACATATATAAATACATTTCCTCTAGTGCTGAATGACTATGCTGGATGATATGTTTTAGATAACATCAGCTTTATTTCTGTGTGACATGGCTTAGTGGTAAATCACTTTGGCTATAGCATGCAGGGTCCTGGGTTCGAAATTTGCAAGGGTTGGTTATTTTGTTGCTGGGCAGAACAAGGGCTTTTGGATACAGAGTGACTAAGGCACTTTTAAGCTGTTGTAAGCAGGTTTTTGCGGGTTTGCACGATGGTAAGCAATGCTAACTTTTGGTTAAACAGTCTTACAGTCAGTTACCCTCTAAATTGCTTATCCTGTGTAGGGATTGCTTACCCCCATGCAAACAGGATTAAACCCACTTACTGCTGCTTAAATGTGCATACTCCCACTTACCCCCATGCTAATTTCTTTAAAAGAAAAGAAAAAGGGGTGATAGGAAAGTGGTGAAAAAGGGGCAGAAAGAAGGAAAGACAGTACGAAGAATAGCTAGGGTTGTGCAGGACGGATGTAGGGAAGATTCATAGCTGCCCATTTCTTCTACAGCAACAGCTGTGCATGTACACTGATTTGGAGGTAGATTTGGACACAAACCCCTGAGAGAGGGGTGAGGACAACAATAATATGTTGTGAAGCTAATTAAACTAGATTACATGTGTCCAGTGGACACATGTGTGAAATGGACAGCTATGTATGGGGCGAGATTTTTTTAGGAACAAATTGCCCTTATTTTCTTTTTTTAAGGTGAGAGTGGGATGTAGGGGAAGGATAGTATGTATATTTGGGGAGGTAGTTTGGGTAGGATGACAGACAAGACAGCATACAGGGGCAGTATATGACACATGTGGGGGGTAGACACCTTGGATGGGGAAGGGTGTTTGGAAGTCAGAAACCCATGAGCCCCCAAATGGAAACAGTGGGACTGAGGTCCCCACCCATGGGCAGTCACCACTGCACCTTAATGGCCCCAAAGGTTGCTGTGCTGGGTAGGAGTGGCAGGCTGACCCTCTAAATGTGCCACACAGCCCTCAAGCTGGCGTAACTGAGCTCTGACCTCCCTGCGGCACTTGCTACGCACCAGACTCAGCATCTGATGATGGGTGACAGTTTCCAGTGCGCACCCACTCCCAGTGGGGGTGTGCCCCATCCCCTGAGGCATTTCCACTTGAAGGTGGTGTAGAACCAGCATACTAGGAGGTCCCAGATTGGGCCCCAGATGCACTGGTGCCCGGTGCCACAGCCAGATGAGGTGGGAGAGGTGGGTCCGCTGTGACCGGCCTTTCCAAACATGCTATGGTCTTTCAATTTTAAAACATATGTGGGTTAGTAATAGTCATCACATTCCAGGATTAGGTATAACAGCATGCATAGATATTCCCATTAATGTGAAACACCAGATATGGAACATTTGCATAGCAATCAGAACACATGTATATATGGGACCATAGCGGCCATTACAACAGCATGCAGGTTACATTGATGGCAGCATGTCACCAATGTAGGACTATTTCAACATGGCACATGCAAATAAACACATTTCAATATTTATCAAACAATAGGAAGTATGTCCAAACTGTAGATTTAATTGTACACATACCCATTAAGTTGTGTATTTAGATTATTGTTGCAGATATGGTGGGGGGAGGGGAGAGAGATGTCAGTTATCAACTTGTATATCCCTGTAGTTCTCACTACTTTCTTAGTCACTGCTGTAATCTGTACCTTGCAGGTATTATTAAACTACTCTATGGTCTTAGTTTGGACAGTGGTATGTTTGTAGACAACTATATACGTGAACTGTGTTTTACCTGCAGTCTACACCTCTTACCTGGTATACCTGTGGAGGCATTGTTTGTTAACACTGTCTGACTGTTTCTACGCATATTCCCAGATTCCAGATTGATGTTATGCACATACCTCTCAGTGTCTTATTGCACACACTCTGGTCAAGGTTTGACAACATCCAGGTGGAACTGGGACATATTTTGACAATTGCCCTCATAAACGTTTTGTGAGTTGCTACAATGACAAGTTTTTTTTCATATACATTTTTCTAAATATTTACAGGTCTGACAGTCAGTTATATGTCATTAAAAGCTGCCTAAATTTCAGAGATCATCACACTGATTTGCCAGTTTCCTGTCTGCACCCGCTCCCAGTGGTGGTGTGCCCCATCCCCTGAGGCATTTCCACCTGAAGGTGGTGTAGGACCAGCATGCTAGGAGGTCCCAGGTTGGGCCCCAGATGCACTGGTGCCCAGAGCCACAGCCAGATGAGGTGGGAGAGGTGAGGTGCCAAGGGGACAGGGTAACAGGCAACGGATATGGGTCAATTATCTGGACATTCTGAACAAAACTGTACAGTTGAGGGGTATGATTCTGCATACAGCTTACTACCACTCCCAGGATTTGAACCATGGCTGCATCTGATAAAAATAAAACAGTGTACATCACTGTTGAGCATGCTATTTAGATATTGCTGTGTATCTCTTCACTGATTTCTATCTATAAGTCTCCCATGGTTTTACAATCTGACCTTGTAATTACAACTGTCTTATACATGGATTCCTAGACAGTTTTATTATGTAGCACAGTGTGTGTGACAGTGATATGTAATACATTATTATTCAGAGAAACTGCAACACTAACAATGTCATACAATTCCAGACTAAACAGTACCAGTCCAAGATTTCAATATTTTATTTCCAGGCACAATTTCCTTATCTGACAGACCTGTGGAGGGAATGTTTGTTAACACTACCTGAATGTTGCCACACGTATTACCAGATTCAACATTATTATTATGCACAGATGTCTCACTCTGTTACTGCACACACTCTAGTCATAGCTTTACAACATGAGGGTAGAGATGGAACATAATTTGCATATTACTCTCTTAACATTTTGGTGAGTTGCTAGAGTGACAGGTTTGTTCTTATAGATATATTTCTGACGGTTATGATATCTGACAATCAGTTGTGTGTCATTATTTGCTGCATAAACTTCTGGGATTATCCCACTGATTTGCCAGGAGGACAGGGTGACAGGCAGGAAATTTGAGCCAATTATCAAAACTTTCTGACAAAATCTGTAGAGTTGAGGGGTATGATTCTGCGCATACAGCTTACTACCACTTCAGGATTCGAACCATGGTTATGTGTGCTAAAAATGCAACAGTTTACATCTCCGTTGAGTGTGCTATTTGGATTTTGCTGTGTATCTTTTCACTATTTTCTAAGTCTCCCTCAGTTGTACAATATGACCTTGTGATTACAACAGTCATACACAGACATTCCTACACATTGTATTTATGTAGCACAGTGTGGGTAACAGTGCTTAATGCAATAGTACTGGTAAGAGATTGCAACACTACATTACCATATGATACCAGAGTAAACACAAGCAGCCCAGGGGTTAGACCTTTATTGCCAGGCTGTTACCCTTTTATTTACATACAACCTATATGAGACTCTTCCTGCCATATTGTTTGGTTTATTCAGTACATCCCATACACAATACAGGTTTTATACTGGCAATTAACTTTCTACTACTTTTAGATTTATTTCTTATGACAGTACAAGCAAGATTATTATTAACCTGCCTCACGACACAGCCTCTGCAGCCTACATGCTTGGGCTTCTTGATTCACAGCCCCCTCCACTGCCGTTGTCAGAGACATAAGAGGAATATTTAGCCATACCTATCCATAATATACATGCTGACAATTATTAAACAGTTAGTAGAATGAGTACATAGACACTTCTGGGATATCACCCTGCCTAGCTTCTTGGATCCACTGATCCAAGAGCTCCCTCTTCCTCCATTTCAGGTTGGCATAGTGATGTCTGACTTGCTCACCAGTTCGTGGGATTCCAGTGGCACTGGTGAGGTCATGGGTGAGATGATCCCAGGCTTCTGCTTTATATTGGGATCCCTGGTACTGGCCCTGCAGCAGTCTCTCTTCATGGTCTTTTACCAGGAGTCCTGCCATGACCTTGGACTCCTGGATGCCCCAGCGCTTCACTAGGAAGCACAATCCTTCTCTGACACCAGCCATTGTGCCTACAGGAGGAAGCTGCAACCAGTTATGAGATGTATTCCCACCTGTCAGGTTTAAATAGGGCCATTTTCCTGCACTTTGCCATGATTGGATGGTTTTGAAAATGCTAAGCTATGGACAAACCTAAGGTTGGCATTGCTTAAAGGGGCATACCAATGGGCAAATCGATTTAGCTGGGCTACATATTGTTTTCACCTGGTAAGCAGAGGTGTGCAATGCTTAGCATTGTTTATTTTTCAATTTGCACACTATTTGCTGTTTGGCATTGATTTATTATTCATTACATGTTATATATTTGTTTATTTATTTTACATTTGATGACCGGGATAGTCAGACTGAATATATGTCCATTTTCAGTGGAAGCCCCGGGAGAAAATTCCACATACCAAAAAAGAGACACTACATACATCACAGAGTGATAAACTCAGGCAGACACGTTTAGAAAAATATAGACAAAGAATACAGACAGATATCAATATACACAATGTGCAGACTTGCATCTGATTTTCAGAGACGTATCAGAAAATGTGAACATAGAGTACAATCAGATTTCATAATTCCCAATGCTTAGACATTCAAATGTTATGAGGCATAGATACTTGGCTAAACAGCAGGTTGGGTAGCAAGACATATATTAATGAAATTGTTAGGTTTAGAGCAAGAGCACAGCCAATGAGATGTGAGGTATTTTTTGAGTTCTCTTTTAAATATGAGTAGATGGTAGTAGGGAGTAGATTCCAGATTTTACCAGTTGAGTTGGCAAATATAGCATCGCCTACAGTTGTTGGATTTTTGAGTCAGTATCAATAGTTTATCAACTGAGAGTAATGGCCTGGGGGCACTATGAGGAGTGAGAATATTTTTTAGGGCAGGGGTGTTATCAGGTGATGGAGTATTTTATGCACTACTATAAGCTGGTTGAACTGTAGAAGGGTAGGATACTCTAGCCATCCCAGTGCTTTGAGGTTCTGCCAATGGTGGGTCCTAAAAGCCATGCCAATAGTGAATCTGGCTATATAATTGTAACATCCTGATAATTTGTTGAGATCAGTTTTGGATAGGTTGGTGAGTACAGGGGAGACATACATAAGGGTTGAGAGGAGGTGTGATCTTGCAATAGCTACTCTAGCTAGGGGGATGAGGAAAGGTTTGGCTCTGTACAGGGAGCCAAGTATTTTGTTGATGGACATAATAGTGTGATTTACATGTTTATCAAATTTAAGGTTGTTGTCTATGATTACACCTAGAAGCTTTGTATGATCATCAGGGGAGATAATGGTGTCATTGCTAGATTTGATGTTGAAGGAAGGAGGAGAAATTCTATGGTTAGGAGAGAAAAGTAGTATCTTGGTTTTGTTAGGATTTAGAAGCAGGCAGTGATTAGCTAGCCATGTTTCTGCCATGCTGAAAGTAGTCTGGGTGAGGGTTAGAAGTTGTGTAGGAGAGGAGGCAGAGCATATTAGCATTGAGTCATCTGCATATTGGATGCAGGTGGCTCCTGGGATGGTGGTGTGCAGATCATTGATAAAGCTACAGAAAAGAAGGGGACTTAGTATGGACCCTTGTGGGACACCTAAGGTTAGAGGAAGTTGGGATGACAGCTTGCTCTGCCATAAGACAGCCTTCTGTCTACCGTTTAGGTAGGAGTGAAACCATTGTATTGCATGTTTGTCTAAACCGATGGTTTGTAGGGTATTGAGCAGTAGCTGATGGCTGACCATATCAAACGCTTTTGAGAGATTTAGGAAGAGTGCTGAAGATAGTTTGTTGTTGTTACAATGAAGATTGATGACATTAGAGAAAGATAGAAGAGCCGTGGTGGTACTGTGGAATGGCCTAAAGACATGCTGAGAGTCAGCAAACTTTCTGTTTTGAATAAGAAAGTGCATGATTTGTTTGTGTGTGCATCTTTCCATGATTTTAGCTAGTGGTGAAAGAATGGCTATAGGTCTAAAGTTAGATAATTCTGTGGCACTTCCTCCTTTATGGAGAGGTATAACGTGATATTTTCCATATTGCTGGGATGGATCCTTCTGAGATGGATCTGTTGATCAGAAAAGAAATGGGAAGTGCTATGGCATCAGCTGCTTTTTGAAGATAGTCAGCTGGGAGGTGGTCGGCAGCTAGTGTAGTAGGTTTTAGCTTTTTGAGTAAGTCTGGATCAGGTTAGTAGGTACGGTTTGAAAGGTAAGGGTGGGTTGGGTGCTGGGATGATCAGGGCTAGATATGCCAGAGCTGGTGTTAGTGTCTGATGGAGTGAGATGGGTAGCTAGAGACTGGATAGTTTCAGTAAAGAAGGAGTTGAAGCTGTTTGCAATTTCTACAGGGGATTTATCAAGGGCAGCTGATGGGGTAGGAGTGGTGGACTGGCCTGGTTGGAGAAGATTGTTAATACCAGCCCAGAACTTTTGAGGTTTTAGTTGATATTTTGTTGTAGGAAGTGGTAGTGATTTTTTTTTTGTCTAGAATGACAGATGTTTTGGTCTGATTCCTTAGCTGCCAGTATCTTACTTGGTCCATAGGGTCTTTGGTAATATGCCACCTGGCCTAGGCATTGTTACTTAGTTTAATTTTGTTTTTTGTTTCTTTAGATAGCCACGTTGCAACTGTGGCTTTTACATGGATGGTACAAGTAGGAGCATGGTGGTTAAGGATAGCCAGAAATCTGGTATTGAAGTACTCAACTGCTTCTTGTAATGAAAGTCGTTTCAAGACATTCCAATTACATGTTTTGAGTTCATTTTGGAAGTTGTCATGGTTAAAGTTCCTGACATTTCTTATAGTTTTGTAGGTGGATTGGTTGGGAATGTCGGCTTTGAGCCTAATAATATATTAGATCATCGGGTAAAGTACCTGACTTGTACTTTTGGGGGTGGCTGTTAATAAGTATCCAATCAAAGATACTATCTTTGACTCTATTTTTGCTAAATCTGGTTGGGGTGGTAATGATCTGAGTAAACCAGTGGAGGTTCAAATGGGTGGAGGGAGTTTCAGAAGGAACAGGTGTTCCAATCAATGTTAAAGTCCCCCAAGACAATGGTTTCCTGGGGATAGTTAGAAGCTAGCCAATGTAAGATATTTTCTAGAGTATTATCATTATTGCCAGGTGGAATATAAATGCAGACAATGTATATGCATTTATTTTTGTTTATTGTTAGTTTGGTGATGAGAATTTCTGCATTGCCAAACTAGGGTGGCTGTTGGGTGTCGGTTTATATTGTTAGGATAGACTTGTATAGTACAGCTACCCAGCCACCTTTCCTGGAGATCTGGTCCAGTCTAAGGATGTTGTACTGTGGGGGGTTAATTTCATTATCTTTGGTTATTGGCTTTAGCCAGGTTTCTGTGAGGCAGTGGATATCAGGGGAGTGAACAGCTAATAGTCCATTTAGGCTATGGATCTTGTTGTTTAAGCTTCTGATGTTGAGATGACAGACGAGAAATGAGTTTGGAAGTCTATCAGTCTGGGTAGTACCCATTGGGTTGTTAGATGGTGTGCTTGGGTCTACTGTTGTGGTTGGGCCAGGGTTTGGGTGGATGTCTCCATCCTTCATAAGATACATTTTTAAGTTGCTTATGAGTCTTAAAAAATTGTTTATGATTTTTTTCATAGATTTTATTTTTTTAGCTAATGTAGTAGTATTTAATCAGGTGATGGTAAATGGGGGGGGCGAGGAATTAGGAGAGAGGGTGGTTATGTGGTGGATAAACTTATTAAATGCTGGGTTGGTGTCTGAGAGTTTGGGTATTGGATTTCAAGATGCTGTACATATTCATAGGAGCTTATGTGATAAGAAATGAATAGCAGGGGTACTAAGGGTAGCAGCATTAGTGTTTTAGCTGTAGTCATAGTAAATTACTAGGGTAGGGCCTGTATTGAGTGTAAGTGGTGGATAAAAGATTAGAGAGAATAGAATAGCTATGGGTGGGTTAATATGGATACTGGGGTGTTAGAGGGTGTATTATTGTACTAGGAGTTTGCTGGGCTCTAGGAGCACATGTAGTTTGTTAGCTAATTAAGGGGGCGTGCCAGTGGTACTATAAAAGTTGTACTACCAGGGGTGGGTGGGATATGGGGGCAGGGAGGGGGGCTGAGCAGGCAAAGCCAGGGGAGTAGGGTTAAACCAGTAAAGCAGATGCTTAGAGGCAGCATGTGCAGGTATGAGTTACAATCATGCTTTTTTGTTTCTTTTTGTATGCCCAATACTCTGTTCCTAAGCCCTACTGTTAAATGAGTTACAAGAACACTTTTTTGTTTCTTTTTATAAGCCAAATACTCTGTTCCTAGGCCCTACTGTTAAAAACTACAGAGTTCCCTGCCTGCTTTTCAATTTACAATGCAGAGAGTCCGTCTTCCAATTCCCTTTTGTTGCATGCTTGTTTCACTTAGTTTATTGAGAAATACACTGTTTGGAGGTGCAGAGCACACTATGCTTGTTTGATTGAATAGTAGAAAGCATGCTATTTATACCTTAATTGGGGAAGAAAGAAGGCTACAGGAAAGTCTAACCCTTCCAACCTAATGCTTATCAGCATAAACAGATTACAAATGGGAGTTATGGGGATATTCACCAGTGCTTTTTTGGACCCAGTTTATTAGGTTTACAGTGGCAAGGTATTTTAGTGGATATTAACCTTATTAAAACAAGTTCCATGGTGGGGAAAAGTGTTCCATACTTTTTGCTATTCCCAGAATGACCCTATATGCTTTTACAAGCCTTTCAGGGGGAGGTGACATAGGAACACCTAGAGAGGGGATATGATTATTAGTACAATACCAAGAACAGAGGTAATGCATTCAAACATTCAGTATACATGGTTATCAAACAAGTCCACATGCACCTTTTAGTATTAGCAAACAGCAGCACTCTTTCCTATATATCTGCCTTAAGGGCTCAGTTAATATTCATTATTTCTGTCCCTTATCAATGCTACACTACTTGTTTATTATTTCTGTCCCTTATCAATGCTACACTACCTAGGACAGACCCCTAAGTCAATGCAAATGGCAATAAATGGATACAATATCAACAGCTGTTTGTGAGTACTTTGTAGCAGCCAGTACCAATAAACATGCCTTAATTCATCAAGGTTTCAGTTTGGGAGTAAATGCAGTGAACAGTACATTGAGCTCAGACAAAGAAACAAGAATTAAATACATAAGTATGTGAAGATACCTCAACTGACTAGGACCTGATGCATGGGTTAATTTGAAAATTGCTGGTCAGTTAGGTGATTATGTAACATCTGATTACCTGAGAGAGGGGGAGGTGAAGGCTGAAACTGGGCTAAACCAGTAAAGCAGATGCCTAGAGGCAGCATGTGCAGGTATGAGTTACAAGCACACTTTTTTGTTTCTTTTTATATGCCCAATACTCTGTTCCTAAGCCCTACTGTTAAATGAGTTACAAGCACATGTTTTGTTTCTTTTAAATGCCCAATACTCTGTTCCTAGGCCCTACTGTTAAAAACTGCACAGCTCCCTGCTTGCATCTCAATTTACAATGCACTAAGCTCATTTTCCAATTCCCTTTTGTAGCATGCTTATTTCACTTAGTTTATTGAGCAATGCACTGTTTGGAGGTGCAGAGCATAATACACTTGTCTAAATAGTAGAAAGCATGCTGTTTTTACCTTAATTGGGGAAGAAAGAAGGCTACAGGAAAGTCTAACCCTTCCAACCTAATGCTTATCAGCATAAACAGATTACAAGCGGGAGTTATGGGGACATTCACCAGTGCTTTTCACCCAGTTTGTTAGGTTTACAGGTGACAAGGTATTTTAGTGGATATTGACCTTATTAAAACAAATTCCATGGTGGGGGAAAGACTTCCATTTAGTATCCGTTTAGTATCCGTGATTCATGTGTACATACACTGTATGGGGTACTTGTGTTTATCGGGGGATTTCACCACTTTAATACAATGACACCTCACATCTGGACTTAATGCAGTACTCCAGTTCACATATATATGTTATTTAGTATGTTATACAACATAAAACTGTTTATAGATTCCTTTCACATGTAAATTGTGATTTTCCTATAGTGAGGAGCTGTTTGGGTATAACTCACTTTTATGTACAGCTGTGATGGCTTACTGGTTAACTGCTGTGACTGTAGTGTACATGGTACTGGGTTCAAGACTTGCAAGGAATGTTTATTTTGCTGCTGGGCAGAACAGGGGCTGTTGGATACAGAGTGATTAAGGCACTTTTAAGCAGTTGTAAGCAGGTTTGCATGGGTTTGCGTGACGATAAGCAATGCTAACTTCCGGTTACATTTTCTTACACCCAGCCTCTAAATTGCTTATCCTGTGTAGGCATTGCTTACCCCACGCAAACAGGCTTAAATCCACTTACTACTGCTTAAAAGTGCTTACTCCTGCTTACCCCTGCACTAATTTAGAAAGAAATGAAACATGGGTCTTGGGAAAGTGGTAGACTTGGACACTTTATACATTTTTACACTATTTGCTGTATGGCATGTATTTATCATTCATTACACATTATAACTTTGTTTATTATCCCTGATTCATGTGTACGTATACTGTATGGGGTACTTGTGTTTATCTGTGGATTTTAACACATTATTATAATGACACCTCACATCTGCACTTAATGCAGTACTCCACTTCACAAATATTTGATATTTAGTAGGTTATACAGCAAAAAAATGTTCATAAATTGCTTTTGTATGGAAAATGGAATTTACTACAGTGAGGATCAAACTGGGAATGACTGCTCACAAAGCGAATGCTCTGATCACTACACAATTGCAGTACTGCTTCTACTGCATGTATCTTGGTATTTACCTTCTTGTGCTATTTAAGCTACAGTATGCATAGCTAAGCAATGGACAAACCAATGCAGCTACGGTTAAATTTCATCTGTTTGATAAAAAATATTTCTAGTGTTATTTTCTCTAGGAAGGGATAGGTTTCACTTATTGCTGTGGATTTCCACATTTGACAGACATCCTAGCGTGTTTCAGTTGCTATGAGCGTAGGGTTTTCCTGGGAAGTGAGGTTTTGACCTTTGCAATTGTTGTGGGTGTGTTTTGTCCTGCAACATGACTTATTTCTTATATTTTATGTAATAGTTGCATAAAACAGTTATTCTGTATCTGAAACACCTAAATGTTATAAGAAAAAGAATAAGAAACTAAAATGCTACAAGAATAAGCTTTTATTTAGGCAAAGACATGAAGTTCTGTCCTTTGTCCTGGCCATAGATATATTTTGGCCTGCCAGATCTGACGTTTGTACCACAAATGTCCCACTTTGGGCATCTGAATACCTGGCAACCTACAACCCCTTATGAGCGTTCTCGCTCATTGTAATTGTCGGACAGTGATTCCTGAGTGCAGGGGTATGTATATTATGAGAGCTCTGCTCTCAGAAACTCCCCCTGCACTCATCCACACTCTGTGTCTGTTTAGGAGCAGAGGCAGTGCACCTTCAGAACTATGCATGGTGCTTCCGTGCTGCTCTTAAATGGTTGTTTCCATCCAGGAATAAGCTATTCTTGCATGGAAGCTTACTAAATCCCAGGCAGGTCTCAGTATAAGACAGAGGCTTGATATAGCTTAGCCAAGGCTGCCTCCAGTGCAACAGGCATTCCACACACTGGGGAGCAATGTCTTTGTCACCACTATAGTGACTTCAAGAAGTATAAGCAGGACATCCTAAGTTAATGGAAGGATGAATTTAAGACGTATTTCTTTTCTTTTGTACTGTGCAGCTGCACCAGAAGAAATTAACTCACCTTAGAGAGGCATGGGGTAAGTATTACTCAGATTCAGTTCAAAACAGAAATTTATGTTCATTCCCACAAGCACCAGCATTTGAGCGGGTATACTTCAACCTTAATTTCAGCCATGCTGGCCTTCCCCAGAAACTCTTGCTGCTTGTATTAGGCAATGAGAACAGCAGCTAAACTGTCTATGAATTCAGTACCAAAAAGCAGCAATTATTTTTTATTAGTGGATAAGTATTTATAAAATATTAACAACAGTAATATGTCAGGAGGAATCAAATTATGGTAATTACAGTTATTACATTTGAATGCGTATTTCCTTTCCATCACAGGGAAATAAAGACTGTTCTTTGTTACATCATAGCATCAAAATTTGTTTATTTTATGACACATGAATACCTCTCCATCATTTATGGATATAGCAAAGGTGTGCAATAGTTAAATATCATAATTGTTTATATTCTGTCAAACATTATTGTAAAAATAAAGTATTGTGACTTGCCATGTATCTAATTATGTCTTTTTTCTGTCTCCCTCATCTTTACTCTCACTTTTTGTTAGGGAAAAAAAATCTGCTGTTTGCTTACCTTGCTGCTGAAAAGTAAATGATCAATAGCACAGAGAAGTAGACTGACTATTGCAGCTTGGCCCACCACCCACCTGGAGGAGTGGTTGCTACCTAGAAGCTGTAGTTTTATTGGCCATTTTGGGTCAATTCTAAACTCCTTGATCTCTCTCTCTTAAAACCCTACAACTCTCTTTTTGCGCGGTTTTGGGCACTGAGTAGCGTCGGGCAGCGCCGCCCAAACAGGTTTAAACTATTCCAGGCTCCACAAAGTCTGCTCTTCACTTTTTCCCTTAGAACTGCTCAAACTCTCAAAGTAATCATTCTATTCTCTTTCTAAAGCCCTGCACTTGCTCAGCTCTTATAAGGAAACACTAACTAACTAAAGCACTACGCCCTCCTTGACTTCTCATAGGTATTAGACTCCCAATTGGTCCTTCCTGATCAAGTGAAAAATCATTTCCCTTCCCTAATCTGATCAGTAAAAAAACAGTTCCCTATACTACTCTGGTATGTCCAAGGGTCAGTTTCAAGGTTACTCTCCAGTCCAGCTGGTGAATCTGGGAATTTTGAGGCAATGTTACAATTGCCTTATGTACACACACAACCCTCTCCTCCTTCCAACAAACTCTAATACATGTGAGAGATGCAGTTACATAGCCAAACTGGAGGCAGAGCTCTCTCAACCCAAGACTGGCACAGTCAGTCAGGAGGAAAAGGTAACCACCCACACCACAAATCCAGTCTCACACAAACCTATTGCATCTGCATACCCAACACATAAATACACAAAAACATACTCAGAGGCTCTAAATCAAAATCTGCCTAAACAGCAAAGACCTCCTAAGCAGATATCCAAGTAACAGCCACCACTCAACAATATCCACGAATCACATATCTCACAAAATCAGTGTGCTTCACAGTCACAGCCCTTAAGGCCAAACAACACACCAAATACACTTGTTATAGGGGACTCTATTGTCCGGCACACTGACGTCCCACTCACCAGACTGAACAAGGAGAAGGTCACTGTAAGCTGCTTGTCGGGTGCCAGGATCCGCCACATAACGCAAGCACTCAAGTCACTCTAAAGCAAGTACAAGTATGACTCCATCATTGTCCATGCTGGTGTGAATAACCTGAGACGTACCTCCCTGGACTACATGAAAAGAGACAGAGAGGAGCTCTCTGACCATGTAGCCCAGGCTGGTATGACCATGACCTTGAGTAGCATCTTGCCCTTAACAAGAATGATGCCACAGTATAAAGACAAAATGATCAGTTTCAACAACTGGCTAAAGTATTGGTGTCATTCAAAGGGGATCCAGTGTCTGTCAGCCTGGGATGACATGCTCGACAAGCCACATTGCTTCACTAGGGACGGCTTGCACCTGTTACCCTTAGGCTTTCGTATACTGGCCAAAGCTCTTGCCACCCCCATAGTGCCTTTTTTAGGCAAGGCTCAAAGGACAAACCCACCTCCATAGACAACCCAAGGATAAAAAATCTAAAGGTAATGCTACTCAATGCCAGAAGTCTAAACCTCAAGATGCATGCACTCAAGGCTCTCCTCAGTATGGAGAAAATCAATGTCTGTGCAGTAACAGAAACCTGGTTCAAGGCTCCTGGGAGCACCCCAGCACTACCAGGTTATAACTCATACCATGTGTTTCGGCCCCAAAACTCGGACCGAAGCACAAAAGGAGGGGGAGTATCTATATTCATCAAAGATACCTACACCTCCAGGTTAGTGGCACTGCACGCAGCATCGGAAACCATCCATGTGCAACTAACAGCAGGCAAAACTGCCTTTCAGTTTGTAGCCTGCTACAGAACACCTTCCCTATTACAGGAACCCCACTTGGCATTCCTGAGAACACTGGAGAATATGAAGGTTTCTCCAAACACTATGTTATTGAGTGACTTCAACTACCCAAACATTGACTGGGAAAACTACTCAAGCCCAGACACCCTCGCCCAATGGTTCCTTGAATTTATAAAGTCTAACGCAATGGAACAACTGGTCACCACTCCCACAAGAGGGAACAACATATTGGACCTGGTCATCACCAACATGGGGACTCTATGTTCCACACCAGAGGGTAACCCCTCATTGGTAAGATCAGACCATAAACAAATTTCCGTGGACATCCATATCCTGTCCCCACCCCCAGCCAAGGAAATCACTGTAAAGAATTACTCAAAAGCCAACTTTGCACTTCTCAAGACTGAGGTGGAATCCTTCAAAGCCCCTGGGCCAGAAGATAATACAGCCCAATCCACAGAATCCTTTACAAATGCATTCTATGAGCACCTGCAGGAATGCATGGATCATGCTATCCCAAATAAAACCAAGACTCACTCCTACAAAAACAGGAGACCGGTCTGGTGGACCCCAGCCATAAATAAGCTATACAACAGCAGGAGGAAGCTACTACATGACAGAGCAAAATCACAAAAAGGGAAGGCATCTCTGATCAGTATTAGCAATAAACTTCGATCCCTCATAAAATCATCAAAGGCCAGTTTCAAAAGAAAAATTGCCCTAGACACTAAAGATAATCACAAGGCCTTCTTTAGTTATGTCAGAAACATGGTCGGAAACTCCCAGATATGCTCTGAATTGTTGCATAATGGTACAAAATATACCGAACCTACAGACATAGCCAATATCCTGACAGACAGATTCAGCTCAAACATCTCCCCCCTTCCCCCCCAAGGAGCAAATGCTTTTCCCAACTGAATGTAACCTCCCTGATATCACAGATGCACAGGTGAAAGCTGCCCTCTCCAAAGCAAAAAACACAGCATCTATGGGACCGGACGGTGTCCCAGGCTGTGTCTTACACGAGCTCCAAGAAGAACTGAACCTTCACATTAAGTCACTGTTCAAACTTAGCCTTACTACAGGATATGTACCCAAAGAATGGCGTACAGCTACAGTGGTCCCACTCCACAAAGGTGGTGCCACAGCGGACCCTGGAAACTATCGCCCCATAAGCCTGACTAGTCTGGTCTGTAAAGCTATGGAGCGTATTATCATGGAACTCATAAACAAAGACATTGGGAGCCTCCAGACACTGGACCCTACCAAATTCGGATTTGTTAAGGGCAGATCTTGCCTCTTAAACCTAGTTGATTTCTTTGAAACAGTTACCAAAGCCATAGATGATGGCAAGGTAGTCCACACAGCCTACCTGGACCTTGCAAAAGCCTTCGACACAATACCCCACTCGGGCATCATAAATAAGTTTACCAGCTTAAATATCAACCCCTATATCACAAGATGGGTTGCAAACTGGCTCAGAGATAGAACCCACATGGTCAGAATCACAGGTCCCATGTCCAAATCCAAACCAGTTACAAGTGGCATCCCACAGGGCTCAGTTCTGGGACCTCTCTTGTTTGGTATATACTTCTCTGAGGTTCAGGCTAACACGGGGGGATTATGGCTGACAAAGTTCGCAGATGACTGCAAACTGGGGGCCATAATTGAATCTCTGGCTGACACAAGCATCCTCCAAAAGGGTCTTACAGAGATGGATGCTTGGTGCCAGAGCCATGGCCTCACGCTAAATGCTAAAAAGTGCATAGTCACCCCCTTTGGGAAAAACAAGGTGCCCACAAATTATGGTAATCCATTAAGTACGGAAGAAATAATTAGAGATTTGGGGACCAACGTAGATAGTAATCTCTCCTTTGATAATCACGTTTCCAAAGTGGTTAGAAAGACCTTCTATATAGCCCACCTTATCACAAAAGGGTTTGCATCTAGATCAAGAGAGTTCATTGTGCCCCTCTGCTCGTCACTCATCAGGCCCATAATTGAATACAATGCCCCTTTTGGGATGTACCATACCCGACACCTGCAGCAACTGGAGAGACCCCAAAAATACCTCACCAAGAGGATCATGGGCTACAAACAGATGTCCTATGCAGCTCGACTAAAGAAGCTCCAGCTCTACTCAGTTGCTTACCGCCTACTCAGAGGCAATCTATGCCTGACGTACAAAGCCATGTCAAACCCAGAATTAATGGACATGCTCCACCTCAAAAAATCCAAGTCCCTCAGAGCTACACGCTCCAGGGACCTAAACCTCAGCACAAAAATAAATAGGACATGCTGGAGGGACAGATTCATTTCCCAGAGGCTCCCCTCACTCTGGAATAGAATCCCAATTCATGTTAGACGTAGCCCCTCGCTGACCCTCTTCAAGCGAAATTTGGACACGTGGATGGGAAATCGCAAATTCACCCCTGGGATCTCTCCTGTGTCCCTGCTAGACAGAGGCACAGTAAACTAATCTTAAAAGGGTACCTTCTGTGACCTACTTTACAGAGGCACAGTAGGCTAATCTAATAGGGAGGTGGAAGCCAAATACACTCTGGCTAGGCTTATAAATGCCCTAGGGCAGATAGCCTAGTATCTACCTATGAACCTATGAACCTATAACTCTAGAGACGGCATCACAGACACTCAACAATTTAGATTCACAATCTTCAGTGTTGCCTCCACAAGACTTGCCCTATTGCATCAGGTTGCTCTGCCCCAGCTGCCAGTGCAGTGGTACTGTCCAGGAGCAGTAGTGCTAATGGAGGTGGCACTTTTGTCACCTGGCAGGAAGTGGCAGGTCTTGTGGGGGATATAATGGAAAGGAGCCTCGATATATATCTGGTATTGACCCAGAGAGCTGCGGCAGGAGACAGTGATGACAGTTCAGATGGTGAGGACATCGGTGTGCCTCAGATGTCTCTTACCTATCCCCAATAATGGTGTTCCCTCAACCGTTTTTGCCATCACCATTCCTGTTTCCCTTGTATATCCTGTATATCTGTGCATGCTTCTAAACCTACCCTACCTATCTAATCATCTAATTCTAAGTACTTTTCCTAACATTCCTCTCTCTCTCTCTCAAAAAAAAAAAAAAAAACACGGGCACCTCCCACACACACAAAAAAAAAGAATTACACTCCATACATAGCTCTTCATTTCACCTGTGTGCCATCTTGACACAGCTGATTCGGTCCAAATGGCTGTACTAAATTATTCTGTTATTGTCATCCATCACTGGTGTGACACTGCAAAGTCATGACATATCTACAATTGTACATTTATGTTGTGAGGAAGTTGGGTAGCGATGGTGCTTTCCCATGACCCTCCTGGAAATTCCTGTAGTCTTCTCCTGTGTCCTACTCTCTGTCTGCCAATCACATTTTCACCACTGTCCTATCCACCCATTTTTCACATATTTAACTTGGTCAAAAATATACCACCTCACAATATACTTAGCCTGAAATGATCCATGGAAAAGACTTCACTTTATGTCCTCACCATTTGCACAAAGTTTGGCACAGCGTAACAATGCTGAGTGACAGTGAATGCTGAATGCTGTTTAACTTCCTATTAGAAAAGCTGAGAATTTCAATGTAATAATGTTGCATCTACTTCTCCTGAATAGAATACATTTAAATGTGCACACAGCTCTATTATCTCACTTTTTACTAAATCATCATTTGTGAAACACACTGATGAGGTCATCCTGAAAAGGTGCACTCTTTACCCTTAAAGAGTCAGACTTCTTCTGCAGTACTTATGACTAATACAGTGCTCTCTACACTGGATAGGTAGGATGTTTGATACCCAACATAGGAAACTTGTGTCTTTGGGCATGTGTGTGTTATGCTTAGTGTCGTATCTACTTTCTCTAAGAAAACTACATTTAACTCTTCACACAGTTCCCTTATCTCACTTTTTACTAAAACATAATATGTGAAACACACTGATGTGGTCACACTGGCAAAAGTGCACTGTCTCCCCTTATGAGTCAGGCTTCTTCTGTTGTGCTTGTGATTAATACAGTGCTTTCTATATTGTGTAGTTAACTAGATAGGTAGGAGGTTAGGTACTCAATATGGGGAAATTGTGTTGATGTACATGTGTGTGAGTGTGAGTGTTTACAATTACTTTAGCATGTGCTCAATCAGCTTCTACTCAGGATAAACATTTTAAACTGCTAGGTGACAACCATCCCACCTTTCACAACCACAACTTCTTTGCTACACAAGGTATTGCTAGACATACTGTTTGTACTGTGCAGAGTATAATTTTCTATTCATTACCTAAATAAACTATAGGCTTTTTAGACCATTTTATGCCCACAACTTCCTAAAGTAATGCTTCCAATAAGAGCATCAAGATTGAACAAATACCTATTTAATTTTCTTAGAGGAAAGTGATGCAAATATTTTTTAATTGGGGGGGGGGGCATTTCCATTTTCCAAATAACAGGTGGTATGTGGGAAGTAATAAGAACTCTTAATTACAAAATTATATTCTCTGCCTACATCCCTGGTGCAACACACTGATGAGATCATTCTTTTTAAAGTGAATCATCATACTTTAAATGTCAAACTTCTCTTGCGTTTCTTGCATTATTTACACTTTTCTCAAGAATGAGTAAATAGATATGTAGGAGGTTCAGATATAGCAGTGCTTAAAATCTACAAGTGCGTGTGTGTTCGTGCGTGTGCGTCCATGTGCGTGTGTGTGTGTGTGTGTGTGTGTGTGTGTGTGTGTGTGTGTGTGTGTGTGTGTGTGTGTGTGAGACTGTAAATGAATACAGGATTGGTCTACATGCATTTGCAGTGGCAACTTTTATAACCCCAGATGGCTGTAAAAGTCATTTTACCCGATGCTTCTGCTTTGCAATAGATTTCTGATGTCATCCCTTTATACATGCTGTATGCATCACTTTTGTCTAGTGTTCTCCTGTGGCACTGATGGCTGATAATGTACTATATATATAGGCTGTAAGTGGATAGGTAGGTGGTTGTTGTCCATCACTACTTAAATAGTGTGACTCTAATTACTGTCATATACCATTGGCCACTTTTATGTACACTTCTGCTTATGAGATGGAGTTACAGTGACACACTTTTACAGTAGTTAATCCTAGAATCTGCAGGGAAACAACTTCTGGACTCACAGCTATTACATAATGTTACCATAACTGTAGTATCTCATAGTTGTGGTGCAAATTTTTCTGTGTTGTGTGACTTTGATACTGTGCTTCATACATTGTGTACACATGTAGGATGTTTGAGGCCAGCTGTGAGTGTGTCTTTTACCTTCATACGGTGTACACTATTTTTCAGATGCATATATGATGTGTAGTTGTATAGTATTATTGTGCACTTTAACCACTTTCTAGCATAAACATCCAATTGATACACAGCGGTGATGTCATCCATTCCACTGTGCACTGTCCCAGTTGTACATCAACATGTACTGTGACACTTGTGATTCAGGTATAAATCTATGACATGTGATCTTGGGTAGTTAGTTCTTATCCAGCCATTACTGCTCAGAATATGTTGTGTCAGTCTTATTGTGACTGTACATGTCACTAACACTGTTGTCAAACACATCTGCTGTGTACATGCATATATGTTGATTCCTCTCACAAAAAGCTATGATAAAGTCTCACATAGGAATACTTTTATTCATAGTAATGATGACATGTGATTACAGTTTCTTTACATAACATACATAAGAAGTGTTATCCTCTGGCATGAGGGAATGAGATGACATTCTGTATGTTTATGTAGTACAGCAGTTACAGGCACACATATCCCTTGCAGCAATAACATGATGTAATGCCTCCACTTACCAAAATATGTTGCAATTGCAATGCACTCATCCTGTAGAATGCAATGTATTTTCTGTTGTGAAATGCTCATGTGTTCAACATCCACATTCAGTACCTGTTAGCATCATGTGACCTTATACTGTAATGCATGAATAGCATCTGGCACAGTTAAAATGTGTCCATGTACAGTGGTAGAGGCCTCCAATATCTGTTTCATCTCAAAGAGATTATTTGTAACACATATAGTTGATGTAATAAGCATAAGTAGATTGTCACAATTGTGTTAAGACTTCCACTGTGACTCATATGGTTAGTCTGGATGTAATTAGTGGGTAGAGTCACATAGCTTGCTATTCCTGAAAGGGCAGCATTATATAAATGTACTGACATGACATAAAGACCATTATATCTAGTTATACTTATCCATTTTAATTTTGGACATGTGTATATCATCACAGGTAGTGATTGCATGGCAGTGAAATGGTTATTTGGGGCATGCCATGCTGTGACTGCTACTGTGGCATGTACATGGAGTACTGGCTTGTAAATCATACCTACACAGATAAACTGTGGTTCAGTTCTGGGACAGTGCTTAATGCATGATGGAAACAGCTTCCTTGTCCAAAGAGCATTGATATTGCATTGCTCAGTGCAGAGTGGACAATAATATGTGTAGCTTCTTTCTAGTATTTTATTAAACCTGATTGTTCATATTATATTTGTAACTCCTTTCTTAATGCACACATTAAATTTAATTATTTGTGACAGCCATCATTGCCATTTGATGTGCCACATGCAGGCAATATAGAAGTGTGGAGGAAGCCTAGAGTAATTGGTAGGGGTTTTAAATCTTGTAACTTCTGTCTGTCAGACAAATATGCCAGATAGCAGTGTCGTACACACAGACAATAGTTATGACACACTCAGAGGGCCAACTTTTTCAGGCCTTGTCCTACAAGGTGGGGCATCTGTTCTTTTTTTTATAGGAATGTGCTGCAAGCCTTTCAAGTGTGCTCTTCATGACATGACCAATATGCATATTTCTTTGGCTTCCGTGATTGTTATGTATCTTTCTGATATCTGTCCTGGTATTTGTTAAAAAAATGACACGATGTGAAAGTTTATTTTATTTATTGCTCAAAGGCATTACCTATTCCCAAGATAATTATGATTTATATTGCATGCCTTTATTCAGACATTTCTTTATTACTGTAATTGTTTTCATCACACTATACAGCTTAATGTCAGATGATGAATTCCATAAATGTTTCTTACTGTATGGCATCCTGCCAGACCATCCAAAACTGTGATTGGCCCTCTGTTACAATTCTTTATTGTGTGTTGCTGCTATTAAACTGCTGTTATGTTACTGTTCCCTGTAATTTCATGTAAGTATGCTCAGTATAATGATGTCTGAGATGTTTCCACATCAGCAATGAAAAACTTGAAATTATGACATGTCATCCAATCTGTGTTGTCATTTGTCACTTATGTATGCTGTGTGTTATGAGATTACCATTTAGCATTTACATGACTATACAACACTTGCTTGTCTAGTACATGTTTGTAGGTGACAAATCCCTTTCCTATGGGTGCCACAGACATTTCATGGCAAAAATATGTCTATTTCCATTTCCATTTAATTTGTAACTTGCATATTTACCATGGCTTGTGGTTATCTATTTTGTTAAACACCTTTCTTTTCAGAATGCCTGGTAGGTTTTTTTTTTTTAAGTAGTGAAGGACATGCTGTGTAGAAACATGCAGTGTCTCTTTTGGGCAGGTAGTGAGAATACACTTGTTGGAGAATGGATATCATTTTGCAAGCTGGTCTATGATTCTAAAAATCCTAGCTATTCTGCCACTATGCAAAGTGCCTGAAATGTGCATACACCACTTTAACTAACTTAAACAATTATAATGTCAGGCTATGAACAATTATTGTAAAAACATTTCAGCATGAGCCACATGTTCCATACTAATATTGAATGTTTTGCAGAATAGCCTTTGTTTAGATTTAGTCAAACAATAGAAAAGTGTGTTGCTCCTCAGGCAGATATCACATGGCTGCTGTGATAAATCAACTAGGCTTTTTTACTCCCATCAGAATTGGGACCAGTTTCTTTACTGATAAATCAGCACAGGAACTGAGAAATTAATTTTAAATGGCATTAGCCCTTAGGGTAGAACATATTGCGGTCATAGAAGACAAGGTTTTATTTAATAAACCAAGCAGTGATGCCTCACATCTGTTGGTTTGTCAAGAAATGACTTCCTGTATGGATGCTGTTAAAAATCAGACCAATACTAAAGGAATTGCAGTAATAAACTTGTCATTATGAACCATGAAAATGTCACCCTGTTTTAGGAATTGTTCACACTTCTTACATGCAGCAGTTTCTTTAAAACAGTTTACCAGCAAACTAAAACAATGAGTAAAAAGGTCACACAGAAAAAACAATTGGCTAAAAAACACAAAAAGAAAAATCTAGTAAAGCTAGACTTCCCACTGTGTGATACCTTTAACTTCTTGTATCAGAAGCAATATGGGATATATGCAAATTACCTCTTAAGGATATCAGGTGTTTCAGCTAAATGGCAATTCTGAATGTCCATGACTTTTATTTTACTTTACCGTTTGTTTACGGACAATTTCAGGCCAATAAAGCCAAACCCCTTTAGCTGTGGACATGCCTGTTTCTGCCTTCTTATGGCATCATCAGCACAGCATAAGAGGAATGTTTAACTTTTGGAAACACAGGGTGTGCTGATATACTTCTCTCATTTATTTTACAATTTATAGCTAGGGAAATGTTATCATGACACCTGTTCCTACTATCAGCATATTCAGTCCATATAACACTATACATATTCTATCTACTCTCTCCTATACACATACAGTATGCTTTGCCATGCTTCACTGTATATGCAGGGGTGATCATAGCTCTTATTGTATCCCATACTAGACGTGTACATTGCTCCTTCTTTGCCTTCATCCACACTTTGATATGACAGTGTCATGGTATTCTCATGTCTTCCATGATGCACATATAACCGTTTCTTTATATCCCTACTGTTGTAATCTACCATGGGTGTTCAATACATTGCAGAGGTAGTGTGGCATCCCTCCTCTGGGTAAGTAATCAAGGAGCCTCAATCCTCACCACTGAAAAAGTGGGGAACATTCACTTAGAGCAAAACTGGATACACAGTATTTTCAGATGCAGATCTCTGAACCAAGCACAATTTCCCTAAAGAGCACACAGGAAGCACACTCCAGACCTGGGGCTGGGTTTTTCTCTCCAGGCCCCAAGTAAGACGTCACCTTTCTCTCTATAGAAATCTGTGCTCTGTGTCCCTGTTCTAAGTAGCCAGCACACATACTCTTTGAGATTTGATTTTCACACACACATCTGAGAATGGCTGGCACAGATTTAACTGCTATACCACCTTCACCCAGACTATAAGGTAGATTCACTGCCACCAGCCAACTACTTAAAGGCTCTTACCAGGGTACCCAGTTACTCTCCATAAAGTTAATACATATACAAATGGTAATGTTTGGCCAAGCAGCAAGACTTTCAGAAGCATGAAACTACAGTGCCATCAAATACATGCAATTACTCTCAAACCTTAAAATATTTTCTAAAAGACCAGCCACAATGAAAAGTATATATATATATATATATATATATATATATATATATATATATATATATATATATATATTTAACACTAAATAAAATAGAAAACATTAACACACTGAATATGTATTTATAATAAACACCAAAGTTTCAATTCACAGGAAATATAAAAAGACACAGATAGACAGACTCAGACAGATACAGAATACTTTTAGCGAATCTCACTGTTTTCCCAGCTGACTGAAGAAGTACTGTTCTGTAATTAAGTTACTTACAAAAGCAAGGCAAGATGAAGTGGATGAGTGTCTTTGTTGTCAGGTACAAGACAGAGTGATGAGTGTCACTATTGTATCTCTCACTAATGTCTAAACACAATTTCAGTGCTGGCTGCAGAATGACATCACATCTGGTCACCTGATTCTCTGGTTCCCACACTACCCTTCTGACTAGAAGCTGAGCTAGGATTTGGGAAAGATGTGTCACAATACACACCTAGAGCTTTGCTGAGGCAGCTGGAGACTGCAAAACAATTCCAATACTTTCATCCTTTTGCAGAGACTAACCAGCCATTCTCTGCCACTCCAGGGTAAAAATTAGTTCACCACTAAGGACAATAAGAGCTCAGGCCTTTCCCAGACATTGCATCTCTGGCTGCATTCAGACCTGTGAGCTAAAATCTTTATGGCCTAAATCAAGTCATTTAATTTTTGCCTATTTTTTTTAAGGTATGCTGAGCTGAGCTTAACCCTTCCCTTCCTGCATCCTCTGTTAACATATATAGATTTCCTCAGTTCCAACAGTACAATCTGATATAAATGTATATTTATTTTCTGTCCAGCAGGACCCACCGTTGATAAATTTTTAACACAAGCAGCTTTACAAATCCATTTTAACACAAGCATCTATACAAATCAGTTTAATATAAAACTCCAGCTAGCTAGGCTGGCATATGTTACATATGCACTGCTTTACTCTCTGTGGCATAGCTGGCACTTCCTCACATCATCACAGGTAGATTTCCAGGTATTTTGTTTTCCTTTACTATGCTTATTCCAAAGTCCATTGTAGTAATGCAGGAAACTTTTGCTTCCACAGTTGTTGATATTAGCAGTCTCTGATAACATGACAACTGTTATTTGGGTCTCTTATCACAGGATTTATGTTAATGAGTGTATTTATAGACCAGATGGCTTAGTGGTAAAGGTCTTCACCGCACATGCACAAGGTACAAGGTTCAATCCTGACCTCTGACCAATGCCCGTTTGGAGTTTGCATGTTCTCCCTGTGTCTCCGTGGGGTTTCTCCCATGTCCGAAAAACATGCTGAGTGTTTCCATCTCAAACTCACCAATGAATGGAGATGCTACATGGTGCCCTATAGGGGAAAGAATTGTACAGACCAACTGCTTTGGGCATCTACTGTGGTGCACAGTATCCTCAAGATAGGAGAACATGGATCACAGACTGCATGATGTGGTAGGGCTAGCCACGCAACGGTGTAAGATATGGCTCAAGGTGATTTGGTCATGTTGACTAATGTCACCAAAAATGGGCATGGGATGTTACCAGTGATAAGTGGGTTGAGGACCCGGCCTACTCTCACCCATGCCAGGGACCCTTGCTAATGGTGGGAGGGGTATGCGTGCCCCTATTGGCCAGTGTGTGCCCGCCAAAATGCCCAGCAACCCTGGGCCAATAAGCTACTGGCTGGCCGGTGTCTAGTTGCCCAGCCTGGGTTACCTGGGTTAGCTCTGCTGAGCAAAAGCTGGACGTGAAACCAACCAACCTGTCAAACATGAACTGAGAATTGCTACGCTCTGACAGGATGCACGCTATGACACTTGGAAGTGGATGACATGATGATACAGAGGAGGCTGGACACCCTATGAATCCAAGAGATGAGATGGAAGGGTAGTGCAGTAAAGCCACTTGGCTTGGGATCCAGACTCTATTACTCAGGTGGGGGACAGGCTAGAAATGGTGTAGGAATTGTGGTGAAAGAGAGGCTTCAGAAGGCAGTGAGGGATATCATCAGAATTAATGACAGACTCATGGCAATCTGACTCCAGTGTAATGATAGGGCAGTATTCATAATCTCAGCGTATGAACCACAGCAGGGTTGTGATAGTGAGGAAAATAATGCATTCAGACAGCAGTTGCAGGATCTACTAGATAAAGGAGGACAACATGAATTGGTGCTGATAATGGGTGACTTGAATGCACATATCAAGACAGACAGAACAGGATATGAGGACTGCCAGGGTCTACATGGGTGGGGTAACAGGAATAAAGAAGGAGAAGCCATTCTAAACTTCTCTCTGGCAAATGGCTTGATAGGAGCTAACACATGGTTCAGAAAGAGATAGAGTCACAAGATCACATACATG
Source organism: Protopterus annectens (assembly GCF_019279795.1). NCBI lineage: Eukaryota > Metazoa > Chordata > Ceratodontiformes > Protopteridae > Protopterus > Protopterus annectens. The sequence continues at coordinate 89,355,298 of NC_056726.1, read as the reverse complement.
CAACTCAGGGAGACTTCCTCCTAGTAAGGAAAGAATCAATGATTGCAAAGTCATCCCAAGTAAAACAGTTGGCTCACAGCATAAACCATTAGTTGCCACAATCAGCTGCAAGCAGTGGTCAGAGAAGGCTCTAAGGTCAACAGAGACCAGGTTGAAGACCTGGAAATTGACTGGAGAGAAAGTACAGCAGTTCAAGGATTTACTCAGGGCTCTAGCACCCCAAGAAGGTGAGGAAATAGGTGGAGTTAAAGAGGAGTGGCAGCGCCTACAACAGCATGTGTTAGGACTACAGAAAAGATATTGTGGCCAAGCCAAGTATGGAAATAAGGTAGAAAAGGAAAGCTGGTGGTGGAATGCAGAAGTCCAGGAAGTCATCAAAAGAATGAAGGAGTGCAAGAAGAAGTGGGAGACAGAAAAGACTGACCAAGCTAGGAAGGACTACTGGTTGGCTAACAAAGAAGCTAAGAAAGAAGTTGCAATAGCAAAGAATAGGGCATCAGAGGCACTCTACCAACTTCTGGAAAGTGACTCAGTAAGGGGCACAAAGAAACTATATCAGGTTGCAAGGCAAAGACAGAAAGATAAAGAAGATAGTCAGACACTCTTCATAAGAGATGCCAGCATCAACCTGCTTACCAGTCCACAGGACATCCAAGGCAGATGAAATGAGTATTTCCAGCAGCTTCTGAATGAAGACAAACCCCACAGAAGCTGTACTGCCCCAGAAATGGCCTACAATTAGAGAAGACGAGGAGCCCACCTTAGAAGAAGTAAGAACAGCACTAAGGAAGGTGAAGTCATGGAAAGCAGCAGGCTTAGATGAGGTGACAGCAGATATGATAAAGATGCTGCATGAGATAGGGGAGAAATGGCTCCTGAGGGTACTAATAGCAGTGTGGAGAGAAAGGCGTATCCTAGATAACTGGAAAATAAGCATACTTGTGCCAGTGTACAAGAACAAAGGGGACATCCACAACTGTGGGAAGCACAGAGGGATCAAACTCCTACCACACTGCATGAAAGTTCTGGCAAGAGTGATTGATAAATGGATACGCCGAGTAGTAGAATGTAAGATAAGAGATGAATTGTTCAGATTCAGATTAGGATGCAGCACAACTGACCCAATGTTTGCATTTTGACAAATACTTGAGAAGAAGCTAGAAATGATGACAGAGTCCAACTGGGCATTCCTAGACTTGGAGAAACCATATGACAAGGTCCCAAGAAAGTTAATCTGGGCAGTACTGCAGTGGTTTGAAGTCCCAGAAACATTGGTAGAATTAGTGCACGCCATGTACAAGGACCCAGTGACTCAAGTATGAAGAGTGTTCAGCCTCACAGAGGGGTTCCCTGTGGGAGTGGGTGTACATCAGGGTTCAGCTCTGAGCCCACTGCTGTTCATACTGGTGATGGACAATATTAGCAAACAGGTCTGAGGGGAGAGATCAACAAAGCTGCTGTATGCAGATGATGTAGCAGTACAGGCAGACTTGGAGCTAGAACTTCAGCAAAGGATAGGAGAATGGAATGCAAATCTGAAGGCACATGGGATGAAACTAAGCACAGATAAGATGGTGGTAATGACAACAAATTGGGGAAGTCAGAAGAAGATGAGAATAAAGATAGATGGAAAGATAGTGGAAAAGGTAAACAGCTTCAAGTATCTGGGAGGGGTGGTCGAGGAGAAGGGTAGTCTGAATGAAGAGGTCAAAGCTAGAATCAGAGGGGCTGCAGCCAACTGGCATAGCGTATCAGGTGTAGTCTATGACAGAAGAATGCCAAAGAAGCTGAAAAGCAAGGTGTACAAGACAGTGATGCGACCAATACTACTGTAAAGTGGGCAGTAAAGGCAGAACAGTTGAAGAAGCTAGAGATGATGGAAATGAAGTGCCTGAGAAAGGTGGTAGGATGCACACTGTGGGACAGATGAAGAAATGAGGACATAAGAGCCGAAGCCAAAGTAGCTCCAATGGCAGAAAATATCAAAGAGAACAGATGACAGTGGTTTGGGCACATGTGTAGAAAAGCAGAAGGCAATCTGGTGAGGAAGATTTGGGACAGACAGGAAGAAGGTAATAGGAAGCAAGGACATCCAGCAAAGAGGTGGATGGATTGTGTGAAAGAAGATCTGTGACAATCAGGTATAAGTGCTGAAGAAGGCAAGAGTTTGGCACTGAATCGAGAGAGTTGTTGACAGTTAACACGATACCCTGACCCCATGTAGAAAAAATGGGAAAAAGGGGGCTGACGATGATGATGATGATGAGTGCATTCATTGAGACTGACTCTAAATCTGTGTCTTCATGGACCACACTATCAACACAAAGCAATGCTAACCTCCTTAGTCACTGTCCATTGCAGGGCTATGTCATATGTTATTGCTGCATAAGATTGGTGAAGGCAACATTGATGCATTTTAATGTGTGCTATATGATGTTCAAATGTGTGTCCATGTGCACAGGGATGCCATTTTGGTCCTTGAGTGGACCTGACTAAGTGACCATGACTGCTTCAGGAGATGAGAAGAGCAGAAATCCTATATGTTGCTTGGTCAGTTTGTCATATGATTTAATGCACTGTGTAGATTTAACAGTAAGTGTAATATTTGCGTACAATAATGTCATTTTTTAGCTTTTCTTCCTTCTGCAGGTCTGATTATGGATATGGCAGAGGAGCAGCAGCAGAGGTCATCTCAGTCTTTGCCAGTTGACAACTCTGGTACTGGACTGCCAGTGGTCACCAGGCCTGTCTTTCAGTAGGGCAATATAAGTCACCCTACTGAAAGTGACCTGGAGTGCTCCATGGTGGCTTCCATGGCTGCTAATCAGGAGAAAAGTGGAGTATCTTCTTCTAATAGTGACCCAGAGGGGTGCCTTTTGGTCTCCTTGGAACAGTTGCATAGGCTGGTGTTGTCTGAGTTGCATGACTAGTTGACTCACTTGACTGGAAAGTCCTGACCATCTGGGGCACACTGTGCATATGATGTCAGATACAAAGATGACCGATGTTTGCTCGGGTTGGCCTCTGGGTCACTCTGGCATACACAATGTACCCTGCCTTATTCTCTATCTATTCGCCTGCTTTGTATGTTACACTAACGCCTTGTTTGCTATCTAGTCTTTCCAATCACAAATTGAATAACCTTTGTCAGTCTGTGTTCATCCACTGTTGTTCCTATCATTAATGTCAAGCGTTAATTTATTTATTTAGCATTTGTTTACTGAGAAAGTCCAACTTGGAATGAAGCCAATTTTCAGCGAAGGCCCGGGAAGAAACACTCCAGATGCATGTCTTTGTAATGTGGTAGGAAACCACAGCACCCGGAGGAAACCCACATGGATGCAGGGAGGACATGCAGACTCTGCAAAGAAGGCACGAGAGCTGAGAATTGAGCCAGACAACCTCTTGCTGTGAAGCGACAACACAACCGCTGTACCACTGCGCCATCTTGTTTGTACTGTTTGTCTGTCCCTGTTACCTTCTCTTCTTTTCTATTTTTGTCCCTCACTACCTTCCTCGCTATCCTTCCTCTTCCTTCATGAAGAATGAAAGCATTCTCCAGACAAAGATATGCTCCCCTCTCCCTAGTCATTCCTTATGGTTACCATTGTATGTTTTTGTCTGCTTCTTATCCTCTTTTCTGACTTTAATATCTCACCAGGTCATTCTTATTTATGTGATGAACAGGGTTACCAGTAGACTGTTCTGGCCATTCTTGATGTGTATTACATAATGTTCAAGTAAGAATCCATGTGCATAGGACTATATGTTAGTCCCTGAGTTGATCTGACTGAATTGCATAGTTCCCCCAGGAGCTGGGAACAGCACCACTACTGCATGGTTCCCAAGGTAGAGGAAGGTTTTCTTGTTCTTCCTCCATATGGACTTCCTGGAACATCAGCTTTGCCAATATTATTGCAGTTTTTTCAATTGTGATGCCTTGCAACAGTAATGAAGCTAGTTGTGTGAGGGAGCACACATAAACTGGGACACATTCAAGCATGCCTGTCTGCCTTTCTATGACATCACCTACTTCAATCGCATGCATTTTGCTAGTATGACTCCTTTGCTGATAATTGCCTAATCTCATTAAGTCTCTGTAATGTGGCGCTGCCATTTTTCCATGTATTCCCTTTCTCAAGTATTTTGGTGCTATGCAATCTCCGATAAATATCTAGGCAGCTATGGGCTCTGTTGTGCTGCAGAATGCTTGATATTTAGCAATGTATAGCTGTAAACCACTTGTTCATGAATCCCAATCTCTGCTGTTGAATTTCTGTGATAAAAGTATGTGTCCAAAGGGACAACTGCCATAGAAAAAGAAGTCATGCATACCTCTCAACTTCGTAGGGAAAGAAATCTGGACAAAGCCATAAATAAAAGTGGGACAGAGGTCCAAAAATAAGGACAATTTTTAAATATTGCTCTTACAAGCTTAGAAAGTTGATAGAATAACAGGTTTTGCATTAGCAGGAATTTTCTGAATGATATGAAGTCTGGAACTCAAATGTCTGTCATTATTTCCTAACTTCAATCTTAATGATTTACCACTAATTTGCTAGAAAACCTCAAATTTTATGAAGAACAGGCCAAAAACGAGGCCAAAATCTGAACATACTGTGAAAATATGTACAGTTGTGAGGTATAATGTAACAAAGCTGACACGACTGAGTTTTCAAGTCAGCTCTGCATTTAGGGTGGTTGCAAATCAAAGCAAGACTACAATAAAGGAGAAATATTATGTTGTAAACTGCCCAGAGCCTCAGTGTTTCACGATATAAGTGATAAACTGCTTAAACTAGTGATGCTTAAGTGTAAGTGTGAGGGTACACTTATTGGGTCTATCAAATTGTACACTTTAATTTACTGATCTTAACAATGTTACTATATTAAATGATATGTAGAGCTCAGATTTAGTTGCAACCTTATTTGTTAACCAGATAAACAAGCTGGCTCCTCCCAGCTGCAAACCACAAGACAAGGTAAAGCCCATATTAGTGTGGTGGCTGGTAGTGAATCATGGAATCAGCTGTGCTATGTCTTGAATAAAAATTATCTTATCAGCCAAAGGTAAGTTTCCTCCTCACTAAACTTCCTTAAGGTTGACTTGCAGTGAAGCTAGCGATAGAGACCAGATAGCTTAGTGGTTAAGGTATTCGCCTCCCATTCCCAAGGTACAAGGTTCGATCCTGACCTCTGGCCAATGCATTCCCATCATAGAATACAATGCCCCTTTTGGGATGTACCTTACCTGACACCTGCAGCAATTAGAAAGACCCCAAAAGTATCTCACCAAGAGGATCAAGGGTCTCAAACAGATGCCATATGCTGCTCGGTTAAAAAAACTCCAGCTCTACTCAGTTGCATACCACCTACTTTGTGGCGATCTATGCCTGACATACAAAGCTATGTCAAATCCAGAATTAATGGACATGCTCCACCTCAGTAAATCTAAATCCCTTAGAGCCACACGCTCGAGGGACTTGAACCTCAGCACAGAAATAACTAGAACTTGCTGGAGGGACAGGTTCATAACCCAGAGGCTCCCTTCGCTCTGGAATAGAATTCCAGTTCATGTGAGGCAGAGCACCTCACTGAATCTCTTCAAGAAGAATCTCGATAGGTGGATGGGGGATCGTAGGTTTGTCCCAGGGATTACTCCCGTGTCACTATTAGACAGATGCACAGTAAACTAAACCTTAAAAAGGGCACAGTATACTCAAATCAAGGGGTGGCATAAGCCATACAGAATCGGGCTAGGCTTATAATTGCCTCAGGGCAGATAGCCTAGTATGAACCTATAGGTCTGCACATATTCATCTATTCTAACAGTTTTTAACTCTGAAACAAATTATAAAATTTAGCCTTCACTAAAACAACAAAACCTTCACCAACATAGCATTTGCTCTCTTTCTCTGTCTCTCTCCCTCCCCCTCTTCTTCTCTCTCCAAATACCCCCCCACACACACACACACACACACACACACACACATACACACACACACACACACACACACACACACACACACACACACACACACACACACACACACACACACACACACACACACACACACACACACACACACACACACACACGCTCTCTGAATATATGTATGTTTTTTGTAAGCGATTTTCATGCTGATCCTGTCAGCCATAATGCCACTTCCTATTAGCCATGCCTATTCATTCCTCAGTCCTAGGTATCTTCCAGACAGAGTGAGAGCTGTTCAGGGACAAAGGTCATATAAGAAGCCTCAAGGGCAGCTTCTATCATTAACAATATGCCAGAAATGAGGAAGTATTTATTGATTTATAGTTCACATGTGGTCAAGGTATTAAAACCCACCTAGCCAAATAAGTCTCAGTATTCTCTCTGATGCAGGTACACTCTACTATGTAGTCAAAATTGGAATTACCACTAAAGTGGCTTGGGAGTATCCTTATAACTGCCTCCTGCAAGAGAGATTGTGGCAATGGGTGGTGACAGACTACCACTATGTTTCCAGGATAGAGACATCCTTCCTTGCAATCTCAGTCTAACGCCTTAGCCACTAATTGATACTGGGTCACCTTATCTGTAGACAGGGCTTTATTTATCTTTGCCAAAAGAACTGACTTACATTTATGCATGTGTGTAATCTATTTATGTATGCAGTAGTAATCTGTTTACTTGATAACATATTCCACTCACAAGAATACGTGTATCAAGTAGGGGATGACCTGGGAGGATGCTTGCTGATTTAGTTGCCACTTTATCAAAGTGAGACAGTTATAAAAAAGAAATGTTGGAAGTCAACATACGGACCACAGCATGCAGACAGATAGTATTCTATATGATGTCATAATGTCATAAACCAAAACAGGAATAACAATAACCTATCCTCAGCTCTCTTTTTAGACCTGTCAAAGACATGGTCAACCACAAATTACTTATCCACTCCCTAAAATCCATCTCCTTGGATAACCATGCTATACAGTAGTTCCAATCCTATCTGAGTGGCAGACAACAGGCTGTATTATGACAGGGCAAACAGTCCACCCAGCTACCTCTCACCCTTGGTGTCCCTCAGGGCTCAATTTTAGGTCCTTTACTCTTTTTTGTCTTCACCAACAATCTTCACTCTGCCATCCCTGAACCAGCCTGCATCCAATATGCAGATGATTCCACTCTGATCTGCTCAACCTCCCCCCTTCAGAGCTGCAAACCTTAACCCAGAATACTTTTAATACAGTTGAAAATTGGCTCTCTAGTCACTTTCTGCTGCTGAATCCCAACAAAAGTAAACTGCTTCTTTTTACCCCCACTCATAGATCCACCCCTTTTTCCTTCTCTATAACATCCAAAAGTGGTACCTCTATCTCTCCCAATGACCATACAAAGCTTTTAGGGGAAATAGTGAATAATATTCTCAAAGCTGATCTGCATGTCAATAAAACCATAAAAAACATTAATAAAAATCTTAGCTCATTATATAGAACCAAACCTTTTCTTACCCAAATAGCTAGGACCACAATTGCCCACTCTCACCTACTCTCTACCCTTCTATATGCTTCCCCTGTACTCTCCCAGCTGAGCAAAACTGAACTCAAAAAACTGTCTCACTGCTACAACCATATTGCTAGATTCACCACCGGCTCAACATATAGGACACATCACTGTCAAAACCTCAATCTTCTTGGTTGGCTAGAATTACCCATCTTACTACTGTTTAATCAACTCATAGTCGCTCACAAAATTCTCAACCAACCTGAAAACACTCCCACACGTAAAAATATTATAAAACCACACAGTAACTCAAGGCTACTACGCTCATCCAATAAACTGTTAGTCCAAACCTACAAAGCTACTAACCCCAGCTGGTGACTCCCTGTTTGCCAACTTCATTGGCAAAATCTGGAACTCACTTCCTTCCACACTCACCCTTGAACCCTCTCTAAGTCTCTTCAAAAAAGACCTCAAACAGTATCTTAATATGCACTGGCTTTGCACCTGTAGCAACCCAGATAAATTTCCAAATAAACTATCTTACTTATATAGTATTGTATGCACATCTTGTTCAAATCAGTTTACTGCATCCTGCTGTTTTTTTGTATGTTATATCACACAGTATATCTTAGATGGCTGTTTAGTACCTATAGTATTGTATGCATTTCCTGCAAAAAACATTTTGTTGTAATCCTGCTGGTTTTGTATAATGTGACACAGAGTATCTACTGTAAGACCCTACTAGAGGGCTACACTGTAACTACCTTGATAATTATGCTTTGTCTCTTATGTGTGATGTTGTAAATGTATAACTGGAGCTTTTCTCTCTGGGCCTCCACTGAAAATGGACATATATACAGTCGGACTATCCAGGTCAACACATGTAAATTAAATAAATAAATAAATAAATAAATAAATAAATAAATGACACACTGTCTTTGTCATACTCTCTCTTGTGACCTTATTCCATCTAGAACCTGGACTGTCAGCACTACAAGCAGAAATCAAGTGTTGTTGCTGCCTGGAGATCATTTTTATGTAAAATAATTGCTTGTTTACATGCATTTGTTTCCCTTTATCAAAGTCTCCTTTATAGAAAGAGAACAAGTAGAGCACTACAAATTGATTTAACACACAGTGAATGCCACTATGACAGCTGTAATTATATTAGTATAATGAGCAGCAAAATTAAGCACTGCTAAATTCTATAGTCAATGCAACTGCATATCATAGAGAAAGTCAACATGCTAGCATAAACCACAGACTTTAACTAATACAGCAAATGTGGTAAGAGATGGAAGTACAGTGTAGTGACCAAGTTAAAGTAATATTCAAACATGCACCATAGCAAAGTATGGAACACAGTTGGATATTGATGATAAAGCAGGTTATTACAGGCAGGAACCACACACAAAGTCTTGTTCTAGTACCACACACACCATTAGGCCAGTAAAACAGAATCAGTAAGCAAGCACTAAGCATAAACCCTTTTATTTAAAGTAATTAATTAATATTAATCAGGGATTTTTCTTATAGCCTACCCAGCCCCCGCACTTGTTGATTACTTTCAAAATCACTGACAACTAGAAGCATAGATGAGCCAAGCCCCAAGAACCCTCTCAGGATCCCTGACCAGCCCCATCAAAAACAGAGTACATCTGTGGCAGGGGTGGAGAGTAGCTGGCAGACCTGGCATTGACATTGGGTACTGAGGGCTGGTAAACATGAGGTACAAAGGGACCAAAAAAAAGACTTAACCATTATTTAATACAGCATGTCTAAAGGTAGTTACTGAACCACATACATGAGAAAGAGGCAGGCTTTTTTTTAAATTATGTATAGACAGTACTGCTGAAAGATATTTGTTTGACATCCTTATGTTGGGCTGGCTTGTTATCTGTAAACACATTGCTTTTTAGGCTTTTATGTTTTTTGTTGGATCAGGTGTTTGATGGAATTTCTTTCATTAGAATTTGTCCCACCATGTATTTTATTCTATGACATGACTGAAACTTAGTCTGTGATGTAACCAGTCAAGCTGAGCTGCTAAAAAAGGATCCAGGTAGGGATGGAGGGGGAGGAACAAAGAAGTGTAGCCCATTCACCTCATTCAGGGAAGGATGGGGGCTTCACACTCTTGAGAATACACTGGATTGTGCATACGTGGGAACATACTAGTCTATGCTAACTCCAGGTGGAGGTTATGGAGATCATTACTTATGCCTCAGGGGTGGGACAAAGATGCTTGGAGTGAACATCCCCTGAAGAAATGGGGAACATGTGGTATGGTGGAGGCATCCTCCACTGCCATCCTGTTGCATGTCTCTCTCTTATGCCTCAACAGTCTCATGTATTAGGGATAGAGAAAAATTCAAACTATCCCTGAAGTTTGTCTGAATATTACCCCCTCCTGACCCACCCTTACCCCAGTGATGGTGAATGAATGGGCTAAATGGCTGTGGAAGGATCTGTGGATTGACAGTGTGTGTGTGTGTGTGTGTGTGTGTGTGTGTGTGTGTGTGTGTGTGTGTGTGTGTGTGTGTGTGTGTGTGGAGGGGGGGGGTAAACAGCACATAAAATATTTATATATGATATACCTAAACTGAACTAGTATAATCAGGAATTCAGAAACCATGTAAAAGTAGGAAGGATAGAATCATACAAGTTATTTTCCATCAATAATGACAGAGTTAGGGTGTGTGTGGCCAGGATGTACACTGAGTAGCAGCATTTCCTTTCAGCTCCACCTCTTCAGAATTTCTATGACAAGATTTTTTTGAAATATAATTATCCAAATTGCATTTTTCTGATATATTTCAACTCATCTAAGCATCTACTTGGATAATATATAAAAAAATTCTTATTTTTTTTTTATTTTTTTCCTGTCAAAAATACCAGTGACAATTTTCTGTTACCAGACTACAATATGAGTTCCTCAAAATCTTCTCATCGGGAAACTACAAATAAGAAAGAACTTCAGTCTTTATTAATAAACATTCAAGAACTATCATCTAAAATTGACAGAATGGACATGAAGATAGCTTCAAGAAAAAATGTACACAACAAATGGAAACCTTACATGAAGACCTTAACAGAAAAGACATATTACAGGGATAAAAAAAATCTCTAAATGATACGGACAGTAGGTTTCAAGAAGATGAGCAAATATAGAATTTCTTTTAAAACAGAATACCTTTCTTCAGACAAAAATAGATGATCTAGAAAATAGATTGTGCAAAAACAGTATTAGGATCTTTGAACTACCAGATAATATTAAAGAAAATAACATGGAGAAATTCTTAACTTCATGGCTTTCTGAAATTTTAGAACTCACTGAAGCTCTTTCCTATGGAATTGAAAGAGCCCATAAATCCTTAGTTTCTTCCACAAATAGTAAAAGCAACTCTATAAAATCTGTCATAGTAAGATTTCTGTCTTCACATGACAGGGAAATGGTTTTAAAAACAGCCTGGGCTAAAACACCAATTAAAATTAAAAATAACATTATTCGTTTCAATAATGATTATTCTTCATCAGTACTTGCCAAAAGTAAACAGTTTCTACCACTGCTTAAAGAACTTAAAAAAGCCCAAATAAAATCTCATTTATTATTTCCAGCTAGACTTAAAATATTTTTCCAAAATGCTTCAAAAGCATTTGATGAACTAGATTCTGTGATCGCTTTCATAAAATCTAATAAGATCCTTAACAAAATTGATGAAATGGATTGGGCAAGTACTAGTCAAAAAAAATTGCTGACAATGGATAATGGAAAACATTTGAAAATAAGAAGAAGCTCAGAAAATAAACGCAAAAACTACATTCTTTTCACTAACTTTCACTTTATGACTCAGAAGTCTGTGGAATTGAGAATGGTTCAACAGGTGAGTGTTGTTGTTATTTATTTGTTTTATGTTCTAATTATTATTATTTTTTTTAGTGGGGGTAATTGATGTTAATTAATTTATTCATTAGAATAAGGTTGCTTGATTTGCTTTAACATATGGTTTGTTTCCTAGCTTTAACATCTCAGCATTATGGTGGTGTTTGTAATGTATTTTGATGAGTGCAGTTCGGTGGTTCTCTGTTAATAGATAAGACTGTCTTGTCCCTTTGTTAACTGCTACTCCTTTCTATGATTTCAATGAAATATTTGCTTACATGTTGGTAGGCATAGTGATCATAGTTATAAGAATATAAATGATCATTGTTGCTGGATGTCTTTATAAACTGGGTTATTTATTACAGGATTTGTTTTGTTACATATATTTTTGTCCAAACACACTTCGTAGGATAATATTTGCTGTGAGATGTTCCTGATGATTATGCTATGTGCGGTTATGACAGGATGCTGTTTTGATGTCTGATAGCCCTCTGACTGAAATTAGATTGGTAGTGTGCTTTCCCTTTGGTTGTTTATCTTTATTTTTACTGTTGATAATGAATGGTATCTAGATGCAGCTAATGTGCTTATTGTAGCTGTCTGGTTCCTGATCTGGGGCTGAGGTGGATTTCTGGTGTCTGAATGAGGCTAGTGTGTACATTGTTGATGTGTGGTTTTTGATCTGGGGATGGTGATGGATTGCTGGTATTTGCATGTGACTATTCTGTTTGTTGTTATATGTTTTTTGTTCTGAGGTTGTAGTTGTTTTTTTGGTGTCTGAAAATGACTAGTATGTTTGTTGTTTACTGTGTGTTTTTTGATATGGGACTGAGGTCAGTTTTTGGGTCCGAGGGCTTTTTTTTTCTTTTTCTTTTTCTTCTCTCCTTTTTTTTTTTTTTTTGTGTGTACTGTGTTTCGAGCTGAGAGACATTGCCTTGATTGACTTGCTGCGAGAAGCCTTGTACTATCAATATGATTCAAATTTACTTACTGTTTCCCGCTGGAATCCTTTGGGACTCTCTTTTAGTTGACAGGCTCATGGCTTGGTCTCCTGCAGATGTCGGGCATCCAGTGTTGAAGGAAGTGGTGTTTCCATGGCGACAACACATCACAACCTTTGAACTTTAGCTTTTTAAGTGTACAAACTGCCAGATCACAACCAAGAAGATGGGATATTTTCTTTCCTCACCATCAACTAACTGTAAGAGACAATAAAGGCACTTTTTAGTGCCGTTTTATATATGTCTTTTTAGAAAGAAAAAAAAAAGTAGAAAAATCACATCTCTGTATTATCTCTTTTGTATACATGCTGGAAAGTTAAGTAAGCATTACGAGAGAGAAATGTGCTGAGTTTTTTTTTTTTTAAGTGTCATTCATTTTTTAACCTAGGTTTTGTGAAGCTGCCTAGGTAACTATTTATTATTGGTTCTGCAAAATCTACCTATAAATAGAACATTTAGGCTGACGTATTTAAAATTAAACCCATCGTAATCTGATCATGACTTGATAGCTGCTAATTTGGTGGTGTGCATTCTACCTGTAGTCTTTTGGTTTGGGTTTCTTTAAAATATGAGTGCTGGAGGTTTGGATTTTAAATGGTAGTGGTTCAATGGAATATATTGCCACTTCGGACCACCTTTGGACAACCAGCTGTTCTTTGGGTGTTGTAACAATTATCAATCTGAGTTGAATTGCATTTTTGGTAATCTAGAGTTCTGCATCTCTTTAAGAATGTTGTTGAGGTTGTCTTTGAACTGCAAAGGGCGAGTGTGAGATTTTTTACTTGTGTATAATTTTACAAGCCTAATTATGGTGTCGTCATTGCCTGCTAAGCAAGAACAAGATCTATAGGGTTGAAATGACATCAGTTAAACAAATATTCATATGCTTTATGTTGGTGCAGGAATAGATGGAGACAGTGGAAGGGGAGGGAGAGAGGAGGATGGAAAGAGAGGGGTTGGGAGAGGGGGAGTAAGAAAGAAAGAAAAAATACTAACGCTGAATCTGTTATTAAATTAGCAATTTATACAGCGTATGGGGTCTATTTTGGTATATTATCCCAAGTAGTGCAGAGATAATAATTCTCAAAGATGTCTTTGCAGGCAAAACTTGCTAGGTGTATATGTCAAATACAGACTGTATTCTTTAGATTATGATCTCATGGTGCTGCCAGAGGAAACCAATGTAAAGATTGCTTAAAGAAATGGTTCTAAAGAATGATCTACTCCTGCTACATCTTGTTTATGGTTATCTTTGCTACTGTTATTTAGTATTTAAACAGGTTTATCAAATCCAAATAATTCAGTTTTGATGTTTGTGCTACTACTCTACTGTCTTTCCTATCAATGGTTGCCATGATAGTTTATAAATGGCTTCATTCAGTTTTACTTGTTGCATCATAGTAGGTGTTGAAGTAGATAGAAGGAAAGAGAGATATTTTGAGTAGCATGCTCTGAAGATTTACAAGATCTAGGAATGGAAATATATGATCATTGATTTATTTGCCTATTTGCAAATGGTATTTTAGATTATCTTTTTTAGGTTATCTCAGCCCCTCTTGTGTTCCCAAAATTTGGCTCAGCAGTGAAGCATACTTCATAAATCTATAACTAAATGGCTTGTTCATATTTGTCCAGACATTTCTCCAAAGTCATTATTATATTAGAAGAAGTAATGGCTGGATAGTATTCTTTTTGTAATAGACATCCATACTAAATGTGTTATGTATTTTGCTCAATGCAATCCTTAGTGTTAAGTCCCTTATAGTCTTAGCAAGTTAAGATGGTTACAGTACATTAGCAATACAGTTACTTAATCATAATGCACAATTTCAAGCTTACTTTCATGCTGCATTTAGTTAAGCTAGATGATAGTCCTACTTACTTTGTTCATAGTATGTTGGAGGTATTGTTTAGTATTTAGAACATAGCAAGTTATTTAAAGATAAGCTTGTTAATTTAAGTATGATGAGGCTAACTAAAACTTTCACAGAACAGATTATCAGATGGAATAAAAGATATGTAATGGACAAATTTCAGTCAAATTAACAGATTTTTGGCTGTAATGGCTTATTTAACTTATTTAGTTTATTAGTAAGATAATTTATAATTATAAAGAGTTTTTCTACTCACAGGTTGATACTTTTGGTTCCTTTTTTATAATTTATTTGTATACATATGCTCATTACTAGGAAACAGGAAGTATACACTCTCCTTATATACATACATCCCACTAGAGAATGTGAATTTATAATTTTAATTTACACTTATCCACATCACTAGGAAATAGAAAGTTATATATTTCACTTTATATTTATTTAATATAATTGTTTATTAATAATAAAACTAGTTGCTATTTTCTCATTGTACATATATACAAATATATATTTAGATTATGCAGTTTCATATATTACAGTCTACAAGATTATAGTTTATTTGTTTTCAAAACTGACAATTGGCAATTCTAAGTTAGGAATATGCTAAATATTATAACACAAACATTGACTCATTAAAAATTTCATATAAAATAAAATAGACTATTTATCATATTTAGATTTTTAATTGCAGAAGCTTACTTTAATACTGTTAATAAGGTATCTATATGTTTAAAACAGTAGGTACATTTGATTCTTTATATTAGAGTTGCTTAGTTGATTTTACTCAAATGTTTATCACTCTTATATACACATTTTATTACTGTACATGAAGTGCCTTAATTTGTTTTACATTTAATACCTTTAAAACTAATAGATTTAAAAGAGAAGTTTATATCATTGTATAACTGCTTAATAATTATTGTGCAAGCCATATTTTCTAATATATAGTAACATTTACTTAGGTGGGAGCGATTGGTTGCTGCTGCTAGATAGGGTGTTCAATATGAGTGACAGATGTTGCTTAAATTAGGAGTTTGTAACTCCAGGAGGGACTTTGGTGAATACTTTGATATAAGTTTATGTAATAACTTTTTGTTAATATTATTTCAGATATTCACTATATGTTATCTAGCTAAATTTAATTTAAATGTGCTCTATTTGAAGGTTTTATTATTTAATTCATGTATAACTATTAAAAGTATTCCTCAAGATCATATAATATCAGACCAAAAAAAAAAAAAATAAGAGAGAAGAAGAGAACAGTCAACAAGTTTTATTAAACTAATATAATATTTTATGACCTCTCTGAAATGGATGTCAATCAATATTAATGGTTTAAATAACCCAAGTAAGAGATTGTTAACTAAATACATTAAGTTACATAATTCTCAGTATTCCTACAAGAAACTCATTTATTAACTGATGACATCTCCAGATTAGAAACCAAATCTTATAAAATACTGGCTAGTTCTGAACACTCTCAAAAAAAGAGAGGAGTGGCTATCCTATGGAAACATATATTACTTTTTCCTAAAATAATTGATACTTTCAAAGATAATAAAGGAATGTTATCTTTAGATATTATAGAGTTTAATAACAACCTTTTTACTTTAATTAATATATACTGGATTCTCTAAAGGCAACATAATTCTAGCTGGTGACTTTAATTGTATTTTTAATAACAAAGATCCTAGTACTAATGGCAAGAGAAAACATTCAGCAGTAGCTAGATTATTAAAATAATTCTCTGACACTTTTTTGTTGAAAGATATTAACAATTATGTGGACTCTAACTCATTGTTTGATACATTCTATTCGTATAGACATAAATCATATTCATGAATAGAGTCCTAGTTTCCAATAACCTAACAGATTCTTTAACTAATACAAAAGTGATCTCATGCCCTCTTTCAGATTATAATTCCATAAAGTTTGATTTATTTGTTTACTCAAACTTTAATGTACAGATAAAGAGGAACCCAGCTTACATTACAAAGCTTAAAGACTTTAATAATTTTATATCTACAGAAGTACAAAATTTTATTGAGTCGAATAATACAATTGATAGATCAAGATCAGAAATATACATATGGGATAACCTAAAAGCATATATATATATATATATATATATATATATATATATATATATATATATATGGGATCCGTACGGATCTCCAAACTGCAACATCACCGAAACAGATTCGGCTAGGCATACTTGCGGTGAAAGCGCTTTCGTTAAAGTGTGTTCAGTGATTGTGGATTCGGACTATTGAATTTTTGTTCAGTAGTCCTAGATCCATATATATATATATATATATATATATATAGAGAGAGAGAGAGAGAGAGAGAAGAACTCTTGACTGATATAAAAAGACAAGGATTTCATGGGACAAAGATCTCCAAGATATACAATCTAAATTAGACAGTTTGAAACTTGAAGTTTCACGTGATTCAAATAAAAAAGATAGAATGAAAGAAATAAACTCTTTGAACAATAAATATTTAGAAATATTACACCATAAAGTCATGATTAGTTTAGAAAATTTTAAATTTAAAAATGTAATGAGCACGATCTTCTGTCTCAGGTAAAAAATGCACCAGCACGACACCAGCAATTCACAAAGCAAAAACTTTTAATTCCAGTTAAAATCACAAACGGTTGAGCGCTTTCATCCACCAGGGACTTCTTCAGAACAATAATTAAAAATTGCTAATCCCTTAAGTACAATTAAAAAATACATCACATGTCCTTCATAGTTAGAACCTTAAAGTGCTAGTGTCTACAAGATGCTAGTGCATACGACCTTCCATCAGTGAAATAGAAGTATTGAATAAACCCTTTTTCAAACGCCTGTTTATTTATTTACGATTGTCCAAAACAGGTTTAATAGATATGTGTTCGTTTAAACCAGGGTGGAAGGAGGCATTTAATCTGACCTGCCACCTCACTTCTTTTTCACTCACTGCCTTTTTGACATCCCCACCCCTTGCATTATTTCTAACTACCTCTAAAATACCGAATTTAAAATTAGAACACTCCTTACTAACTTTTAAATGCTTCCATAGAGCATTCTTTTCATCCTGTTTCCTTATACTGTATTGGTGATCATAGATCCTGTTACGGAAACAACGGGTAGTTTTCCCTACGTAAAAACAAGGGCAGTTGGTGCACAAGGCTAAATAAATCAAATTGGTGGATCTACAATTCCCTTTTTGAAAATGAATTTTAGTATTGTTAAAGTTCTCCAAAGTGACTTCCTGCTCTACCGTAATGTATTGGCACTGTGAACACGTGCCACACTTTGTGGTTCCCCTCATACTATCAGTCTTGATCTGTTTATTCTCTAACAGGAACTTCAAGTTCAGGCCATTCCTGTGTACAAAGGGGGGACCTGATGGGTGGGAGAGCGACGAGGTAGACCCCTATCATGCATCTGTTGGTCACAAGAGTGCCAATGTTATGGACAAAGGAGTAGTAAGGGTAAACGAAGTGGTCAGCTCTTATGACAATTTTAACATCTACAACTACACAGATGAAGAAATAACCAAAGAACATTTCATGTTGTTATCTAAAGGGATGAAATTCATCCCACACAGTAGGATGAATGTAGTTGAGAACATTCTAGATGTTAAGAAATTTATTAGAAAACTTAACCTAAGTGTCAAGTTTGGAGGGTTAAAGTTCCCTAACGACAAGGAATTTAGGGTCAGGAGTTCATACACCCCACCCCTAAATCCTTTACTTGATACTTTTGAGAAATTGGTGGTGGGTGATATATACAAGCTTTCCAAACGCAATGACCTGTGTAATTCCAATTGGGAACACAATCTTTCCAAGAAGGAACATTTAGTGTTAAGAAGGTTACAAGAGAATTCCAACCTCCGGATTATGAAACCGGACAAGGGTGGCGGGGCAGTGATATACCCTACGTCATTATATACCATCAAAATGAACAGTATCTTAACGACTTTGGGGAAATACGAGGCATCTTCTCTCAACTAAGTGAATCGAGGGTATAGCAAAGTAGATTCCTTGGTAGATGACCTTATACTAGAGGGGAGTATTGATGTTGATCTGGGCAAATTTCTGAAAGTGGAACACCCTATTGTTGGAACTATTGTTGGTATTCCGAAGGTCCACAAGGACTTGTTGGATCCACCATTTAGACCAATAATTTCTGGGAGCTATTCAAAAACGTTCCAATTTGGGAAGGTTGTTGATCAATGGTTAAAATCGAGCCTGGGGAGCATCAATTATTTGGTCTCTGACTCCTGGGACTTCCTGGGTAGGTTGACACCACATATTGCCCAAGGGGCTATATGGTTGGTAACCATAGATGTGGTGGACCTTTTCTCTAGTATACCTCATGATGAGGGGCTGAGAAGATTCCAGGATAGTATACAGGAGTTAGGTCAGGTCACCTGGGATAGGACATTATTGATCCTAGATTTTATGGAAATTGTGTTAACTCACAATTACATTTATTTTGAGGGGAAGTACTTTAGACAATCTAAAGGGGTCGCGATGGGAGCTGCTTGCGCCCCTATATATGCAAACCTTGTACTTTTTAATTGGGAAAAGGAATTTATTTTTGGTTCCAAATGGATGGACCACATTGGATGCTATTACAGGTTTTTGGATGACATTTTTCTTGTGTAGAAAGGGAATAAGAGTGAGTTAGATGAATTTTTCAGGTATATTAACTCTTGTAGTGAGTACCTGAAATTTACCATCAATGTGGACAACAAAAGTATTTCCTACCTTGATGTGTTGGTTACCTTGGACGATGGTAAATTTAAGTCCAATATTCACAGGAAACCCACTTTCAGCAATTCCTATCTACATTTTAGTAGTACTCATCCATGGGCCCAAAAGAGGAGTATAGTAAAAGGGCAGTTTATTCGAGCTGCGAGGATGACGTCTGAAATTAAGGATTTGGATATGGAATTGGAGAAAATTGGTACATTTTTTCTTGAAAGGGGTTACCCTGTGAGTATGATCAATGATTTACGGACATACGTCCGGCAACAGTGGGGTACTGGGTACACCCCATTGTTGGGCAGTGGGGCAATGACTAACAAGCCTATTCCCAGGAGGAACACAGAAACTGTTAACAACTTTGGGAAAGCTTGTATATTACAATATGGGCACCATAGTAAATACATTAAAAATATTATTCAGAACAACTGGAAGGTATTTCAGACTGATAAAAGGATATGGGAAATTGTGGGGAGTGAACCCCAGTTTGTACACAGGAATGGCCTGAACTTGAAGTTCCTGTTAGAGAATAAACAGATCAAGACTGATAGTATGAGGGGAACCACAAAGTGTGGCACGTGTTCACAGTGCCAATACATTACGGTAGAGCAGGAAGTCACTTTGGAGAACTTTAACAATACTAAAATTCATTTTCAAAAAGGGAATTGTAGATCCACCAATTTGATTTATTTAGCCTTGTGCACCAACTGCCCTTGTTTTTACGTAGGGAAAACTACCCGTTGTTTCCGTAACAGGATCTATGATCACCAATACAGTATAAGGAAACAGGATGAAAAGAATGCTCTATGGAAGCATTTAAATGTTAGTAAGGAGTGTTCTCATTTTAAATTCGGTATTTTAGAGGTAGTTAGAAATAATGCAAGGGGTGGGGATGTCAAAAAGGCAGTGAGTGAAAAAGAAGTGAGGTGGCAGGTCAGATTAAATGCCTCCTTCCACCCTGGTTTAAACGAACACATATCTATTAAACCTGTTTTGGACAATCGTAAATAAATAAACAGGCGATTGAAAAAGGGTTTATTCAATACTTCTATTTCACTGATGGAAGGTCGTATGCACTAGCATCTTGTAGACACTAGCACTTTAAGGTTCTAACTATGAAGGACATGTGATGTATTTTTTAATTGTACTTAAGGGATTAGCAATTTTTAATTATTGTTCTGAAGAAGTCCCTGGTGGATGAAAGCGCTCAACCGTTTGTGATTTTAACTGGAATTAAAAGTTTTTGCTTTGTGAATTGCTGGTGTCGTGCTGGTGCATTTTTTACCTGAGACAGAAGATCGTGCTCATTACATTTTTATTTTGTGGACTGTTCTCAGTTTTGGTTGCTGTTTAAAATTTTAAATTTATAAACTTTTCTACAAATTCTAGGTCTTTGAATATTCTAGCTAATAAAACAAAACAATTAAATAAGCTTAACCACATTAATGAAATATATTCCCCTCCAAAAAAGAGGAAGATTTCTGGTTTACATGACATATTAAATGAATTTAGAGAATTATTTCTTAAAATAAATCAAGCAACCAATACAATAAATCCCAGAGAGCATATTCAATCATTTATTAATAAAAATACTAAGAAAAGGTCAACTGAAGAACAAGTAAATGTAATTGATAGACAGGTATCCTTTAAAGACATTCAGGATCAAATAACCAAGCTTAAACAAAATTAAGTACCTGATAATGATGGTATTATCTCTGAAATATATAACATTTTACCTACTAAAGCTTTAACATTGTTGCACACCATCTTTAATTTAATTCAATGTAATAATATAATTCCCCCATCCTAGTATACTTTTATATCTCCTATTTTAAAACCTGACAAAGACCCTACTAAATGTTCTTCATGTAGACCAATTTCCTTATTAAATACATATTATAAAATATTCATGTCCATATATGCAGATACACTCAAATATGTTCTACTTAATTTAGTTGTTGAAGATCAAACAGGATTTATAATAAATAGAGCCACATATGATAACATTAACAAATAATTACATTCTTTAAATAATAACTTTACTCTAGTTAGCTTGGACATAAATTCATGCCTTTGACTAAATCATTTGGAAATATCTATTCATTCTATTAGGGGGATTACATTTCTCTAATAATTTCATTAATCTTATCACCCAATTATATTATGGTAGTCAAGCTTATATTAAAATTGGCTCAAATGTTTCCCAAAATATATCCATAATAAAAGGGACCAAACAAGGTTGTCCCCTATCACCTCTTCTGTTCACAGTGATTATGGAACTTTGGGCAAATTTAATTAGAGAAAATAAAAATATTCAAGGTTACAATTTAAGTCTTAATGAAACATCAAAAATTCCAATGTTTGCAGACGATATATTGATTACTCTGTGCAGAAATAGTCCTAGTTTACAAGAACTCTTTGAAGATATGGACACTTTTCAAAAAAACTCAGGTCTCACATTCAACAACAATTAAACACAAATTATTTTGGTTGGTCCAAAAATGTATAGTATACATGATGAATATAAACAACGTATTTCTCAATCACATCAAATAACATATTTAGGCATTATTATTACTACTAATATTAAAGATATTTTTCAAATAAAGTTCAATAAAAGTATAACAACTATAGAAAACCTAATAAATAAATGGAATAAGATACCATTTTCAATGGATGAAAAACTTTCAGTCATAAAGATGATATTGCTCCCTAAAATTTTATATATAATTCAATCTACATCTATACCCCCCTCCCATTTAATTTTGTTTGTCTTTTGGCTTTTCCCGGTTAGGGGTCACCACAGCGGAACTCCGGTCCTCTAATGATTGGCAGTAGACTTTCACAAATGCTGAGGTGCCAGCTCAATGTTCAATCTTCAATGAAGGCAAGCCCATTTACGCATGTCTTTCGAATGCCCACCCAAACTCTGGGAGGACATGCAGACTCCACACAGAAGGCACTCCCCATACTCCAGCCGAGAATTGAACGGGAGAACCTCTTGCTGTGAGGCAACAATGCTACCGCTGCACCACCACGGATGTATTAATAATCAAAAAAATTAATATGTTGATTAAGAAATTCCTTTGGCATCCTATTAAACCTAGGATTGCATTATGTTATCATACGGGTTGGGAGGGTGGCCTAATGGTTAAGGTGTTTGCCTTCTAAACACAAGGTGTGGGGTTTGAGTTTCACAAGAGATAATTGGCTAGGCTTAAAATGGCTCACAAGGGCAGTTAGCTTAGTACTAATCTATGAACCTATGTATAGTTGGGAAAATGGAGGTATTTCATTACCAAACTTAGAGATGTACTCAATTTCATCAGTAATTAAAACATGTTCATATCTAATAGAGGTGGAATACTCTGCAAAATGGAAAGAGACTCTAATTATTCTATCTCAAACTTCAAAAAATAATGACAGTCCACATATGGTAAATTTAGTAAAAAATCATTTATTTGGAAAATAAAAGCTTATTTCAACAATTACTCCTCTATAACATTTAAATCTAACTATATCTCTTTAATCTTGAGATCCTTTAAAAATTATATTCGTAGGTTCAACATATATAGAATTGGTTATTTCTCATTTACCCCATTGCTTATACACAAGGAACTATATTCTCTACAAATTATACTAAAATGTTGATATTTAAACAAAAAATATTTTGGCATCAATTGATGAATAATAATGAATTGAAACCAATTAATACACTTATGGACGAACATGGTTTTGACACTTTCTTATGGTTAGATTTACAAGAAGCCAGAAAATATATATTGAATAGACTTGATTTAATTTCCTCATCTACCAAGAAAGTTGTACCAAAACTTATACATTATTTAATATTATCTACTCAGCATAATCTTCCTGTTTAAAAATAACATGTCATCTATTTATAGGGCAATTAAATTTGATTTAGAAACACACTCAGATAATCATTGGCAATTTTTTTCTACCACCAATAATTGTAACCTTACAGAGAAGAACAGGTCAAATATTCTTCAGTCAGCAAGTATGACTACTTCTTCACTTAGATGGAAAATATTTACATGGAGATTTTTGAACAAATCATTTCTCAAGCCATATAACATAAGCAAGATAACTAAGGAAAATACTTCCTGTTGGAGATGTAATACTGTAATAAGTGCAGATTGGTCACATATATTCTATGATTGCCTACCTTTAAAGAAATTTTGTGAAGATATAAATACTTTTTCACAAGCAATCTTTACAAATAATTTTTTACTCACTAAATCACTTGTATTATTTAACACTCCAGTTGCAGATTGTGTGAAGAATAATACAAAATCTCTACTTTGATCTGTTTTATCCATTCACAGGAAAACAATTACAAAAAATTGGAAATCATCATATGCACTTTCATCACAAGATTTTAAAGATCTTCACTTTGAAGTATCCAGACTAGAAATGTTAACTATTAAATATAGATCTATTAGGAATACAACTTTATATAATCAATGGAAAAGTATACATTAATTATTAGAAAAATAACAAACCTATTTTTTTCACATGTCAATTTAATTGTATCTTTTAAATGTCATACAGTGAACATCGTTATACATAGTTTTTGTTATCCATGATTTTATATTAATTTCTCTTGTTTTTAATTATTATTGTTTCTGAAAATAGTTCAATTTTATTGAAATATTTGTTCATTTCAGTAATGATTTCAATAAACTTGTTTAAAAAAATAATGACAAGGTTAGACTATATAAACATTACTAGTTATACAACTTTTCAGTCTTACAGAGAACAGGCATGCTGTCTGTGTGACCTCACATGCAGAAATCAGAGAGAGACCTAGCTTTTCAAAATAGCCATCAGTGTGTCCAGTGGCGATGAGGATAATGCTTAGCAAGCTTTTTTATTTTTTTAGAAACCAGTTGCAGTTTTCTCCACATATGTTTTCAAAGGATGGGATTCCTTTTGATGATTGTGATTTGACTATGCAGTTTTTTGTTATGTTTTGTATTCCTGTACAATGGCCCTTCTCTTGTGACTTTCCCATGATTGAACATCACACTATCATAAACATGGATTCTGGCTTGCTATATGTTGGCTCTTGGTGTATTTAATTTCCAACTGCCTTTAAATGCACAGTTGTATGTCCTTGGTTATGGAAACCATTGTTACAATGGGAAGTTCCAGGAAGCTGTAGACCTGTTTCCAACAATCCTGTTATCTGGAAAAATAATTCAAATGGTTGTCCAGCTGCATATATTTTCAGCCCATGGCTACTAACCCAATTACATCTTAGCTCTAGGTGCTGGCGCATTATGTAAATTCTTATTGCCATAGTAGAAAATTAACCTCTTTAGGTTAGTTACCAAAAATAGAGTTCTGTCATGGTTCCATGTGATGCTTCATTAGTAAGTTAATATGTGACTGTGTTACCAGAGGCATAAATAACAGCATACTACCACTCCTCAAAGGACTGATGCCATGTGGCTCTCCCACACTCTTATTGTACCCTGTGCCAGACCAGTTTGGGAATTTATATTTCAAGCGCCCTACATCTGAAAAATCTCACTGTCTCAACTGAATCAAAAGATGAATTTTCATTCACATCATCTTGTTCATGATCATAGGGAGTATTCATGCTTCAAGTCTCTGATCAGATCAGGAAGTTCACTTGTTCAAATTATACAGATTTTTCTCCTATACAGAGGATGATTTTTCATCTCATCTCATTAGCTCAGCTAGACCATCACCCCTGCTAAGGTGAGGTTTCTGAATGTAGGAATCTTGCTATAATTGACCTAGGATGCCAATGCTCCATGAGAACTAGCAGAAACAGTAGCCATCTTTCCATCAGAACTTACTTGTCAATACCCTGCTGAGTTTTCATGGTCGAGTTGCTAGTATACAGCCATTCTAAGACACTACAAGAGTAGAATAATCTACATGACAATGCATCCCAAGCTACCCCTTTTCCTGTTTGAACTCTGTGTTATACACAAAAGCTCCCTGCAGGGACTTGTTAGCAGGTTCATCATTGATGCTTTAGCACCATCTGCCAGCATGAAAAACTTGATTATTTTATGCATTGGTTGCTATATCCAGCACTACAAACATGCTAAATTGTTCCATTTTTGAAAAATACACAAGTGCACCTGGGAGGGTGCACTGCTGAGCCAAGCAAGAAGATGACCAAATGTTTCAGCTCTGCTGAAAGCTGCATATGTTTGGGGAAGTTGATCATTTCTAACCTGATATGAGATACTGAAAGTCAATAAAAGTGTCAAGATCATAGTTACATTCAGGCTGAGAGTGAAAACAGTACAGAGTGGAAGCTAAACTTGATGATATTCTGAAACGTCTCCAAGGCTTAGCATTGAAGATAGATGTCCTCACATCAGAGAAGAGAAAGGTGAAGAAGGAGGTGGCCATTTCACAGAAAATAACATCATTGCAGCGAGCTCAGTTTCAAAAGCAAGAATGATATGTAATGCAACTAGAAAATTTGATTAATGTTGCTTATGTTATAAGATATATAGCAATATATGCAAAGTATAATGTTTGTTAATGTTAATTTAATACAATTTGATTACTTTTGTATAAATGTAAATTTGCCTTTGTCACAAGTGATGATTCAATAAAGGGTTTTAAAAAATATAAAGCACAGAACTGAGGCAATGTGCAAAATAGGGTAAGTTGCAAGGCAAAAGGCATAGAGAAAATAGTTGAGTTATCTGGTTTATAGAGGGAGCAGAAGCCTAGGATCTCATTGTCTTCAAGGAATGATGGTTTAAGGAAATAATGGCAGAAGATCCATATTTGAAGTGTCAAGTAGATGGTTTATACATGGTGGGAAAGTATTCAGTGTCTCATAGAGCAATGTCTCTAATAGTGAAATTACACAACTACAGTTGCAGGGAGTGGCTAGCATGGAATGAAGTTACACAGCTACATTTATATGGAGTGGTTAGCATGGAGTGAAGTTACACAGCTACAGTTGCATGGAGTGGCTAGAATGGAGTGAAGTTACACAGCTACATTTATAGGGATTGGGTAGCATGGAGTGAAGTTACACATCTACAGTTACAGGGAGTGGTTAGCATGGAGTGAAGTTACACAGCTACAGTTGCAGGGAGTGGCTAGCATGGAGTGAAGTTACACAGCTACAGCTGCAGGGAGTAGTTAGCATGGAGTGAAGTTACACAGCTACAGTTTTAGGGAGTGGCTAGCATGGAGTGAAGTTACACAGCTACAGCTGCAGGGAGTAGTTAGCATGGAGTGAAGTTACACAGCTACAGTTATAGGGAGTGGCTAGCATGGAGTGAAGTTACACAGCTACAGCTGCAGGGAGTAGTTAGCATGGAGTGAAGTTACACAGCTACAGTTGTAGGGAGTGGCTAGCATGGAGTGAAGTTACACAGCTACAGCTGCAGGCAGTAGTTAGCATGGAGTGAAGTTACACAGCTACAGCTGCAGGGAGTAGTTAGCATGGAGTGAAGTTACACAGCTACAGTTGTAGGGAGTGGCTAGCATGGAGTGAAGTTACACAGCTACAGCTGCAGGGAGTAGTTAGCATAGCAAAAGGCATGAAGAAAGGTTTCATGATGACTGGTGTGAGTGTTAAAATGTTGGAGGACTTTACCAAAGCACACAAATGAGACAAAAGTAAAAAGTACCTGCAATACGGAGCGTGATAAATAAAACAGTGGCTGCAGGAATAGTATATGTTGCCTCCTTAAAAGTAAAATGGAAGGGTCAAGTCTGTCGGGCTACTGTACTGCTGAAGGCATATTCATTTTCATACAAAAATTATGGGAGAAAAGCAAAAAAGTTATTTTCCTTCCTGGGACAGTGAGTTTGCATTACTGTAGTAAATTAAAAAATATAAACAGGAAGTGGCAAAAGGTGAAGAATGTGAAATTGCAGCAGCAGATGGTGACAGACCAGTCTCTCTCACTAGAACAAAGGCAGAGTGATAAGCAATGAGGGACCACGAGATGAGACCAGAGAAATTACAATAACAAAGTCCTACATTGACTGAGTTCTATAAAGGTCACTAGACAGTAAGGGAATGCAGCAGCTGGGAACAGTGACAGAATAGCAACAAATCTACTGTTAAGGGACGAAAGTAATGTGAGAAGGTCTCACCAAAATATATGGAGTAAGTGAAATGGACATGCTAATAAAGTCTTATGAGGAGAAGGGGAGGGAAGGTGGAGTAAAGGGGGGTGCCAATGATAATGGCGCCAGAAAGAGACTGAAGGAAAACTGACTAAGGGGAGAGATGCAAGAACGTGATGGAGAGATGGATGTAGCTGGGCCAGGTGAGCAGTCCACTCAGTGTAGAAGGACATACCTGCAGCTGGGAGGTATTTACACTAGGCAGTGGGATGGATTTTGTTTTGTGTAGCAGACTGCCAATCACTTCTATTTCGATTTTTCTTTCTTGTGGTCCTCATGAGCCTGTTCTGTGCAGAGGTAAGGGAAAGAGAGAAGGATCTGGTATAGAAAAAGAAATAAAGTTGAGTATTTCAGGAAGCCAATGCAATGTATGAGATTATGTGGGGAAAAACAGAAAGATATAGACATTGGCTTAGTGAATGCCAGCAGCTACACAAAGGTAATGGGGCAGTGGCAAATCATCATTATTATTATTATTATTATTATTATTATTATTATTATTATTATTATTATTGTTATTATCATTATTATTATTATTGTTGTTAGTTGTCCTTATGTTTGAGTTACTGTATACTTATGCAAAGCCCTTGAAAATTTTGTTGCAATATGAAACCAGGTGATTTGACAGTTTGGACAAAAATCAACTTTTATTGATGGATTTTGGAGCATGGATGTTTATTAATGTGCTTTATGGACACATAAAGCTGAAAGTCATTTTGTTTGGACATTGCATTTAAAGTTGTTAAAAGGTTTAAAATGACTATTACTACAACATTCCTTACATTTCATGAAGTTTTACTATGACACTCATTAACTATTTTATTTCTATGATTATTTACTATATTTAATTATTTAATATCTGTGATTGTATTCACCCAGGCTATGTCTGTAAGCTGTAATTGCTGTACTACTCCAGTAACAAACAAACATAAACAATCTAAAATAAATAAAAAAATATATTGGAACATTTAGTGTAGTGTGTGCCCCTTAAAGGGTAAATAAGGAGTACTGTGTGCATTATTATTTAGAATGTGGGGGACGGGCTAATACATAGTATTTAAATAAGTAACATATGAGAAAAGGGGCAATGTCATCAAACTGACTAATACTGTGACACTAATATGTTGTCTTCTGGGAAGAAATGTATTAAGCTAGTCTGCATTAAATGTGCTGATGTATTATTCTAGGTTATACGTATGAAGGCATACAATATATCTGAATATGACAAAAATATATATTGTGAATTAGTATCTGTTTAGCTCATGTTACAGGCCAAAGCATGTCAGAGATGATTGTTATTGTAAATAATGCTTACAATGAAAGTAACATAGGTAATGTAAGAAGTTTAAGATTATTTATGATAAGCATATGGGGTTTATTCATCATTGTGAGAACAGAGGCATCTCTCAATCTTTTCGGTGCAGGTTAGATGTAATTGAAAGTGATATTGATGGCCATGATAATACAGGAAAAGGTGAGTCTACTACTTGTAAGATGTCAATAGTATGAGGATTCTGTTTAATTCAAGGAATGGCTTTCAGGTGGTTACACTATGTTATGTCATCTGTTGAAATGGGAAGCAAGGGGCTGACATCCTTCTTGGATGAGGGAGGCAGAAGTGGAGGTTCAGCTCAAACCCAAGTGTCCTAAGGACATGTTCTCATGGGTGCTGCCAAGGAGGAAATAGATAGTGTGAATGAATATCAAATAGGTTAGTGAGGGAGGTGGTAGAGACTGTCTTTTTCAAGAGTTTAAACTAAGGCAAGTGGAACTGTCAATAATGGAAAAAGGGGTAATAAATGGCTAGAAAAGAATGTGTATAAGGGGGCATAGAAGCGTAGGAATTCTGGTTAGACAGTAATGTAAATGGGAAAAGAAGTTGTGAGAAGATGACTCAGATGGACATGCAGTATAATGGCGTGAAACAGAAAATCAAATTATAATAGTAGCAGTGATGTATGAACCTAATGAGAATAGCAAAGAGGTGACTGAGGAAGGGATACATTGTATGAAGTACATGAAAGATGTAATTGACGGGATAATACTTTGGGTATTGTAATGTAGTCTTTAAGATGGATATGGATAGGGTGTTTAGTAAGCATGAATTTAATGAAGGGTGACCGGAATCCTTAATGCAGGGAATGATAACAGAAGAAGTCACTGGATTTTAATGACTTTTGGAGAAAAAAGGGGGGTATGATACATTCTGAAGGGATATGATTTGGCAGGCAAGTAGATTAGATTGAATATTTGCAGATAAAGTGACAGTGGAGCAAATAAAGAAGGCATGGATGACTGAGATAGAGGGAGAGAAAGAGAGAGTTCTCCAATCATGATCTGGTGTGACCCCAGATATTGGTGAGATATAATCTAGACAGATTGGCTACAAGACATGATAGCTCAGGTAATGGGAGAGAAAGAAGATGAAAAGCGTAGGGATTGACAAAAAATATGGGGTTCAAGCTAACTGGATGGAAAGAGTTGTGGCATTAAGAAGCTTAAGAAGATGAGAAGGAAAGCAAGTTAAACATTTTATTGGAAGGGTTAAGAAGATATAAGAAATAGATATGAGCTATGGAAAAAAAGCATCAAAAGAATATATTGAATGACTTAGGACTCAGCTAAAGGAGTAGAAGGATCTTACAATGAAAATGGAATAACTAGAAGGAGAATGAAATGGTGGGAAAGGAAAGAAATCAATGTCAAATTGTTATGTTGAATAATGAGAGATCACAATAAAAACTTGAATTAAGAAAATTAGAAGAGGTAATGGGGAATTAACTTGTCAGGTAAAGGAAATTATAGAGGAGTTTAGGAGTTTGTATGAGAAGTTATACACTAGAAACAGGAGTATTGAAGTGGGTTTTGGGGAGTGAAAGGGGGTGATACTCCTAAAGAGTTAGCAGGAAATCTTAGATAGTGCTATATGTATGCGAGAGATAATGAGTATGAAAAAAGAAAGATGGTGGTCAGAAACTGAAGATACATGGAATTATTAAAGAAGTCACCAATTAAAGTTTTTTCTATTTAAAGTTAATTTTGATATCAAATCTACTTTACAATATAATTTATTTTACAAAATATATTTTTAGAAAACAATACACATATATACACATATATTTAATTCTTTAGGAAATTTTTTATGAAATATCTTAGTGTTTCCCTGTAATTTGTCTGTGTGTAAAAACAAGTTGCACTTTGTGCACATGTTGTTGGTAGTTGGTATGATAGAATAATATTAAGAATGTAAAGTAATAGAAGTTTATGTGCCTTGCGAGCCTGAAGCTTTAAATCTGGCATTAATTGTTTTAAAATTGTTAATTAAATTAAGGCTTGGACAATTAATTAACTTGGGGCTTGGCTCAAGTACTTTTATATAAAATGTCATGTGTTTTATTCTAATTTTGTCTGAAGAAGTGCAAGCAATGTTTTGCATGAAAGCGCTTACAAATTTTAGTAAAGGAATTTGGTTCTAACTTGACTGGCGTGATTTGTAGCCTCCGTTTTTTCTTTTTTTCAAAGAAAGGAAGGTGTATGAAGAACAGACATCTTGAGTAGAGGCTTGGGAGTTATCTAGGAAAATTTCCATCTGTGGTGCAGTATATATATGAATTAGAGGTTTAGCATCAATGGTCTAGAATGTCGGTGAGGTTAACAAACAAGGATGGTGGCCTGATAACAACTGGTGGAGTTGCTAACAGACAGAAGCAGATCATCTTCATATGTAGTGGCATTACATAGAATTCCATAAAGACTGGGATAAAGGTTTGAGAGTTAAAAGATACTTTGTGGTAATGAAGGTGATCAGAATGTGTACCATTTGTTTTTGGGGTATAGAGACTGCAGAGTGGTCATAGCAGGAACAAACAGAAATTTTGATGACACCAGTAGAGTTAAACAATGGATAGCCTAGTGATGGAAATATTGTGCATTAGAAAAATGGGGGCTCAAAGAAATGATGAACTGAGCAATAAAGGTATGGTTAGAATTTGTGAAGGCAGATAACTTGAAGAGGACAGTAAAGAGATAGAAGGCTGATGCAAGAGGTAAGGGGATGAATGTGACAGGCCAGCATACAGCAACAGTGCTATAGATAAAGGGGGTCTAAATTATATCATCAAATGATCACATTGTTGAACGGCATTTCGTCAGAAATGCCATTCATTGAACACCCCTCATGTGGGGGGATGCACCCCCCACTAATTATATATACTGACTCCGACATCAAACTACAGTGGGGAAAAGGCAAACTTTCTGATCCCTACTGTAATGCAATCTCAGTCAGAATGGTTCGACAAACAGCATTTCTGATGAAATGCCGTTCAAAATGTCAATCGATGATGTGATCATTCAATGTAATAACAGGGACCCAGATAACAGATAGGAATTATCACAGAGAATTTGGAGTGGTGGGAATAAAGAATGGGAAGTATATTGTTATATTGTCAGGGGTTATAAAATGCTGTAATATTGTAAACATCTGCTGTATTTACAATATGCTGTTGTTGGAGGGAGTTAAGGGATTGTGCAAAATTTAATGTAATACTACTAATAATA
The DNA here is from genome assembly GCF_019279795.1 of Protopterus annectens. Lineage (NCBI taxonomy): Eukaryota > Metazoa > Chordata > Ceratodontiformes > Protopteridae > Protopterus > Protopterus annectens. The sequence goes on along the minus strand of NC_056726.1, from coordinate 89,323,569 downwards.
AAAGAACAAAAGAAAAATATAAGTCCATTTATAGTGTTCCATGTCGGTGTATGATAATGAAAAAAATGTTCTTACACAGTATATATTAAAACTTATGTGGAGCCCATAATCACTCACCCCAGTTCTAACCCATATCATCATTACTTACTTTAATAATTAGTCCTGGTAACCTCTTTTTTCATAAAATACACCTTCTGACTGAGGGCTTAACTTAGACATTCTACTTACACTCAGCAGAGGCATGGCCTGAGCGTCGGGAGTCCTACTGTCATACATGGGGTCTGGGATTTTTGATAGCCTATTTACCTTCTCCTACATGCCTAGCCTTCGCTATGACTAGCTGGGCATAGGAAATGATGATGTGTTACACCCTCTACCCTTTAAGGTGTGCACTGAACCATCTATCCTGCCCACCAGCTCAGTGTCTATTTTTTCTGGTTCCAGCCTTTGCTAGAACACCCCTGAAGAGATGCCAGCATGTACCATCTCCCAAGATAAGAATACCCCACCTTCCCAGCCAAATCTGTCAAAATCCCGAGCCACTAATTGAAACTGGGTCATCTGGGTCATAGTCAGGGCTTTATCCTTCTATGGCTCTGCAGTAGCGTAATTAGTCAGAGTTACTTAATGCTCACTATACACAGCTACACTGAATGATCGAATTTCATAACCATCGTCAATGTCATTATCATCATCACCATCATCATCATCATCAGGAGCAGTTTCAACCCTCTTTTTCCCATTTTCAAGATAGGGTTGGGGTGTCATGTCAGCTGTCACCATCTCTCTTGATTTAGTGCCACTCTCCTACCTTCTCCGGCAGTAATGCCTGACTGCTGCAGTTCTTCCTCTCATACAATCCATCCACCTCTTTGCTGGATGCCCTTGATTCCTCTTGCCTTCTTCCTGAATGTCCAAAGTCATATTCACCATATTGTCTTCTGCTTTTCTGAACATGTGATCAAACCACTGTAATATATTCTCTTTGACCTTCTGTGCAATTGGAGCTACTTTGGTTTCTGCTCTGATCTCCTTGTTGCACAGTATGCATCCTACCATCTGTCCCAGGCACTTTATTTCTATCCCCTCTAGCTTCCTTATCTGCTCTGTCTTTACTGCTCAGGTTTCTGTACCATAAAGTTGTTTTGTACACCTTAATTTTTAGCTTCTTTGGCATTCTTCTATCATACACTACCCCTGACTCTCTGTGAAACTTAGCTGCAGTCCATCTGATTCCAGCGTTGACTTCCTCATTTAGACTTCCCTTCTCCTTAACCACCATTCATCTATGTGAAGCTGTTAGCCTGTTCAGTTATTTTACTTTTTTGTCTTAATTTTCAGCTTCTTCTGATTCCATTTTGCTGCCATTACAACTGTTTTATCTGTTTCATTTCATCACTTGTGCCTTCAGTTTTGCATTCCATCCCTCTAACTTCTGCAGAAGTTCTTGCTCAGAGTCTGTCTGTAATGCCACAACACCCGCATACAACAACTTTGTTGATCTATCTCCTCCGACCTTCTTGCTAATGTAGACATCACCAGTATGAACAGCAGTGGTCTCAGTGATGAAGCCTGATGCACATCCCCTCCCACTGGGAGCCCCTTTTTGAGAACAAATACTATTTGTACTTGAATCATTGGGTCCTTGTACATAGCTTACACTGATTGTACCTGTGTGCTTGGAACATTAAACCACCACGGGACTGCCCAAATCAGATTAATTGGGACCTTGTCATATCATTTCTCCAAGTCTAGAAATGCCCAGTTGGACTCTTTCTTCCTCTCTAGCTTCTTTTCAACTGTCTGCCTCACTGCAAACATCAAGCTGGTAACGGTGCATCCTGAATCTGAACTGCTGATCTCCCATCTTACTTTCTACTGCTCTTCATATTCATTTATCTATCACCTTCTTCAGAACTTTCATGCAGCTTGACAGGAGTTTGATACCTCTGTACTGATTACAGTCGTGAATGTCCCCTTTGTTCTTGGACACTTGCACTAGTATGCTTATTCTCCAGTCAGCTGGGATATCACTTTCTCTCCATACTGCTATGAGTATCCTCAGGAGACATTTCTCTCCTGTTTCATCTAACATCTTAGTCATATCTGCTGCTACCTCATCTGCTGCTTTCCTTGACTTAATTTTCCTTAGTGCTGTTCTTACTTCTTCAAGGGTGGGCTCCTCTTCCTCTTTTATAGTAGGCTGTGTATGGGTCAGTACAGCTTTTGTGGGGTTTTCTTCGTTCAGAATCTGCTGGAATTACTCCTTCCATCTGCCTTTGATATCCTGTGGACTGGTGAGCAGGTTGTTGCTGCCATCTCTATGGTGTCTGACTATCTTCTTTTTGTCTTTGCCTTGCAACATAGTACAGTTTCTTTGTGCTACCTACCATGTCACTTTCCAGAAGCTGGTAGAGTGCCTCTGATGCCTTGTTCTTTGCTATTGCAACTCCTCCTTTAGCTTCTTTGTTAGCCAACCAGTATTCCTTCTTAGCCTGATCTGTCCTTTCTACCTCCCACTTTTTCCTACACTCCTTTCTTTTGATAACTTTCTAGATCCTTGCATTTTGTCATCAGCTTTTTTTATGTATGTGTTTTCCAAACTTGGCTCAGATGCATATCTGTTTGGCAGTTGTCAAACATGCCATTTTGAGGTGCTGACATTCTTTTTCAACTCAACCTATTTTCTCTTCTTCCAAAGGAGCTAGAGCTCTCAGAAATTCCTTGAACCTTTGTGATTTCTCTCCAGTCAACTTTCAGGCCTTCAGTCTAGTCTCTTTTGAACCTAGAGACTTATTTGATCACTGCTTGCAACTGATTGTTGCAAACAGTAATTTATGCTGTGGACAAACTGTTGCATGGAGGATGACTTTGCCATCACTCATTCTATCCCAGCGCCCCTTCCTTACTTAGAAGAAGTCTACCTGAGTTTCTTGTTGGCCACTCTTATGTGTGATCTTGTGACTGTCTCTCTTGCTGGACCATGTGTTCACCATCATCAAGCCATTTGCCAGAGAGAAGTCTAGAATGACTTCTTTATTCGTGTTGCCCACTCACATGGACCCAGGTAATTCTCATATCCTGTTCTGTCTGTCCCGATATGTGCATTCAGGTTACCCTTTATCAACACTAATTCATCTTGTCCAGTTTTATCTAGTAGATACTACAGTTGCTTTCTAAATGCACTCTTTTGTTCACTGTCACAGCCCTGCTGTGGGGCATAGGCTGAGATTATGAATATTGTCATATTTGTACACTGGAGTCTGATTGTCATGAATCTGTCACCAATTCTGATGACATCCCTTACTTTCTTCTGAAGCATTTCTCTCACCACAATTCCCACACCATTTCTATCCAGTCTTTAACCTGAGCAGGAGACTCTAGATCACAAGTCAAGTGGCTTTCTTGCACTGACTTTCCACCTTGTCTCCTGGATACATAAGATGTCCAGCCTCCTTACCATCATGTCATCCACTTCCAAGCTGGATCCTGGCAGTGAACCTACATTGAATGTAGCAATTCTTAGTTCATGTGTAGCAGGGTTATTGGTTTTGCATCGACTCATGAGAGCAATCCCAACTAACTCAAGCTCAGCAACTGGCCACCAGCAGGCCAGTAGCTTACTCACCCAGGATTATTGGGCTTTATATCAAGCATACCCTAGCTAATAGGGGCACATACAACCCTCCCACTGTTGGTATGGGTCTGTTAAGTAGGTCAGAGTAGCCAGAGTCGTCAACCCACTTATCACCTTTACACATGTCCATTTGGTGACATCAGTCAATATGACTGAATCACCTAGAGTCAGTTTTTATACAGCCAAGTGGCTAGCCTTGATATGGTATGCAGTTTTCAATTTGTTTTATTCTATCTTGTGGATACTGTGTACCACAGCTGATGCACAAAAGCAGTTAGTTTTTGCAACCCTTCCCCCTATAGGAATCATCTAGAGTCTAGATTGATGCCCACTGGAATCACTAAGCATGTTTTTTTTTTTAATTTTAATTTTTTTTTTTTTTTGGGAGGAGGGAGAAACCTCACAGAGACACAGGGATAACATGCAAGCTCCATACAGGCATTGGCCCAAGGTTAGGACTGAACCTTGTACTGTGTGCATTTGATGGAAGACTTTAATCATTATGCCAGTTAGTCTCTTTATGCCAATTAATTTAATAATCCTTGCAATTAGTCTACCAATACCTTATTATCATATCTAAATACAAATTTAGCATTATTTTTTCTCTTAAACAATTTTGAATTAAACATACAAACACAACTAATCATCATGAACTTAATACTCCAACAACACTATAATCACCATCAAAATGAAACAAACACAATTTTAATATTCGTCAGTGAAATATTTCAGGATATAGTTAAGAAAGTTCACATAATAGTCTTGAATATCCAGTGTTAAATACCCTACTACCTCTTACAATATATACTTTTTCGTGCCACCTATAAATTCACCTAAGTATTCTCGGTTACATTTGTTCATACCTTAGCTTGCATGTTGCCATTTTATGGCAGCCTGAATAATAGAATGTACATATTTTAAATATCAATAGTTGCGCCACATTTTGCATAATTTGCATATTTTGTGTATAATTTTTCACATAATTGCATATCTTTGCTATATTCCCAGCTCATGGTCGAGAAGAATCAGAACAGTCAACTTGCTCCATAGTAAATAGTAAACAGGTAAACAGAGCTAAAACACTGCCCCTTTCTTGATTTAAGATAGCATTATCCAAGATCCACCCTAGGTGTTACAGTACCTGCTGTGCACTACAATCCATCACCTTACCCATTAGATTTCCTTTTCCATTATATTAAGTTTAATGCCACTGTTATTCTAGAAGTACTCCAGAACAATTTCACTTGTAATAATCTCATCTAAATCCTTCAAAGTAGAGCATATACACCCTAACCCCAGTTCTATAGACAACATGGGAGGATGGCATAAGTGGGAAGATGGCATAATGCTTAAGGTGTTTACCTTACAGACACAAGGTGCAGGGTTTGATTCTCACATGGTTTAGTTGGCTAGGCTTAAAATGGCCCACAAGGGTAGTTAGCCTAGTGCTAATCTATGAACATATTCTTTTTTAGGATGGGCTGACACAATCATATTTAATTAAATCAGGTATAATTAAGTTTCAAATGCTAACCCATGGACTGAAACCCACAATTTTGTTATGTTATCTATTTCTGAGTCATGACTAAAACACTCCCAAATTCTGCCTTCCTTAGTGACCCTGAAACACTAAAGCTTTAGTTCGCATTGATGACCAGGTATGGGGATTTGCCCTTCTCATAAAAATGTTATTCTCTTAAAACTCTTACACACATCTTCAAATGTAGCAGGGTCTAATCTGGGTCATCTTCACCTGTGTCAGAGGTTCCTATCAAATGTTAGTTATTGTTGCAGCTTAAACTCCCTTTTCTGGGAAAACAAAAATGAAGATAGACTGCTCTCCTCTGCTATTTTGCTAGTAGATAAAAGTATTATAACATTGAATGAACTTTGTTTTCCCTTGATATAAAACTGCCATTCACACACCTTGACTATCCCTTGCTGATTTCACTACCTCAAAGTAATCTCTTCCCCTAACTGCTTTATTCACACAACAGAAAACTACACCACATTGGACTGGCTAATATCAGGCCTAGTATTCAAACTCCCACTTACACAGCATTCTCACAACTGTCTAAATGACAGCACTACTTCCCCCTACCTACAAATGACAAGTCTTTGTTCAATATCTAAAGTAATCACCTATTCATCTTTGGTTAAAAAAAATCTGCAGGTCATCTGATGTCCTCCTTCCATTCCAAGACTATCTGACTAGAAGAAGAGTACAGGTGACCACTGCCTACTAGTTCACCTCATATCAAAAGGGTGAACTTCATAAATGTAAAAAAGCTTAGGATAGTTACAAAACTAATGACACTCAAAGCTTCTGGGTGGTACTATACATTATCTATCCACTGTAAAAGACTAATGAAAAAGCAAAAATGCCTAGACCAAGCTCAAATCAAAATTCTAAGCAGAAACTCAAACAATCCTAGAATGAGCTTAGCTGATATTCATAAAGCAAGAACTCTTCCTCATATTCACACAGAAAATACTTCACAAGACCTAGCTCTCAAAACTGCAAGACATTGTCACTTAATTTGCTACTGTAGCCAACAAAAAATAACTAAACTCCCATAACACATTTCCTCTAAACACCTCCATCTTTTTAGATTCTAACCATAACAATTCCTTAATAGTGTTTCCTAAGCACCATCTCTCAGGTTTGGAACTGGAAGGAGATGTTATGGCAGTTTTGCCTTAACCTTCATAAAACTAGATCATTAACAATATGGTGTCAATAAATTCAGTTTTAAAAATGGAAGCAGCTAAAATTTGATTGTATTACACGCAGTGTGACCTAGATTATGAATTTTCAATTTTATTTTCAATGCTTTAATTTATTCAGTAAGACAAACTTAGTTTCACATTGTTTATAGTTTTTACTTAATGAATGGTGATAGTTTTACTGTTTTTTGTTATGAATGGTTACATGCGCTATATGACTTTGCAGTGATATTGCTTAAAATGTAAATTCTTTCTTTGATTGAATATGTAACAGCTGCTATTTAAATGAATAGATAAAGGCCGGTATTCACTAATCCTCCGTGTAAGACTAACTAAGTCTTACATGGAAAATGCAGTCTAAGAGTATGATGTCAGCATGTCATGCATATTTATGAGGGCACGCTGACTCAACTCTAAGGCTTACACGGAGCATGCACGAGTGCAGGGAGTGTGTCAGACTGCCAAGCAGTCCAAATATCCACGCCCCTGCAAGTGCCTAAACTGCAAATGTCAACTGAAATGAGCGAGTCCGCTCAAATGTCCACATACCCAACACTACATTCCCCCACATTCTAAATCCCTGTACAAGTTTAAAATGTAAAGGTTTCCTATTTTTTTTTATTATTCCCAATATAGCTGCCCGTATTTGCGCGTGTATGCGCGGGTTTGCCGATTGCTTAGCTACAGTTAGCAGTGTAGACAACGAAGAGGATAATAAACTATTTATATGCAAATTAAGCCAAATAGCAATAGCGTAGTGGTAGAGCTCTCGCACAAAGAGGCGGCATTCCCGGTTCGAATCCCGCCACTCCCCTACCTATTTTCTGTAGGAAATGTGTGCATAAAAATAATTCCTGACATTTACTTTTTAAATTTCAATAAAATGCATTGAAATGGCCTATGTGGTAGTGAACGATATTTTATATATATATATATATAAGAAGGTGGAATGGTCATGCATACTGATAAATGCATAAGTAACGTATATTAAGCAATGTGAAGCACTACTAAGCAAAGTTTACTAGTATTAAGCACAGTTAAGTACAATTGCTCATAGCTTAGCACTGCTTTAACTAGCGCAATAGTTTTGCGCGGAGCTGCGCATCACACCAACTAGCACAAACAAAACATGTTCGTGCGGAGCTGCGCATTGTGCTAACTAGCGCAATGTTGGGCAACGTCTGGCAACGTCGGGCAGCGTAGAGCAACATAGAGCAATGTCGAGCAACGTTGGGCAAAGTTGAGCAAAGTCGGCTAAAGACAGCCACACCTCCTAGCCGGTCTGGCCAGTAGTAAAATAAAAAGCAATAACAGGCCTCGAACCCAGGATACTGTGCACCATAATCACAGTACTAAACTGCTAAGCTATGACAGCTTTAAATATGGATACATTTCCAACACACTCATATATATCGATGGATGTTTACCCATTGCTAAGCAGGTTTGCTTCTAGCTGAGATTTTTCAAAACCGGCCAATTACAAATAAGTGCGGGAAATGAGGCATATTTAAGCTCCATAGGTGGGAATAATTGCCATAACTGGATGTAGCTCCCATCTGCAGACAGTATGGCCGGTGTTGGAGAGGGCTCTCATTTTCGAGTGCAACGGTGGGGCATTGAGGAGTCAAAAGTAATGGTTTGGCTCCTCATCCATCATCATGATGCAAGACTCCTGCAGGGCCAGTTTCAGGGCACTGAGTACAAAGCGGAAGCCTGGAACTGTCTAGCACATGATTTCACCAGTACAACAGGCATCCCTCGGACTGGTGAGCAGGTCAGACACCACTTCATAAGTCCATAGGTTCATACTAGGCTATCTGCCCGAGGGCATTTACAAGCCTAGCCCATAGTTTTGTGGCTTACGCCACTCCTTTAGTTTGGAGAAACTATGCCCATTATTTTGCTGTGCCTCTGTCGAGCAGTGACACTGAGGTAACCCCTGGGGTGTATCTGCGATCTCCCATCCATTGGTCAAGATTCCTCTTGAACACGGCCAGCGAGGTGCTCTGCCTCACATAAACTGGGATTTTGTTCCACAGCATAGGGAGTCTTTGGGTGATGAATCTATCCCTCCAGCACGTCCTATTAATAACCGTGTTGAGGTTTAAGTCTCCCGCCCTTGTGGCTCTGATGGATCTAGATTTTTTGAGATGAAGCATGTTCATCAAATCTGGGTTTGACATGGCCTTGTATGTCAGGCACAGGTCACCTCTGAGCAAGCGGTAAGCAACTGAATATAACTGGAGTTCTTTCAGTCGGGCAGCATAAGACAGATTTTTGAGACCCTTTATCCTTTTGGTGAGGAACTTTTGTGGCCTCTCCAGCTGCTGCAAGTGTCGGGTCAGATACATTCCGAATGGGGCATTGTACTCAATCATTGGTCTGATGAGTGATGAGTATAGGGAGACTATGACCTCTATTGATCTAGATGTGAATCCCTTCATGATAAGGTGGGCAATGTAGAAGGTCTTCCTAACTACTTTAGCAATATGAGTGTCGAATGAAAGGCTACTGTCAACCTGGGTTCCCAGGTCCCTGATAACTTCTTCTGTGATCAGAGGATTGCCACCTATATGGTAGCTAGGGGTAACCTTGTTTTTCCCGAAGGGTATGACTATGCATTTCTTGGCATTTAACTTTAGGCCATGGCTCTGGCACCAGTTATCTGTTTCTGTGAGACCCTTCTGAAGGATATCTGTGTCAGATGTGTTTTCACTGGCCAGTTTGCAGTCATCTGCAAACTTTGTCAGCCATAACCCTCCTGTGTTTGCTTGTACTTCAGAAAAGTAGATGCCAAACAAGAGTGGGCCCAGAACTGAGCCCTGTGGGACACCACTTGTGACAGGCTTTGAGTCTGACATGGCGCCAGAAACTCTGACCCTGTGGGTTCTGTCACTCAGCCAGTTTGCAACCCATCTTGTAATGTATGGGTTTACATTTAAGTTGATGAGTTTTCAATGATACCCGAGTGGGGTATTGTATCGAAAGCCTTCGCCAGGTCTAGGTAGGCTGTATGGACTGCCTTTCCCTCGTCAATGGCCTTGGTGACTGTTTCAAAAAAGTCAACAAAGTTTAAAAGGCATGATCTGCCTTTGACAAAGCCAAACTAGGTTGGATCCAAAGTCTGCAAATTCCCTATGTCTTTATTTATGAGATCCATTATGATCCTCTCCATGGCATCTTGTTTGTCTTGTCTGTTTACCTCCCCAACCTACCTCCCCAAATATACCTACTTCCCCTACCCCACATTCCACTCTCACCTGAAAAAAAAATGGGCAATCTGCTCCCACAAAAAAATGATGCCCCATACATAGCTGTCCATTTTGCACACATGTCCTCTGGACACATAAACTGAAGTTTAATTGGCAGTACAACATACTTCATTGTCCTCACCCCTCTCTCAGGGGTGGAAGGTTTCAAATTTCCATCCAAATTACTAGTATATGCACAGCTGTTGCTGTTAAGGAAATGGGCAGCTATGGACCTTCCCTACACCTGTCCTGCACATCCCGAGTTGTTTTCCCTACAGTCTTTCCCTCTTTGTGCCCCTTTTTCACCACTTTCTTATCTCCCCATTTTCTTTTCTTTCAAAGAAATGAGTGTGGGGGTTAGCGAGAGTAAGCACTTTTAAGTAGTAGTTAGTGGGTTTGCGCGAGTGTGCGCCTGTGTGCGCTTAGCTAAGTATTGCTAAGTGTCACGCAAACTTGCGCAAACCCACTTACAACTGCTTAAAAGTGCCTTAATCACCCTGTATGTGAGGGGCCTTGTTTTGCTCAGCAGCAAAATAAAACACCAATGTCAGTCTCAAACCCCGGATCTTGGACACAAATATATATATATATATATATATATATATATATAGATAGATAGATATAGATATATGTATATATATATAGATATATATATAATGCATCAGAAGGAGTGAATGTAAAGGTAAGATAGGAATGCCATAACACAAAACCTGTTATGTCGAACTTTACCAGCAGTTGTTGTGGAATAGCATTACACAGCTGTGATAATAGAACCAGCCATTTTAGCAGTAAATAATGTTACAGCAGCACTTTACAACCCCCACACAGTATCATAGCAGGACAATACCCACCCAAATGTACAAAATACCTGTGTGTTCAAGGTCCAGCAAGGATGTAGGTAGGCATACTCAGTACTGGAATTGTCCAGTTTTCATGAGCATCCTGTGCTAATGTCAACAACAACAAAAAACGCAAACTGTGCAGAAGTGAGTAAATGAATATCCACAGTATAGCAGTTCACAAACAGTTCATGTGCCAAATGAAATCATCTCAATAACTACATATGTATGGCAGCTAATTGTATAAGTAGAAAAGAAACTACATACTCCCATGTATCTTGTGTTAGCATTTGTAGGGGTGAGTACAAATCTACACTGTCAACTGTGTACTGGAAGTGGCAACATTCAGGTCTAAGTACAACATTCAAATCACTGGCTACACCCCTAGCATCAGTCATAAGAAGTATACCAACCTTCTGACTTACACAACAGTGTCCACAGCAAACAAGCATGGTCCCCACTACAGAAAGCTGACAGGGCTACACCTCCCTGACTTAGCAATTTATAGCACTGGGTTGCTATGACAGTGAGTACTGCAAGTAACACACAGCAGGCTGCCTGCAATTGCCAAATGGTGGCCATCAATTGGTGTAGAGGCCATCACATGCACATGTGCAGATACCCATAAAAGCAGGCTGTACTTGCTGTCCACACATGCTTGTAGTAAATGTTTATGAAGAGTACTCTACATAGTTTGAATCATCCATATGTGGCAGCAGTACGTATCTATGCACAGATGCCCTGCATAACTACTGGCATGGAGAAATCAGTGTGTAGCTGTGTGCAGTGGGATATGACTTTGACATATGTAGTTCAGCTTTAAATGTCAAACATCTGATCCATGTTATCTGTGTTCTGTACAGTAGTGTGTACAATGTCTGTTTGGGGGAGTAGCGCATATGGTTATATAAACATGGATGTGAAAGAGTAACAAATGCATGATAGTCATATTAATGTGTATCTTAGCACTGGCAACAGCTGTACCAGGTTAGTATGCCAATCTAGTATTTGCAGCTATATATACACCCTCTGATATTACTGTGTGCTCAAATGTGACACCAGTTCATGTTGCAGCAAGGCCCAACAGGTCAGCCGTGAGGTACACGAACTTACAACAGTGTGGACCTTGTCTGTGTATGGCACACACACATATGGAGAGATCTGTCTGTGTCAGATATATTAGCATCTGTACATGTGCATAGAGCAAGGGACATACTGCAACTGTTTGTGAATGTTGGACATATATATGTTGTTGAAGGTTGTTATATGCATATTTCTATGTAGGTTGTAGTGTGTGGCAAACAAGACAGCATACAGTGCTGGTATATATGTTGTGGTTAAACGCTGTGGGTATGATTTGTCAGGTTTGCAGGGTTGCTACCTGTGAGGCCTGCTAAAGCTACATGGGCTGAGAACACCTTCAATGCATTCCGCACAACACTGTGCAATATTATGACATAACTGTATACCTCACAACCTTCACATAAGTGATATCCCCACCATGAAAGGTGGACTGTATATGTGCCTATATGCATATCTATATGTACACCAATGGATGTTTATATATATGTGTGTGTGTGTGTGTGTGTGTGTGTGTGTGTGTGTGTGTGTGTGTGTGTGTGTGTGTGTGTGTGTGTGTGTGTATATATATATATATATATATATATATATATATATATATATATATATCTACAGAGAGAGAAAGAGGGAGAGAGACAGGGACATATTTACTGCAACAGATGCCAGGTGACAAAGCCATGGACTCAAGCTCAATGTTGACACTGCAATGGCATCCCTTCTTGCAAAAACTCTGTACCCATTAACTAACACATAGGTGGTAGTCTACTAAACACCGAAGATGTGATAAGAGACCATGGGACACAGGTGGACAGTAGTCTCCCCACTGATAATCACAGTGCCACACTAGTCATGTCATCTGTCTACGTGGCACACGTCATCACAAAAGGCGTGTGATCCAGGGAAATATAGGTCAGTGTTCCCCTCTACTCCTCACACATAAAGCCCATTATAGAGTACAATGCCCCATGTGGTATGTACCTCACAAGACATCTACAGCAACTGGAAACAACACAGACATACCTCACAAAGAGTAATACCATCCTCAAACAGATGCCCTATGCAGACCGTCTCACAAACACACAGCTAGACTGTGTCGCATACCGCCTACCCAGAGGTGACCTCTGCCTAACATACTAAGCTATGTCAAACCCACAGCTGTTGGACTTGCTCCACGTAAACAGATCACAATCCCTATGAGCTACACGGTCTAGGGGACCTAAACCTTGTGACCTCAATAAACAGCACATGCTGGAGGGATAGATTCCTATCTCAGAGACATCCTATACTCTGGAACAAACCACCTATCAATAGCAAACAAAGCTCCTAATTAGCAGTCATCATAAATAATCCTGATTGTATGGGAGATAGGAAATACACCCCTGGAATCACCTCTGTGGCTCTGCTTGTCAGGGCCACGTGAAACGTAATTACCTGTGTGTCAAAGGCCAGGGTAGCGTATGGCTAGACCTCTATAGGCCCTAGGGCCAATAGCCTATTACCTACCTATGAAGTGATATACACCCACATGTACTTGTTGCAATAATTGCTATGTGAGATTGACTGAGTGTGATGGTGAATGTGTTGGTGAATGTGTCAGTGTTCTGTATATGTGTGATAGCTTAGTGTGAAACTGTTTCTGTCATGGTATTATGTGTCCTAGCTGTGATCCCAGCAAAAGATGTGTATGCAATTGCTAGGCAGAAAAAGCAGTACGCCATATGGTCTGACGTAGTCCCTTGGTGTCGACTGGGGTGTCCCATTGTAGGCTAAAGCAGTGCATGTATGCTTATTAAGTGTTACTGCTGGTGAATACAACTCCTGTATGAACTGTAGTACTACCTGAAGCTGTATGCCTAAACAGCATAGTATGATGTATGTCCACATTTCTTGGAACCACTGTTTTGTGTATTCCCTATAGTCCTCACAGATTACATACCTCAGGCATAAGTTTTCATAACTACTGACACACAGTACTGTATGGTACACAGGTAAAGGTCATCTGGGTTGCCATACCTTTGTGTCTGGTATGTATGTCTGATGTGTGTGTGGGTATGCCTGTACCATGGCCTCAGTCATATGTGTGTTACAGGATATAGGTGCGTATCTAGCAACATGTATAGTGTAGTACAGCAGTATGCCACCTATATTAATGAATGTGCACATTTGTTAGGCAGGGGTTTGCCATCAACAACTAGTGTGGTATACTGGTAATACTGTAACTGGACTGTACAATCATTGCAATGGATTACATATTTCTTGATGCATTAGCTTGATATATACCTCCTGTGGCTAGCTGGTGCATTGTGTCACATACAGTGTGCCATGTACTGTTTATAGTCTTACATACTGGTTTATCTTTGTTGCTGTGCAAAACATGATTTGATATATAGGGTGTACCAGGCACTGTCAGGCAGTTGTGGGCTGAGCACTGATATGTGGTATTGAAAGTGCATATCCTCTGACAGCCAATAGGTTGCTATATATGGCAGTTTATTGATATCTGTACTTTAGAATGTTAAGTGTGCCACATGACTTGCTCACACATATTGTTTCATTGTCTTCCAGGGTCATGTCCCACCATCGTAACCCCAGCTATAGCCCAGCAGAGGAGGAAATAATAACAACAAGCCTGGTGCAGCACTATGCCCTGCTGTTCTCCAGAACCAGCCAGGACCAGCATGAGCAGACTGCACTGTGGCAAGATCTTGTCCATAGGGTAAATGACATAGGCATGCATAACCGGACATATGAGCAGGTACGCCATCACTGCAGTGATTTAATTAGACATGTCTGGCAGCGTGCATCTGATATCCATGGACAACAGCTTGCCACAGGTGGTGGGGTAGCCATCCATCCCCCCCTCACCAGAGTGGAGGAGCTGCTCCTGAGCCAGGTGGTTCCTGGCCAAAAACAACAACAATAACTAACATGTATCATCATGGAGGCCAGAACCACACAGCAAGTTGACACGGAGCGTGCATGTAAAATGGCATAGCTGTAGACTACTGTTACCTCTATTGTTAGAGCATGCTTATGTGAGATGTGTACCGTATAGTTAGAAGATGTGGTGCCTAGTGTTGTGCAATACTAATAATTAGGAATATAATCTGTAGGCCTGTGACTATCAACTGTTGTACTACTGTAACATTGCAAACACACAGTAGTAATGTCACAGTTGTTGCCACTGACAAACTGTCTCATATCCTTGTAGGTTCCTCTGGTGTGAGAGCAAGGCAGCAGACCCATGCTGGTGAGTGTGTTCTACATTTAAAATTGCTAATTATATGTGCATGTCATAGGTGAGGTGTAGGCCATGTACACGTATCACACCTACGCATAATGCATGCTGTGCATGTTTGCTGTGAGACTATGCACATCCCAGTAACGTTGGTAGCTGCCTAAAACACATACAATACACAGAGCATCCCACAAAATTGCGGCAACACTGTAGTGGACATTGGATAGGCAGAGTCGATACACATGCACACAACATACACAACTTTGTCATACACACTACATGTTAACATGCTACACGTGGTGTATTCAGACACCCGCTGTAAGGTCACACTCCAGTATCCCAAATGTCATCTACGCAGCACGCATGATATACCTGAGGGGTAGATGCCTCTCATGTGGCTGTGCGACACTCTTCAACACATAACATTCATGTCAGGCAATGCCCCATATTGGGCACCATACAAACCCATGTAACAACTGGCTGTGAAATGGTGAATGTAGCCATGGTACTGCAGTTCCGGTACAGCATGGTATGTGCTGGTCTGGTACACATTAGTAGCCTTGAGTGACCACATGATGCTGCATGATGATGGATCCTGGTACTACACCCCATCCAGTTACAGTGACCACAGTACCACACATAGCATTAACTGCTATGCACCTCAATGGTGTGTGTGTGCAAACATATGCACAGATACACATTATGCATAGCAATCACCATTTGTACAAAGTGACACAGATATGTCTTGTAATGCTATTGAGTGTATAGGTCACATGACACACACTGTGTATGTGTGAAGTTTAACGTTGCAGTTGTGTTGTAGCATGCCATGCCATAGCTGGCACTGGCATGTTCACAATATGTCCTACACTCACCATAACCACTGTACAATGGCTATGTTGAGCAATGGTATTCCATCAGGTATACATGCACCACTCATCCTGTGTGTATACATAGCATGCATGTGCTAAACCTGTGTCCACAATCATCTGTTAAAGACACAGACGCAGTAATCAGAAATGGATATCTATGTGACACACAGATACACATCCAGCCATGGTATGTATACCTGTGAGTAATGGTGCACATGACATTGCAGAGCTTTCAATACTTGCACAGCAATGTTGTGTCCATGTACACATTGCGTTCCAGGGTGAGGCCGATCACTGAACAACAACACACATGCATCAAAGCCATGTATACTGTTATTAGCAAGGGCTGTCAACACCCGCACTGCATGCTGTTGAGCAACACACGTCCTGCATGCTGACACGTGTGATATAACTGTTTGCCTTGTGATACTGTACCCCACCATCACCCTCTATTGAGTATGTTCTGGATTGCTGGTGGCGTGTGTGTGTGTGTGTGTGTGTGTGTGTGTGTGTGTGTGTGTGTGTGTGTGTGTGTGTGTGTGTGTGTGTGTCTGTTTTAGTGAGGACTGCATTTGTGTTCATGTGTTCATGTGTTTATGTGTACATGTGTTCATGTGTGCATGTGTGCATGTGTGCATGTGTTCATGTGTGCATGTGTGCATGTGTTCATGTGTGCATGTGTGCATGTGTTCATGTGTTCATGTGTGCATGTGTGCATGTGTGCATGTGTGCATGTGTTCATGTGTTTATGTGTGCATGTGTTCATGTGTGCATGTGTGCATGTGTGCATGTGTTCATGTGTTCATGTGTGCATGTGTGCATGTGTTCATGTGTTCATGTGTGTATGTGTGCCGACATCATGTACAGGTCGTAAAGTGTGTTTCCTGTCTTCCTCTCACAGGTGCTGACTTTGGGCTGGTTCACTGCAGTGGGGAAACCAATGTCACTGAGCAAAATAGTGATGATGATGATAGGTATGTTGAGGCACAGGCATGTTTGCCAGGGTCTGTCGTTGGTCTGCCAATCGACAGTACACAAGTTTCCACCCCATCCATGCACACCCCCAGTGCCCTTAGCTGAGGGATAGCGTACAGTCAGCATTGGCCAGGACAGTGTGGTATCTATGACACATGCATCCTAAGACAGCAGCCATACCCAGATGTCTGGAAGGGTATCACATAGGCAGATGTCCAGGAGTTCTCATCGGAGCACTGCTGCTCATCATGCCACTGGCAGATGTGCCACAGGTCTGACAACGTCATGCATGTTCCAGGCTGTCATGGAAGCACAGGCATGTATGGAACAGTACACCAGACAGGGACTAAGGGCACAGGGGGCACATAACACTGCCGTAATTGACAGTATCCGTGACCTAGCAGGTGCCATCTGTCATTACACTGAGTTCACAGATAGACGTTGGGGAGAGACATTAGATGTCCTCCGCAATGTCATGTCCATGTGTCAGGACAGTGCGGGATGGTTGAGTCATCGACATGGACATATGCCAGCAACATCAGCAACTGGCAGTCGCCACAGACATCCCTCAAGTCACAGCTGCTCCAGTAGTGCCAGTACCAGCCCCAGCAATGTTGGGGGTGGGCTGTCCATAGAACGTCCTAAAAGACCACATGCACATGGCTCTGGACAGTCCCAGCAGGGACCTGGGTCCAGTGTACATTCATCTACCTCTGGGGATAGTACCCAGTCTGGCTTAGTACCCGATAGTGTCAGTAGCACCCCTGCCAGGTTCAGGTACAGTATCCGTGTCCAGAGACAGTGATCTGTAAAGCCTGGCAGGTACAGTCTGTGGCTGTCCCACAAATACCTGTATATTTCAGCCACATGGTGGAACTGTGTGCATGCAGATACACACACACATGAACCAGACACCTAGGGCTAACACATACCCACACACATTACATCAGCATTGGCCCATAGCAGTACTCTTGCCCCTCACACACACACACACGCGCACACACACACACACACACACACACACACACACACACACACACACACACACACACATACATGTTGATTGGATCACTCACTGTAGGCCTCTGGCAAACCAACAACACACCCTGTGCATATGATGAAACCTGTGCCGCCTCCTGTCATCTGTAACATCGATGCAGGAACAGGCTACCATGGTGCTGATGCACAGGGTGACTGTATAGCAGTATAGCAATGTTACCATGTTGTCAGCAGTAGAGTGTAATGACATGCTTGAAGGTGTAGCTGAGCAGGCATGATGCATTAAAGCTATGATTGTCATTGTAGTATTGTTTACACCAGTGTTAGTTAAAATAGTGTATTGTCTGCCCACGTGCCACTTGGCTGATGTGTGTAGTATTGGCAGCATGTGTTAGAGAGTGGACAGTATGTGTGGGATTTGTGTAGCACAGATTTGCAGGTTTACATCTGTAAACATGGTGGAGGTGCACTGTCTGCATGTACGTGCATAGTGGACACATGGGCAGGGTGGTATGACCTGTATTACACAGTAACACTACATAGTTTCTATTAGTGGCCAGTATGCATTGTACTACACACATTTCGGAATCTGACTACACATGTGTGTATGACATGGTTTGGCACTGTGCAGTGGATGATACTGTTACTATCTGTCATTGTTCTGCATTCTGGTAGTATGCATTACTTCAACAGCCTGACCATAACCAATCATTAGATGATGTCTTCATGACTGACACACAGCTGTAGGACACACAGCAAAATTTGGATCGTTCAGGTACTATACTATGCCAGTAACCAGTGGTATTCACCTGCACCCATTACTGAGACCACTCTTGTTTGGCATATAACTCTCTTAGGTACAAGCAATCACAGTAGGGATATGCCCGTCCATGTCTGGTAATGCATACTGTGGCCTATAATGCATTCTCCAGATGACACACACATCCTCCACAAGGGTACCATACAGACAGATAACTGTTGTCAAACCCATGCTGTAAAGCTATTAGCCAAACTAAGCATAGTCATCCACCTTTATGGAACATAGTATCCCCACAGTACCACATAGGTAGTAGCCACCAACATGATGAACAGGTACCGATGTGTACATGCAACCAAGTGTTACATCATCTCTCCTTTGATAATCACATTTCCTAAGGTATTTTGAAATACCTTGGTGGATCACATATGCAATAAGGGGTTTGCATGCATATCCACAAAGGTTGTTGTACACCTATAATGAATAGTCATCATTGACAGACTTTGCTGCATTAGAACAGGTCTAACATATACCTCGGCCATAAACCCTCACTCACACAATTCAAAAGAAACTGTAATGAGTGTGTGTGACATGGATGACCTAGGCCAGGGATCACTGCAGTGCCTGGCCTTGTCACAAGCATACAGATGTGACCTATGGTCTGGGAAGCAGCAGCACAGTCTGGCAAAGATGACAGTTGTGTCCTTGAAGAAAGCAGGGTTCACACACATGCAATAATTGAGGTAACATGTATGTATATGTATTTGCCACACAGCTACCTCACATATGCAATGCATACTGATATGTCATACAGTAGTAAAAGCAAAACCCACTACACATTGACCAACAGTGCTACACACATACTCACTGAGTGCAGGATTCAAGCCCCTATCAAACTACTTCATGATACTAGAACAGTCCACATTAACACGGCGTGCTATACACACTACTGGGATGCCTTTTTTCCACAGGTATATTTGTAAGATGGTGACATCATCAGACTTGACAAAGATAAGTATACCACTTGTAAGGTGTTTTACTACTCTACAAAAGGTTTCTCCTCTCCAAGGTTATTACACGCAAGTGTTAAATGCAGGTTTCAAACCCCTACCTAACTGGTTTCTGATACTACAGGAGTACGCATTTACATGACGTGCTATACACATTACTGTGAGTTCTCTTTTCCACAGGTATATTTGTAGGATGGTGACATCATCAGACCTGACAAAGATTAATATACCACTTTTAAGGTGTTTGAGTACTCTCCAAAAAGGTTGCACTTCTCCAAGGAGATCACACACAAACAGACACACACACACTTGTGAAGTGCAGGATTCAAACCACTATCTAACTGGTTTATGATATTATAGGAATACACATTCATACGACACGCTATACACATTACTGTGAGTTCCCTTTTCCACAGGTATATTTGAAGGATGGTGACATCATCAGATCTGACAAAGATTAGTATACCACTTTTAAGGTGTTTGAGTACTCTCCAAAAAGGTTGCACCTCTCCAAGGAGATCACACACAAACCGACATACTTGTTAAGTGCAGGATTCAAACCCCTACCTAACTGGTTTATAATACTAGAGGAGCACACATTTACACGACACGCTATACACATTACTGTGAGATCACTTTTCCACAGGTATATTTGAAGGATGGTGACATCATCAGACCTGACAAAGATTAGTATAACACTTTTAAGGTGTATGACTACTCTCCAAAAAGGTTGGTCCTATCCAAGGAGATCACACACAAACAGACACACACACTTGTCAAATGCAGGATTCAAACCCCTACCTAACTGATTTACGATACTACAGAAGTATGCATTTACACAACGCGCTACACACATTATTTTAAGTTTTGTTTTCCACAGGTATATTTGAAGGATGGTAACATCATCAGACCTGACACAGATTAGTATACCACTGTTAAGGTGTATGAGTACTCTCCAAAATGGTTGCTCTTCTCCAAGTAAATCACATACAGACACACAGACACACTTGTCAAGTGCAGGATTCAAGCCCCCTACCTAATTGGTTTATGATATTATAGGAGTACGCATTTACTACGCATTACTGCAAGTTCTATTTTCCACAGGTATATTTGTAGGTTGGTGACATCATCAGACTAGACAAAGTGGGTTACATTAGGTGACATTGGGTGGGCTACATAGAAGGAATGTCTAAACACTTTGGCCATGTGATCATCAAAGAAGAGTGTACTATCTAACTGTCTCCTCAGGGCCTTCATGACTTTCTCCATGCATACTGGAGTACCATCTATATGGTAATTTGTTTGCACTTTGTTTTAGCCAAAGAGGATGACTATGCATTCTTTGCCATTCTTCTTGAGGCATTGTTTTGACACCAGGTATCTGTCTCTGTAAGCCCCTACTGGAGGATGTGTGTGTCAGCCATAGAGTCGATTATGGACCACAGTTAGCAGTCATCTGCAAACCTGTTCAGCTATACTACTCCCATGCTTGCCTGTACCTCTGAGCAGTGTCTATTGAACAGGTGGGGTCCCAGGGCCAAGACCTGTGGGATGCCATTTGTGACTGTCTTAGAGTCAGACATGGTACCCGCAACTCTGAACATGTGTGTTTGATCTGTGAGCCACTTGGCCACACATCCTGTGACATAGCTTTTGATGTTCAGGCTGGTCCATGATGACAGAGTGGGGAATGGTGTAAAAAGTCCTTAGTGAGGTCCAGGTGGGCTGTGTGGACTGCTTTCACCTCCATCTATGTCCTTGGTAACTGTTTGTAGTAAGTCAACTATGTTTAGGAGGCAGGGTCTGCCTTTAACAAGGCGGGGTTGTGTAAAGTCCAGTGCCTGGAGGTCCCCAATGTCACTGTTTATCAGTTCCATGACAATTTGCTAAATAACTTTGTACACCATGCTGAGTAGACATATACGGCAATGGTTTCCAGGTTCTGTTGTGGCACCCCCTTTGTGGGGCTGGATGACTGTTAGTGTGTGCCATTCTTTGGGTACATACCCTGTGGTACGATTGAGTCTGGGCAGTGGATGTGGTTGAGGGTGTAGTTCCTTTTGGGCCTAGTGTAAGATGCAGCCTGGGACACCATCCAGTCCCATTGATGCTGTGTTCTTGGCTTTGGAGAGGGTTGTCTTTACCTGCATGTCCATGATGTCTGGGGCTCTGCATCCTTCTGTGATGGACACAGGCCTTTTTGGGGGTGATGGGGGGGAGTTTGCACTGAACTTATTCCCCAGGATGTGGGCAATGAAAGTTGGTTCAGTGTATTCCTTGCCATTTGTCAGTAGCTGACAGCATATTTAGAAGTTGACACCTACACTTTCCTGGGAATTTATGTTTCTACATATTCCTCCGAATAATTTGGATAAATCCCAAATAATTATACTGATAAATATTTTCTTGCTAATGAAACTTTATATAGCTACAAATTGGTTGAACCCATCCCAAACTTCATGGGATAACTTTAAAGGATTAGCGATGAAACATATTTTAGCTCACAAATTATTAATTAAGGATCATAAGAAAAACATAAATAATCCGAAAATATGGGAAAAAAATTTTAATATTCTGTTGGCTTAAGATTCTAATCCACTTTAACCCCTGGACATGTAAGTGTATATATGTGTTTAGCATCAATTATCTGTTTAGATTGATCTTGTTTAATTGATGGAAGCATTCATGTATATAGTGTATATATTTTGTAGTAGCATTTGGGCTTTGTTTTATTTTCTTGGGTTTGTTTATGTAATATTGTTAGTTTATTCAGAAAAATAATAAAGATTGATTATGGAAAAAAAAAAAGAAGTTGACACCTACATTTCTGGTATAGCTACCACAGGCTTTGTGGTTGTCATTCTTAACGTCCTTGGCAATTTGTCTTTTGAAAGTGTCCTTGAATTATTTTATGAGCGATCATTGCTTCTTCCTAATAATGATCAGTGATGCCTTTCCTTTAGTGAAGTTGGCTCTATCAGGTGTTAGTGTCCTCCTTCTGTTATCTAGCTTATTTATGGGCAACGACCACCAGATTGTTTTCTTATTTTTGGAGGTGTGCATCTTGGTTTTATTTGTGATGTCTCGATCCATGCATCCCTGTAGATGCAAATAGGATTCACTTGTAACTGATTCAGCAGATTGTATACCATTATCCTACAGCAAGAGGTCTTTGGAACTTTCCACTTTTGTCTTGGGACGTGTGCAGTTTGCTTTTGAAAATGTCTTCATGGTGGTTTCATTGACTGGGTGGGGGGGGTGGGATGTGGATGTCCAGTGTGATTACTTTATGATCTGATATTACCAGCGAGGGCTTTATCTCTGTTGTGGAACAATGGTACCCCATGTTGGTGATGATCATGTCCAGTATGGTGTCACCTCTAGTGGGCATGGTGACCAGCTGTTCCAGGGTGATAGAGCTTTTAAACTCTAGGAAACATTGGGCAAAGGATGTTGTACACAAGTAAATTGCCCACTCAATGTTTGGGTAGTTGTAATCACCTCATATAATGGTGTTTGATAGGACCTCTATATTTTCCACTGTTCTCAGCAATACTGAGTGAGGTTCCTTTGACAAGGTAGGTGAACTGTAGCAGGCTACAATCTGATGAGCAGCTTTGCCCAATGTTAGTTGCACTTGCATGGTCTCCAAGGCCTCATGCTGTGCCACTAACCTGAAGGTGTGGGTATCCATAAGGTAAATGGGTACACCCCTTACTTTTGTATTTCACTCGTGTTTTTGGGTCCAAAGGTCAGAGGGATTGTGAGTGTTTTACGTGGAGCATGTCCAACAGCTCTGCGTTTGACATAGCTTTGTATGTTAGGCAGTGAACACATCTGAGTAGGTGATATGCAAGGGAGTACAGATGGAGCATTTTGAGATGGTCTGTGTATGGCATGTAGTTCTGGCTGTTAATGCTCTTTGTGAGGTATTGCTGCAGGCTTTACAGTTGTTGTAGTTGTCTTGTGAGGTACATAGCAAAAGTGGTGTTGTACTCTATTATAGTTCTAATGAGTGATGAGTAATGGGGAACAATGTCCTCTTCTATTCTGCATGAGACACATTTTGTGATGAGGTGTGCCACATAGCAGGGTTTCCTGACTACTGTGGGGATGTGATTATCACACTTGTGTCCAGTGTACACCTGTGACCCAAAGTCTCTTGTCACACTTTCAGTGTTAACTATATCACCGCCTATGTTGTAGTTCTTGGCTACAGAGGTTTTAACAAAGGGGATGACAATGCACCTTTTGGCATTGAGCTAGAGCCCATGGCTTTGACAACAGCCATCTGTCTCAGTGAGGCCCTTTTGTAGGATGTCCACATCTTTAGTGTTTACAATTATGGCTCCTAGTTTGCAGTCCTCTGGTAACTTCTGTAGCCACAGACCTTCCATGTTAAAGTTTACTTCTGGGAAGTAGATACTAAACAGGACAAGACACAGGACTGGACCTTGTGGTACTGCACTCATCACTGGTCCAAAGTCATACTTGGAGTCGACTACTTTCACAGTGTGTGTTCTGTCAGTAAGCCTGTTGGCAACCCATCTTGTGACATAGCAATTTATACCTAGTTTAGTGGGTTTATCTATATTTTCAGAGTGGTGTTGTAAGCCGTTGCAGGATCAACATAGGCTGTGTGAACCACCTTACCCTTGTCGACGTTTCTGTTGACTGCTTCAGTGTCATCTATCAGGTTTAGGTGACATGATCTGCATTTTATAAACCCAACATGGTTGTGGTCCAGGGTTTGGGGGATTACAAATGTTATTGTTTATATGTTGTATGATGATACATTCCATGGCCTTGAAGAGTGGGCTCGTCAGGCTAATGGGGCACTAGTTCCTGGGGTCCGTGGTGTCTCCAACCTTGTGTAGTGGGATAACCGTCACTGTGCACCATTCAACAGGTACAAAGCATGAGGTGAGGCTATGACTGCACATGGTACGTCAGTGTGGTGCCTGTTCATTCTGTGGTTTATGTGGAACACAGCCTGTGAAGTTATCTGGTCCCATGGCTGCTGTGATACTGGCTTTGGAGAGTGTTTTTTACCTGTGCAGCCATGATGACAGCAACTTTGCAGTCTTCCATTATAGAGGTGTGATTTTTCATGGGTGAGAGGGGGGTACAGTTAACACTGATCCTATCTGCCAGGATGTTGGCAATATCAGTTGGGTCTGTATATTTATTACCATTGAGCTGTAACTCAGTACAGATGTGAGTGTAGCCATGACATGGACCTGTCTTTTGGGCAGAGATCACCTGAGTAGACAGTATGCAACACAGTACAGATTGGGTTACATTCAGTCTTGTTGCATGGGGCAACTGTTTGAGGCCAGTAATCCTCTTGTTAGGGTACTTCAGTGGTCTTTCTGGCTACTGAACGTGCCTGGTCTGATTCATCCCAAGTGTGTTGTGGTACTCTTTGACGGGTCTGATGACTGATGAGTACTGGGAACCTCCTTTGGCCTACATGCACATACCTTGGCAGTTTATGTGAACACATAGCATGATTTTCTGACAACTTTGTGAATGTGTTTCTGGAAGTAGAGATGTCTATCCACATTTGTCCATAGATCCCTTATTATCACCTCCATATTTGGCATAAGTGTGTGAGCATGCCAGTATGACCTTTCAGTGTGATGCTGAATGAAATCCACTACATTTGTTGGAGTGTGTGAGCACGCCCAGTATAGACATTTATACTATATCTGTATGGAAAGTCAAGTTGTATCTTTACAGCAGGGCTCACCTTTGTGTCATAGATCAACAGGGATCATGCTGTGCCTGCAGGGCTTCTATGAGACACTTTGCATAGACTTATCAACATTTCTACATACAGGGGGGACAGCTGTTCTTTGTACATTTCTACCCAGGGGCACACTTGAGTGTTACTGTGGGTGTACATAGGATGAGGGTTTCACCTGACACTTATACACATTTGCTATGCCTGCACTGCTATGTATGGTACACCATTTCAGTCTGTACTGTTGCCTATCATACTGGCTTGAGGCATACTACTGTGCTACAAAACCTAGTGTCCAATGTCACGTATATTAGATTGCAACTTCATAGCCTACACAACCCACATCACACCACCTGGCCTGATGTTCTCTGTCTGCATAGGCCTGTGGGGGAGGTTACCCATATGCCTCTTTAGGGACATGATACAGCATTTCTTTGTGTTTGCATTACTGTACAATTGTCCTGCTGTGTCTGTGCCACTGAAATGCTATCTTGGCTTTTTGGTTCAGTACTGTGACTATAGTGCACAGTATCCTGGGTTCGAGCCCTGTCACTGCTTTTTATTTTCATGCTGGGCAGACCAGACTCCTTAAGGAACAGTAAAGCAAATATGAGCATGTTTACCTGACTTTGCTCAACTTTGCACAACTTTGCCCGACCTTGCCCAACATTGCCCAACATTGTGCTAGTTAGCACGGGCAATTTTGTTTACATATACTAAATATTGGTAAATTCTGCTTAGCACTGCTTTATATTGCTTAAAACATGGCAATCATACCTCCGGTGGTGCTGCAGGGCTGCCTATGTTGGATGCACATACTACACTCCCTATACATGTTTGGAAACAGGTAGTGTCAAGTTAGGCATCCCTTTTATTTTATGTGCGAGTCAGAGAGAGGTATCATTTCCAGGGTTCCTACTAAGCCAGTGTATGTGCTATGTGTTGCCTCTTTGCCAAGGCCAAGGCATACTGGGCACGCCTCCTTCTGCCTACTTGGGTAGGCTCAGGTTGTTCCTCCTCCGAGTCATGCTGTGCCTGTGCAGGCCTTGGCAATGGTGGGGGGCTGTTTGGCCCTGCCCCATGCTGTTCCTGCTGCAACTGTTTTTGCAGGATCATATTGTGTAGCATGGCACATACCATGACAATTTGGGTACATGTAGTTGGTGAGTACTGCAAGGCTCCACCGGATGTGTCCAGGCACCGGAACCGTGACTTGAGCATCCCAAACACACGCTCGATTACATTTCGTGTTCGTGCGTGTGCCTCATTCTGGAGTTCTATTTCAGGTGTGTGTGCATTTCTGATGGGTGTCATCAGCCACAGCTCCAGTGTGTATCCAGCATCCCCCACTAGGTGACCGTCAGGGATGTCCCCATTGGCAAATGTCTGGTACAGCTGCATCAGATGCCAGATATGGGAATCATTGTAGCTTCCAGGGCAGCCAGCACATACATTCAGTATTATGCCCTGGGCATCGCACACGACCTGGCAGTTGATGAAGTGGAAGCCCTTGTGGTTGATGTAGGCCCTACCCCGCTCACCAGCTGGTGCTTTGATGTGTATGTGCGTGCAGTCAATTGCACCCACTACCTCAGGGTATTCCACTATTTGCTGGAAGAGATGCATATTGCTGGCCAATACCTCATAGGAATTGGGGAAATATACATGATCACTGAC
The DNA here is from genome assembly GCF_019279795.1 of Protopterus annectens. Taxonomy (NCBI): domain Eukaryota; kingdom Metazoa; phylum Chordata; order Ceratodontiformes; family Protopteridae; genus Protopterus; species Protopterus annectens. The sequence continues at coordinate 89,296,761 of NC_056726.1, read as the reverse complement.
ATGTGCTGACATGGCATTCAGGAACTGGTGCAGTACCCTGGATGCTGATGCCTGTGAAATCCCCATCATATCACCAGTTGGTCTGTGGAAGGTACCTGTTGCTAATATTCTTAGGCCAACACATACCTTGGTTTTCACTGGGATGGGTTCCCCTCTGTTAGTTCTGTGTGTGAGGCGTGGCCTGCACAGCTCAACAATTTGCTGCAGGAGCTCTCTGTCCACTCTATAGCGCTCCACTATTGCCAGCTCATGTAGCCCCTGGTAGGTTACCCTGGGTCTGTACACTCTTCTCTGTCTCCTCACTGTGGGTTGCTCAGCAACATCCGCAATGGCACCACCCTCAGCTTCTTGTACATGTTGCCTTAAAATAGCAATGGCAGCCCCTAACATTTTTTTTCTCAGTTAAGCTTTTTAAGTTTTCACTTCTCTTTGCATACTGCAGTGTTGCAGTGTTTCTGAGTAAAACATGGGGGAATGTTGTTTGCAGAGTTTTAAGTGCTGGGCTGGGCTAGTGTACTGCCTGTGTAATTGGCTGATTCTGATTGATTTCATCTGGCAGCTCTGCTAGTTCTCCTTGGTTAACTTCCTACTACTACTTTTCCTTCCTTTTCCTTTTTCTGTTTCCACAGGGGGCGGTGCCACACAAACAAGCGCAAACACATGCACACGAGCGCACACGCATGCACACAGCCTTACACAGGCTTACACAGGCTTAAGTGGGTGCACATCCATGCACACAGGCTTAGACAGCCTTACACAGGCTTACATGGGTGCACACAGGCTTAGACGGGTGTACAAGTGCGCACACGCGTGCACACAGTGTAAGCATCTTTGCAAGAAACTTTGGTGGTAGCCACAGTGTATGCCTTCGGTTTATTGGTTTCAGTTTAGACAACTGTAGACACGCCTCTTCCAGTCCTGTGTAACTCACAGCAAACACATGCCACTCTGCTCCAATAAGCTTACAGTCTTTGATACATACTCCCTCATGATGTCACCTATCTTCTACTCTGTTACTCCCCTAGTCCTACTCTTACACTCTAGGAACATGGTTCACAAAGCATGGAAAATTGGGATTCACTATCCTTATACTCATTTGCATAGGATTTCCTACTAATGCTTGGTTACATCTCTCACACTGAGCTTCCCCCCTTAGCAACCACTACTCAGTAGCCATGTTGTCTTCAGCCTGCCATTCACTTGCATGGCAGATGGATATTTTTAATAAAATGCTTATTTTTGGCTTTTATTGTTTTTTTTATGGTTTTTAGAGTGCAGCACATTTGCGTGACGCTGCGCTATGCTTAAACATTCAAGATCGGGGAAAAAAATATGTTTTATTATTTTGCAACACATATAAATGCCAATGGCCTTATATTTGGCCATTGGCATGCTTCCTCAACTGGATGCATCCTTTATTTGGAGCTGTCATTGCTCCGTTTTGCTATTTGCAGAACGGTACTCAGTTACCAACAGAGTACATTTCTGCAAATAACACTACTCTTACTCAGACAGGTTAGTGTTTCCTGGATCGCAAATTTACCTCATTTGCATAGCTTTCAGCAGCAAATGAGGTAATTTGCATAACCTAACACTGTCCGTGCAAGAGTCATTTTAGGAGCTCTCATGCACGCCCCTGCCGGCTGTTCCTGGATCGCTTGGCAGACATATTGGCTGTCTGGAGTCTTACACTACTCTTAGACTCCATGCAAGCCTTTGTGAATCTGGCCCAAAGTATTTTGCTTTAGTTCTGGAGAAGTTCAGGTTACTTATAGTGGAAGAAAGCACTTAACCAGTTTAATACATTTTAGTTTTCTTGGGAGACAGTTCTTTTCTTGGTTTGACTCCTTTTAGAACCTTTACTAGCCTTGTGAAACAACTTGAGACATGTCTGGTGATGATTGTGGTGAGTTTCTGAAGAGCAGCATGACTTGATGTTAACAATACAGCAGAAAATAGTGGGTGTAGTGAATAAATCTACAGGTGAGCAAAAAAGTATAGCTGAGCTGTACATCTTCAGCAGGAGTTAGTGGTTTTATAAGATAAAGTTCAGAGATAAAATTTGCTGCTCAATATATTTTGAAAGGTGAAGAAGAATTCATTTGTTGTGAATATATTAAAGCTAAGACAGCACAACTGAATGTTTTTAAAGAAGTTATTAAGCATTGCAAAGCCTATAGACTGCAGCCATGATTTTGGTTTAGTTTGTTTCCTGATATGACAAGGAACAAGTTCTTTCACATTTGTGGCAGCTTGTGAAAAGGATAATGGTGGACGGCAGGTCAGAACTAGTGGACCATGGTCTCTTGGTGACTGCAATGTAATATAGGGTGCCTAGTTCATGAATGGTATGAAGGAGTGTTGATGGCATAAGTAATGTAAAACTATGATTCCAAACCGTCAGGAATGCATTTGTTCATCTCGACCCATTATGTGAAGGATAGTTTGCAAGGGCTTTGGTCTAATTCATATTATGTGTAGGTAAATCCACAGGTATAGCATATATAGCAATGTGCTCAGGATGCATAGCACTTTAAATTGGGTAACCAAACAATCCAGTGGAAAGGCTGAGCACAAATACACAAACCAACTCAGAAACCAAAAGCTCAGCCAAGGCACCCTGGAGCCAGTAAAGGCCCATTTTATATTGGGATGACAACTTGCATTTTGGAAAAATAATTAAGGAACACTTATACTCTGTCAAAGTTAAAGATGGCAATAATGCTTTATATAAGCATACTGCCACCTGTAAAAAGTACAAAACATTTTTGTTTTCTGTTGTTGAACATACCCCTTTTGACATGGGGGCAGTGTTATTAAAATAGGTTAGAAAGACATGAAACCGAATAGCAAGCTAGGTTAAATACAGATAAATTTCCTGGGATAAGCAAAACCATCAACTTAAAGGATAACAGACTGGAGGCCAGCAAAGAATGAACAGATAAGGCACACACACTTTTACAACTAATGCTTTTATTATAGTTTTTATAATAGATTTTTTATGTGGTTTGAGTCATTAGTTGATGTTGCTTTAATATTTAATTAAAAGATTATTGATATTAATTTTTTATTAGGTTGATGTAATTAAATACTATGATTTTTACATAACATTACCACTGTTTTCTGTAGACGTCATTTTTTGATGAAAGCACCTAATTAATAGATTTAACTCTAAGACATTTTCAATATACTATTCATTTAAGTGGTTTTTGAAGTTTTTAGTTGTTTATTACCACTAGTCATTCAGTCTTGTTTTTTGAGGTATTGCATATTAATGAGTATAAAGTTTGTTATCTGAAGGAGACATGAGTAGGGGAAACTATAAAAAAACAGGAGGGATCCTAAGCTAGGAGATAAGAAACAGTTGGAATAAAGAGAATGTACCAATAGAAAATGAGAGATGGGAAGGGAAATGAAAAGGGTGTTATAGTTAGAAATGATATTGTAGAAGAAGATGAAAAGATACAGAGAGTAAGTGTGGTATGGGATAGGGGAGAAGAATAGTCAAAGGACTAGAAGCAAAAAGGAGAAGCAAAATGGATAGTGGACTCAATCACCTGAGACCAGCAGTTAATGATAATTGAGGGAAAAGTTTCACACATGATGTATGGGAAAAGAGATAAGTATTAATAGGTGCTGTAAGTGTGATCATGAGGGAGTGAGACTTATACACATTTTATAGGAATTTGAAATAATAAATGAGATGTGGGAGAGAGATCTGGGGCAAATATATGGAAAATAGATTGGTACTCTGCTTGACTTCAACAACAAACCAAGAATAATAGACAAATGGACGAAAGGATGAATCAAAATATAAATAGCAGCAAACTAGAAACGTGAGGGGGCTGCACAATATGAAAAAGATATGGCCATGTTAAAGAGGCTGATGCAAGACACAAATATAGGAAAGAGGGGAAAAAAGGTTAGAAAGCAGAGTTGCCAGCCATCCTGGATTTTCCAGGACAGTCCTGTTTTTCAGTCTTGTGTCCTGTGGCCAGGAAAGTGCCTGTCCAGAATGTAAAAAGTCCTGGATTTGAAGTTTGGCAGAGAATCGACTGGATGTTACATTTTATTTTTGGCACTGGGCATAATTTATTTACTGCACTACCCATCTTACCAGTCAAGTGCTTCAGATTGTGTGGAAAGCTCATCATTTAGATAGCAAAGAGTCACTTTTTTGCTGTTCTACATTGAACAGTAGTGGTTCTGCTTTGTGTTTTTTGATTGGCTCATATACCGCAATTACAGACAATTGGCATTGCAGTATATGAGCAAATCTGATAACTTCTAACACAAAGTAAGATAATGAGGACACACACAGGTCATCCAATGGCATGCTGCTACAGTTTTTGCACAACTGCAATACCTTTGAAAATGGTATTATTGGAAACTGTTTGCTGGATAATCTTGGTGGCTTTGTTGTTGCTTTTGGATTTTTTTAAATTTACAATCCTGCCTGCCTTCTCTTCAGTATAGGGGGCTGTGGACTTGTGGAGCTGAAGTGATGAGTGACAATGACTGGCACTTTTATAACAAGATAATTACAAACTAGTGAATATGAAAGGTGAGCTGTTTAATGTTAACACTTGCTGAAAACGCCTGAAATAATTGAATATTTGATTTTCTGATTTGTTTTTAAATATCCATGATAAATAATCCTAAATCATATCAATTCATCAAAGTCATAGCTGTCAACTAATCAGGGACAAATTCCACCAGAGTGAGGGACAAATCCAGAAATAATCAGGGACACTTCTAAAATATTAGTACTATTACATTAGACATTGACCGAATATGTAAACTATTATACATTTTCTGAAGTAAAAGAAGTCTATAACCGTAATTTTTGTCATTATTTATTAAGTGCAGCACCTTTTCTCAAAAAGTTAACCAGTCTTAAGAGGAATTAAGTGTGACAGAACTAAAATTTGAACCAAAATCAAGGGCAGCTGAGAGGTATGATCAAATGACTTTTTATAACGATAAAGTAATGCATTTAATCATCCTGGAAGTTTCCTAGTTGAACTTGTTGGTAAGCTGTTAGTAAGTGTTCCACATTTTGGAGATGGAAGGTTGAGAGCTAGAGCTGCTATTTCACTTAATTAGGCAGAGATACATTTTACGGTTATTACTACAAAATTAGGAGTAGGGCTCATTTGTTATTGACTTAGTAAAGTCCTTTAGTATTTACATATTTTTTTTATTATTTTAGTTATTTATTGTCACTTGATTGGTGGGAAAGTTTGACTGGGTAGGTTGTCTCCAGACCAGTCGTTTGTGTAACTGAGCACTTTACAGGTTTAGTTGATAAAGGAGAGGATGTGGAGGGACTGGAAAAAAAGTAGTACATGCTTTTTTGTTTAAATAGTCAATTAATGTCATTTAGTCATTTTCTGCTAAGTAGAAGTATTTTTGTGTTAGAGATTACAATGTATGAATTATTTCTGCAGATATAATTTATTTTATTTATTGACATTTGATTAACAAAAAAGTCAGACAGACTGAGTAATCGGACTGTGTGTGAACTGGCTGCTTATTATAGAACAGCAGTGATTTTTATGCTGACTGCTCACCAAATTTAAGTTGATGCAATACTGTTGTGGTCTATGGTTTTAATTTTGAGTTAGATGCAGTTTCTTTAATATGAATAATCAGCATTGCCATTCTAGTGTGCTACTTATTGTGTAGCAAACGTAGGTTGATAAACGATATGTTCTAATAACTTTTGTAGTAAATTACAGTGCAGTCAGTAATTGTACTGCATTCTCAGTGATGTCCAAGTAGAGAGGTTTGTGCTTATTTAGGGAGTGTAAATTGATGCAAAACCTGTGAAGTGTTCAATTCTGGCAGAAAGACCATTTCAGCCATGCCACACAAAAATGGTATATTTCCATACTGTGCAAAAATAGGGTGTTCCACATTTTGACTATCACACATTGCTAGGGTCTGTATTCCACATTCGCCCCTTAAGAGTTTGAGACCTATACCGCCTATTCAAAACATGCTGTAAATAACGGTAATTAATTGTTTTATTGGTTGTACTTAAAAAAAGTTACATGTTTTTATTTTTGTCAAATAAAAACATTAAAGCTTCTGTTTCTGTTTCTGCAGTTTACTGTATTAGTCTTGTTTATTTTCATGATACTGCATATATTTAATTGAGTGTTGTATTCTTGAAGGCACTGTAAGCATGGACAGTGATTTAGACCAGGAGTGCACAGCCACGCTACCCAAGAAGGTAAAGGCTGAGAAAGCTAAAAGGAGAATGTCACTGTTTCATCATGAATGGTAAACTGACTTTGCATGGTTTGAAGCAGTCCAGGACAATGTGTTCACTGTTCACTGCATGGTTGGTAAAAAGAGTGTATTGGTGGCATATGGTGGAAAAAGTGACTTGCTAACTCACAACTGTTCACAGACTCACATAAAAGCACAACATTCTGTGAAATTGGCTGCCATTGACAGTTTTTTCAAGAGAGCAGCATCGTTAATTGGAATTGCTAAACAGGCAACAGCAGCAGAGTTGATGATGATCTATCATGCTGTGCACAATCCCATTTTGTACAGTGCTGCAGGCTGTGGTGCTAAGCTTGATCACCGGCCAAATCCGGACTTGACCATTTGCAAGAAGATGTCCTGTGACCACAGTAAGGCAGAGACATTGGTGACCGGTGTCCTCACTCCAAAGTCAGTCGAGTCAATAAATAAGGTCTTGACTAACAACACATCGAGATTTTCTCTGTCAACAGATGCATCCGATTTGAAGAATCACAAGATGCGTCCAGTATTTTAGTGTGGAAACTGGCTTTCATGAAAAATTTCTTAACTTTTTTAAACTCAGTGATGAACATTCTACTTCTGTAGTGAACATGATATTTCAGGTCCTGGCTGACAACAGTCTTGACATTGTGCACATATCGTCATATTCAGCCGATAATACCAGTGTCAGTTATGGGCACAAGCAGTCAATCTTCACAGAGTTGTTGAAAAGAAATGACAAGATCATCAAAACTAACCCCAATGCACACGTGATTCACAATGCGCTGAAGAAGGTAATTGACAAACTGGACTGTGATGTTGAAACAACAGTGATGCCCTGTTTATAGTCACTTCAGGGTATCAGTGAACCGCAGAATGGACCTGCAAAAGTTTTTTTAATTCATGGACTTGGAGTACCATGAACTGTTGAGACATGTACCAACCAGATGGCTATCTCTGGGTCCTGCTGTCAAAAGGTTATTGGAATCTTGGCAGGCAATCATTTCATATTTTGTTTCTCTAGGCAGTGAATGCCCTAAGAGAGTTTGTGCAAATCTTGGGATAGAAGAAGACACACATGATCATGAATCAGTGAAGACTAACATCAAGAAAGCTTACTTATGCTTTGTACAAAATATCTGCAGTGTTTTTGAATTATCTTTTCAGAAAGTGGAGCAGGAAGATTTTACATTCATTGAGCTGTTTCCAGTAATGCAGGACTTGAGAATAAAATTGAATCACACATAGCAGAATTTTTTTTTTAATCCAGAGCACACGCTGTTCTTAAAAATGAAGATATGCAGCCATTTTAGGCATCTATCATGGAAAATGTTTATGCTGCTCTGGAAAGGGATTTGACATACTTTTTCATTTCTCAGAGTCAGAAGATGGTATAATTTATGGACTAAGTCAGTTGATGCTCAGCAAACCATCAAAATTAAAAAAATGCATGTGCTGGCATGGGCTTATTGCAAGAAGTTGACTTGGAAGTGTTGTACGTTAAATTCTACATGGCTAAAGAAAGCTTGACATGTATTTTACTGATTCCACTCTGCCATCGCCATATGACAAATGGAAAATGTTTTTCTGTGTGGCCCGTACTGCTGAAGCATTTCCAATTAACTTGTTTAACATTGCGTTGGCCTCATCTTCATTGCCCAGGAGCAATGCCTTTCCAGAAAGTTTTCTTGTCGATGAATGCCAAGTGGAGTTTGGAATGAAACAGAGCCACTGTTGCTTTGGTGAAAGCTGAACTGCAGGTTTTCCTGAATTACAGTGTGACCTGTAGTGATTTTCACAAATTTGTTTTGCATGATGACAAGCTGCTGTTATCAGCAGGTAGCAGTGAGAAATATTATTGGAGAAAGTGCCTGCTGACCTCAAATGAAACCAGAAGAAAAATCTTACTTAAAGCTATTAGGCCTAGTATTATTTTTTCACCTGTACTTCTGTTTGTGGTTCGCTGTACGTAGAGTTCTTGGTAGCTGGTTTCATACTTACTGCCATTAGTATTTTTTCTCTCGTCACCATAGCAAACCAGTCCCGCTAGTCACTTGGTGCAATACGTGGAGTTGTTTTTGATGTTTGCTGCTTGTACTGTTTGACTTTTAGATACTGCTATAATACTAGACTAGTCATTAAATTATTAAGTGGTTCATTATCTGTCTCACATTGCTGTTAGGCCACTCTTTCCTGTATCTGTTCATTGGCCATAGTGAATTTTATTGTAGGCTTATTGTTTGTTGTTTCTAGAATACATGATATCTAATTCAATAAGCAAAAAAGCATAAATAATTTGATAGAAATGCATATTTTACAACAGTTATGTGGCAGTTTTGTACACTAGAAAGCGGTCACAAAACTGCTCTAAAATATGCATTTTATAAAGCAAAATTGCACAGTTTTCAAGTAGGTGATACCCCTGGAGCCCTACCTCAAAATTTTTGTCAGCCTTGAAATTCTCTTTAAAGTGTTAGCAACCCTATTAGCCAGATGGGAAAAAAGCAGGGAAAAGGTCTGGCCTAAGAGTCCCAGAATGGAAAACATGCAAGATGAAATTAAACAGATGTGGCACAATGCAAGATGGAAGGTAAACTGGGGGTGAAGATTTGTAGGAAGAGGAAAGTGTAATGGAAAAAAAGAAGAAAAGCAACAGCATGATAAAATTGGGTGAAATAAAGTCAGTATCACAAGAGCCAGATATACACCTTTAAAAACTTACTATACACAAAGGCTCAAAATCCTTTAACTTAGCCAAAGCAAGTGCAACAATTGGACTGCATATATATTTGTTAGATATGATCTAAGGAAAACAAATAACTCATATATATATATATATATATATATATATATATATATATATATATATATATATATATATATATATGTATGGGTCTACTTCAGAATGTCGACCATTCAGAATGCCGACTTTCATATGGCCGACACCATATGATCGATATTCCGAAAGACCGACATCCTGAAATAGCACCATTTACCTACCTATAAACACAGTAAAACTGTGTTATGCAGAGGGCAAGTCCCCCTGCACCCCCCACATCCCCTACTGCTTAAATATTCTCACTCCGAGATTGCTCTACAGTGCAGGAAAAGGGAATCTCCCAGTCCCGCACTGTAGCAGGATCTCCGCTATCATTTATCAGCCTTTCAAGCGTTCACTCATATGGTGTCGGCAATATGAGTTTCGAACATTTGAAAATTTGAAAAAATAAAGGGCACCCATATATATATATATATATATATATATATATATATATATATATATATATATATATATATATAAAATGACTAAGTTCCTCAACCATCTGCTATATCCTGACACTGTTTCAACAAAGGATATAATACTGCCACAGTCCTTCTGTGCTTCCGATACTTATTTACAAAAATATGAACCATAGCAAACTTATAGGCACAAGGTTCTTTGATAGCAAGTTAATTAACATCCTAGGCAACAATAGCACCAGGAACATATATTTAACTTGTTTAAAGAACATTGGGCCAATTGTTCTTTGAAAGTTACCAAAGATCTGCCTACTAACCTTGTTCAGTGCTTCTTTCAATAATAGTTCTTTACAGCTCCACTTTAGGGTAATTAACTTTTTTTCCATTTTACAGAATGATATATCCATGGTCCCATACTCATCCAATTTCCTGATGTATGCTGATGACCTGTTTTTCAAAGCATCTCATTAAAACTTGGATCTGATTATAAGGGATTTCCATCAACCACATCCACCTACACATGATCTTCTCTCTCTCTCTCTCTCTCTCTCTCTCCTAAAAAAAGTGTCTTGCTGCTGGTCACCCCTGTAAAACTGCCTGGACCTGATACTTCACTCCCTGTTGTAGTGATTCTGCTTGGGTCTCCAGTAGCAGATGTTCTGGGGTCAGTGAATCCAGATGACAGGTGACATACTGCCCAGGCTGCTCACGGGGATCCAGGGAAGTAAATACTGTTGGAAGAAATAGCCTGGAAATTGTTATGGCTAGGCTTGTATAGGCCCTAGGGCCAATAGTTTAGTACCACCCTATGAACCTATGAACCTATGAACAGCAAGGAGAAATAATGGCCTCCACTGAGGATATTGCTGAGCAGTGAAAGGAATGCTTTGCACTTCTACTAAACCTGTGTCTGTTCTTCATCTGAAGAAGTAGTGAAATTGAAGATGGTAGAATTAGTTCCATTTCAGTTGACTAGGGGACTTACTTAACATACATTTTTTTTCTGTAGCATGGCTGCAGGAGTGGATGAGGTATGGCTTGTAAATTCTGAAAGTTCTAGACAAATGTTTATATTTCACTGATAACATGCTTTTTTCAGTGTGGGGCAAAACCACTTGGCTGACAAACTGGGACAATTTGATCCCCACTTTCAAAAATGAGAACAACAGGGTGTATTTAAATTATTAATGGATTGCACACTTAGTGTCTCTGGAAAAATATATGAAAAGATGTTAGAAAAGAGACTCTGAGCCACTGATTTAGGACCCTATGCCCAGAGATACTGATTGACCACCCAATAGTTACAATACATTTTTTTCTAGGGTAAGGTATGTGGCATCGTCCTTGATAATTCACTGATTATTTGGGTCTATGTTCGGCTATCAAAAACAATAAACTGCAAACACCTAAATCTCAAACAGAAAAGAGCAAAACAAAAAAGCAGTGAACAAGGATATTATCAAAAAAATGCATTGAAAGGCCATAGTCAGCCAACATTGCAAACAAAACCAACCAAGTTTGGGGATGCACCCACCACACCCCCCAATGTGAGGGGTTGTGCCCCCACATCCCACTAGCTATATATACCAACTTTTAGATTGCACTATGGTGAGGAATAGGGCAAATGTAAAAGGTTCCCTTCACTTACTGTGTGCATCATGTTACTTTCTGGTTGTTGTTCAACTATGGCCATTCCATGAATTTATTCTCCTTGCTATCCTTGTTCCCTACTTTTTGTTTCACTCTTTTCCATTTGAAATTTAGTCTTTCGCATTTTATTCCTTTTGGTAGCCAGACATGGACCAGATTATTTTTGTATGTCCTATGATTCTGTATCCCTCTTGCAGCCACCATGATTCTAGGGCAGAGACATACTACTGCTTGATGAGTGCTTCAAAGCACTTCAGCCATCTGCAATGCTTTGCACCAGCTGTTAGACCTGGAACACTCTCTCATTCACAGACTTTCATTGTTTCTGTCCCGATAGGTATCACTTAACAGTAAGACCCTGTAACTATTCTCTCCCTGGATGGGTAAACCAACATCCGATATCCATGAAGTCCTACAGCCCATGATTACTCCTCCAACACTCCAGCACCTGCACCTACAAACTAAATCTTTAGTCTCCTAAAACACAGCTTGAAACACAAAGCTGGCATCAGACTTGTATGTTTTCACATGGTAAATGAAAACATTTTCTTAAATAAAAACACTATTAGCTAATGATAGTCAAAAGTAACATTGATGTAGATAGCAAAGATAAGACACTAGTCTAACAATTCTGAAATCAACAAAACAGAAAAGTAACCAATACTTTTAAAAGATATTAACATGCTTGAGGCACAGTTCAAATGCATGCAATGTCTGTGGTCATCAAGCAAAAAATGTTACATTTTGTTCACCAATTACGGTTCTGCACTTGTTTTTTTATTTATTACTTTGATAAAAAGAAAAACAAACATCATTGCATATTGTGCTGTTATGGCAAGTTGTTTTAGAAAAACATAACAGACAAGTTAATAGTTATGGTAAACAAACATTCTGTTTACAATATTGCAAGAGTGACATTTTCATCTATCTACTTTTCCATGAATGAAAGAAGGAAAAAGGAAGAAAAAAGTAACTTTTAGGATTAGATGGCACCATAGTTTATTCCACACTAGTGTTAAGGATGCAGTCTGTTTTTTCTTAAAAAACTGCATTCATTTAAGCCCCACGTACAGAATATTTCATGAGTCCCTCCTTGGTGACAGCAGTCATTAATGGGTACCCTACAACAACCCATCGGTCCATCCTTCCCTTACTAGGAAAAAAACTAGCAGCATGAAATGGGGATCCTCACTCTGTCTAATTGCTACTTTTTTCTCCTTGATGGTAAATGTGAAGTCATCAGCAAACATGGTCAAGCCTTGCACTTACTGTAAGGAGCCTCCTGTCTTGTCTGCTCAAGACTTGCCTGTTGCTTTCATTTCTGGTTTCCTGGGGCTGAACTGTATACCTACAAATTGACCAAAACCTGAATGAGCTGCTTTCATCTCATCCCCTGTTAGGCCCACTGTTACTAAATTCACTACTCAAAATCTGGTTATTAACATCACTGGTTGGTGCCCTAGAGACACAGAAATAGGGTGGTCCATGTGTTTGATAAAGTTACGTCATCAGCATTTTCTAAAGTAGGAAGTACTTCTTTTCATAATGAACTATGTACTTTTTTGGTGACCAAAGGTAATGTTAATAATTCCTGCATGCATTTATCATGCCATATTTTCAGTAACTTAATTTTGTATTTCTATGACTACATTTTAAACATTAAGCTTCAGTAAGACTTAAGGAATTATTTTACTTCTGTATTGATCACCTTTGTATGAAAAAGTATCTTCTTAATTTTGCACTATTAATTAGGTAATCTTCTTAGCTTTTCTTCTGTCTACAAACGTGACCCAGGTACGCCCGGAAGAAAAAATATGATTTTCTCAACTTCCATTCATTAACATGTAAAATAAATGCATAAGTTAATTACCAGACTGATACAATAAGACATTTGAATCAGGCAAATGAAAGCCATCTCCTTGGAAAATAATTTGCAGGCAAGGCTCTAAGGAGCTAAGCCTCTTTCTTCCAAGCATTGTCCATCTCTGTCCTATTGACAGACTGCTGCCAATAAATCTCTTAAATAACTTCATCAGAGTGCGAAGCAAAATATTATGCATTTCTTGCTATTTTTATTGAACCATAAGTTTTCAAAGTGTAATTTTAGCAACATCTCAAGTCTGCAATGGACTTAAACAACACTAAAAAGAATTGTATACTAATTTAAAGAAATTATGTGTAAAAGATATATAAGCAAACCTGTAAATGTTTATTTTCACAAAATTTACTTGAATAACTAAATATGATGCACACTGAAATATGACATATGACAGATCTACATAATTTTATTCAGAAACTCAACACAGCAATGCACTACTAATTTGCACATCTTTAATATCAAGACTGCATTGTTAGTACAAACCAGACAAATGTAGCTCACGCTAAAAATGTAACAACAAAAGCAATGAACAATTTGTTCCATGGCATAAGTCTCCATTATCCCTGTCTTGTTGCATTAGTAGGTATAAAATATAGTGTCAGGGTCTTTGAGGTCTGAATGAAGTAAAAAAATAAATAAAAACATAAATAAAGGAATGCATAAATAAATAAATAAATAAATATAATCAACAAAGCAGAATTTATATCATCCATATGCCTGCATGCAAGATCCAACACCCAACACACACACACACACACACACACACACACACACACACACACACACACACACACACACACATTATTTGGCAAGGCAAGATAACCATTCATGTAGTTACATTATTTTTTGTTTTCTTCTGGGGTTGGCTGGCCTGTTTCAAGCCTTATGTCAAAGCTTATGCTAACTACTGTATCAGAGTGATGACTCATTACAGATAATCAACAAAGTATGTAATAGTTACATGCAGTGCAGAATATAGAAATTAAAAAAAGGCATGCTCAAAACCCGTTTGAAAAATATTTGTGCTAACACCTCAAACAAAAAGAAAAGAAAAGGACTGCACAATATAATTTTGAATAACCATCCCATAGTAGTTGTGTTTACATCCAGTCACTAGAGAGTCTGCAGAAGTGACTGCAAGAAGTCCTCTATTTTTCTATTGAAAGAACAGAGATTTTTAACCTTTGCAGTATATTGTAATCACAATGAAAATCCAACTTGGCCTTCTGAACAACTGATGATTTCAAGTAAATGGTGGCATAATAGCTTAGACATGAGAAAAAATGTGTATGTATGACTGCAGTGCATTTTATGCACATCTTACATTTTGCATACATCTTTTTTAATGTACTCTGACTGGACATTTTAATTTTTGTCTATCTACATTCAATCTTACTACGTTCTTAATTTTGGTAAGTATGAATTTTGTATGTAATATTGAAGACTGCGATGTATATTCTGCTCTTTGAGCTTGGGCTATGTTTGAAAAGGATCAATAGACCATTCCCCTTACCTGATGTACAAATAGTAAGTACATAAATAAGTACATAAAATAATATTAACTGAGTGATGGAGGCTGAGCTCTCTCAACTCAGGACTGGCAAGACCAGACAGGAGGAGAAGGAAACCACGCACACCACAAACCCAGTTTCACATAGAACTATCACAACTGCAAAACAAACACATAAACACACAAAGACATACTCGGAGGCACTGATCAAAAATCTACCAAAACTACAGAGGCCTCCAAAGCAGACACCCAAGCAACTGCCACCTCAAGACATAAGACATGCAACACATAGTTCTCAAAGTCAGTGTGCTAAACAGTCACAACCCTTAAGGCCAAACACAATGCCAGACACACTTGTTATAGGTGACTCCATAGTCAGACACACTGACGTCCCACTCACCAGACTGAACAAGGAAAAGATCACAGTAAGCTGCCTGTCAGGTGCTAGAATCCGCCACATAACACAAGCACTCAGGTCACTCCACAGCAAGTACAAGTATGACTCAGTCATTGTCCATGCCAGTGTGAATGACCTGAGACGTACCTCCCTGGACTACATGAAAAGAGACATAGAGGAGCTCTCAGATTATGTAGCCCAGGCCGGTATGACCCTGACCCTGAGCAGTATCCTACCCTCACCAAGAATGATGCCACAATACAGAGACAAAATGATCAGCTTTAATAATTGGCTTAATTACTGGTGTCATTCTACGGGGATCCAATGTCTGTCTGCCTGGGATGACATGCTTGACAAGCTACGCTGCTTCGCAAAGGATGGCTTGCACCTGTCACCCCTGGGCTTCCGGATATTGGCAAAGGCTCTTGCCACCCCCATAGTGCCTTTTTAGGCAAGGCTCAAATGATAAACCTACCGCCCTAGAAAACAAAAATGGAGAAAAACTAAGGGTAATACTGCTCAATGCCAGAAGTCTAAACCTCAAGATGCACGCCCTCGAAGCCCTCCTCAGTATGGAGAACATCGATGTCTGTGCTGTGACTGAAACCTGGTTCAAGGCTCCTGAGAGCACCCCAGCACTATCAGGTTATACCTCATATCATGCGTTCCGGCCCCAAAATCCGGACCGAACCACAAAAGGAGGGGGAGTATCCATATTCATAAAGGATACCCACACCTCCAGGTTAGTGGCAACGCACAAAGCATCGGAGACCATCCGGGTGCAATTAACCATAGGTAAAACTGCCCTACAGTTTGTAGCATGCTACAGACCACCTTCTCAAACTCAGGAAACCCACACAGCCTTCCTGAAGACACTGGAGAGTATGAATGTCTCTCCAAACACCATCATATTAGGTGACTTCAACTACCCAAACATAGACTGGGAATATTACTGAAGCCCCAACACCCTAGCCCAAAGGTTCCTGGAGTTCATAAACTCAAATGCTATGGAACAACTAGTCACCATTCCCACAAGAGGAGAAAATATACTAGACCTGATCATCACAAACATGGGGACAAAATGCTCCACACCGGAAGTATATCCCTCATTGGTGAGATCAGACCATAAATTAATCTCATTGGAGATCCACATCCCGCCCCCACCCCCAGCAAAAAAGACCACAGTGAAGAACTTCTCAAAAGCAAACTTCACACTTCTTAAGACTGGAGTGGTATCCTTCAAGGCCCCCGAGCCAGTGGAAACCACAACCCACGCTGCTGAAACCATTACAAATGCCTTCTACGAGCACCTCCAGGAATGTATGGATCAAGCAATCCCTAATAAAATCAAGACCCTTTCCACCAAAGGCAGGTGCCCAGTCTGGTGGACCCCAGCCATAAACAAACTCTACAACAAGAGGAGAAAGCTACTACATGACAGAGCAAAATCCCTAAAAGGGAAGGCATCTCTGATCAATGCTAGCAAAAAACTACGATCACTCATAAAATCATCCAAGGCCAACTTTGAGAGAAAAATCGCTAATGACACAAAAGACAATCATAAGGCCTTCTTTAGCTATGTTAGAAACCTGGGTGGAAACTCCCAGATATGCTCAGAATTAGTCCAAAATGATAAAAAATCACTGAACCCACAGACATTGCCAACATACTGGCAGACAGGTTCAGTGCAAATTTCTCCCTCCCTCCCCAAAAGGAGAAATATCTATCCCACCAGAGTCTAGCCTCCCAAACATCTCAGATGCCCAGGTGAGAGCTGCTCTCTCTAAAGCAAAAACACAGCATCAATGGGACCGGACGGTGTCCCCGGCTGTGTGCTACATGAACTCAATGAGGAACTAAACCCACACATAAGGCTGCTGTTTAATCTTAGCCTTACTACAGGATACGTACCCAAAGAATGGCGACGGCAACTGTGGTCCCACTCCACAAAGGCGGTGCTTCTACGGACCCTGGAAATTACCGCCCCATAAGCTTGACGAGCCTTGTCTGCAAAGCTATGGAGAGGATCATAATGGAACTCATAAATAAAGACATTGGGGACCTACAGACACTGGATCCTACCCAATTTGGCTTTGTCAAGGGCAGATCCTGCCTCTTGAACTTGGTCGACTTTTTCAAAACAGTCACTAAGGCCATTGATGAGGGTAAGGCAGTTCACACAGCCTACCTTGACCTAGCAAAAGCGTTCAACACAATACCCCACTCGGGCATCATAGAAAAGCTCACCAGCTTAGATGTAAACCCATATGTCACAAGATGGGTTGCAAACTGGCTCAAGGACAGAACACACAGGGTTAGAGTTGCTGGTGCCATGTCAGACTCTAAGCCGGTCATGAGCGGTGACCCACATGGCTCAGTCCTGGGCCCCCTCTTGTTCGGCATTTATTTTTCTGAAGTGCAGGTAAATATAGGAGGATTGTGGCTGACAAAATTTGCAGATGACTGCAAACTGGGCACCTTAATTGACACTCCATCAGACACAGACATCCTCCAGAGAGGTCTCATAGAAATGGATAACTGGTGCCAGAGCCATGGCCTTAAGCTAAATACCAAAAATGTATAGTCATACCCTTTGGGAAAAACAAGGTAACCCCTAATTACCACATAGGTGGTAATCCATTAAACACGGAAGAAGTTATCAGGGACCTGGGGACCCAAGTTGACAGTAACCTCTCTTTTGACACTCACATTGCCAAAGTGGTTAGGAAGACCTTCTACATTGCCCACCTGATCGTGAAGGGATTCACATCCAGATCAGGAGAGGTCATTGTACCCCTGTACTCTTCACTTATCAGACCAATGATTGAGTACGCCCCATTCGGAGTGTACCTTACCCGACACCTGCAGCAGTTGGAAAGACCCCAAAAGTTCCTCACCAAAAGGATAAAGGGGCTCAAACATATGTCATACGATGCCCGACTGAAGAAACTTCAGCTCTATTCAGTCGCATACCGTTTGCTCAGAGGTGATCTGTGCCTGACATACAAGGCCATGTCCAACCCGGAATTAATGGACATGGTCCACCTCAAAAAATCCAAATCCACCAGAGCCACGAGAGCAAGAGACTTAAACCTCAACACGGATATAAATAGGACGTGCTGGAGGGACAGATTCATCACCCAGAGACTCCCTACACTATGGAACAGAATCCCAGTCCATGTGAGGCAGAGCCCCTCACTGACTCTGTTCAAGAGAAATCTTGACAAGTGGATGGGAGATCGTAGGTTTACCCCGGGAATCATCTCTGTGTCACTGCTGGACAGAGGCACAGCAAACTAATGGGTATAGTATTCTCATCCTAAGGGGTGGTGAAAGCCACACACACTCTGGCTAGGCTTATAAATGCCCTAGGGCAGATAGCCTAGTATGAACCTATGAACCTATGAACTCATTTGAAGTTAAAGAAACCATAAAATGTGTAAGCACACTACAGAAGAAAAGTTCATTTGTTTTCATCACTAGAGCAGAATTTTTTACCCTTCATGCTGGGGCGTACTGTCATACCTGTATGTATTAATTCCAAGTTTGCTTCCCAATGGATCTAGCAAAATATTTCCTGTATATGAAAATTACCTTTCTGTGTTACAAAAGTTGTCTTTCACTCACTCAAGCCAGCATTCAATAAAAGATGTTTTGCCAATGTGATATGCAGAGAGAAAATTACTCAATACTTTTTTTTTTGTATCATATGTTGAGATGTGCTGGTTTACAGAAATATATGAGCCATGCAGTGGTATAGCGGTTAGAGCTGTCAGCTCACAGCAAAAAAGTTCTCTTGTTTGATTATTGGCTGGGGTGCCTTCTGTGTGGAGTTTGCATGTCCTCTCTGCATTCGCATTGACTTCCTCCCACATTCCAAAGCTGTGTCTGGAGTGTTTCTCCCTGGGCCTCCACTGAAAATGAGCTCTTTCCTGGTAAAAAAGTAAGTAGACAACTTTTGGCACTTCCTGTTGACACTTGGTATGCCAGTAGAATGAGAACAAGCTTTTGGCTGACCCTGGCTATTTGAGACTGATTCTGCATTGATCAGCAGTAGGAATGTAAATTAAATGGAATACAGCTGCTTTGTATAATAAAGTCAAACATTTTTCTTTTTTTTTTTCAAAAACTGTACACTGCTTACAACTACTGACTTTTGATATAAATTTTTAAACCCTTGATTTTTACAGGCATATATTTCTAGAACACAGCAAATTAACATAGGACCTGAAGTCTTATATAACTATTACCAATGATAAAAAAAAATCTTTTCGAATTGATGATTTGGAGAGAGGGGCTAGGAATAGTGTACTTTCAATTGTCAATGCAACAGCAGAAAAATACCCTGATATTGACTAAGTATGGCCACCTCACAGGATCATATCACAGTAACAGTACGGCAGGTAAGTATGAAGACCATGTGTGCCTTGACAAATGTTACCTTAAAGTTATAGCCTCCACTTCCAGAAAGACAAAAACCACCATGTTGGAAATGAACTTGTGGCTTCCCATCCAGTCATCTAGGTTAGTCATGAAGAAAGTAAGTATGTTACTGTTTACCATGCAGGGGCAATTAATTCAAAAGACAGGGCAAATTTTGGGTAATGAATCTATCCTCCCAATATATTTTATTTATATGCTGATAAAAGTTCAGTTTATTTTGGCGGTGAGTCTTTGTTTAACCATTTATCCTGTGAAGGTAAATGAGATCTAATATGGTGGGATCTTTGATGCCTTGGAATGCCAGACATAAATCACCATGAAGGAGTATAACAGACAGATTATAGGGATAGAGTTTCTAGTCTGTCTTAGTAGCTAAGTTTTTTTTTAGATCAGTCTTCCTTTTTGTCAGGAACCTTTGGAGCCTTTAAAGCCTCACGAAATGTGTGACTAGTGGTCAATAATTGGTCTAAGTAGAGGAGAGTACAGAAGGACAGTAACATGCTCTGCCATAAATTAGATACCCTCAAAAATCAGATCAGTTATAATTGATACAAGGTTGTCCTAATGTGGTGACCAAAGATAAGGGAAATGTCCAGGTGCTATGATCCCTAACTAACATGTCTGTCTGGCATTGGAGTACTAGCTATGCTTTAACTTGGAGTGAAGGGTGTTTCCCAAAGTTGAGATTGCTATACTTTTTGACATTTAGTTTGAGCTTAGGAGTCTCTAAGGACTAGAATGAGAGTATAACAGGCAGTCTTTTGCTTAGGTTAAACAGTTATTATTCCAGCTTTGCAGAACATGCATGCTTTCATGTGAAATGCAATGGAATACCTTACTGTGGTTATGTTTACCACATTCAGACATTTGAGGTGTACACAGTCAACAAGTTGATGTAATTGGTAAGTATGGAAGCTGTCTGAGGATGAAAATTGTGTGTGTGTGTGTGTGTGTGTGTGTGTGTGTGTGTGTGTGTGTGTGTGTGTGTGTGTGTGTGTGTGTGTATGTGTGTGGACCAATGTGTAAATAAAAATAACATGTTGGTCATAATTTCATTCACATCCAATCACAGTCAGACATCTATATTGTACATAATATGTTGCTGTCTACGGAGGACTAGACAGGATGGTTGTGATAACAAATGATCAGTGGCATATTAGCATAGTAGATAAGTTTGCCACCTCACAACACTTGGCCCTTTGGTTGGGTTTTGGATGTGATTACTCCTATGAGTCATCTACATGTACTCCCTGTTTCAATATGAGTTTTATTTGGGTATTCTAAACTCCTCCCATGCACTCTCACCTGAATAATCTATGCCTATGGCCATTTCTGCCTTTGCTTTCATCCCAATCTAACACCAGAGGGGTTCACAGAAGGTAACTATATTTTTGTTTTGGGAGGGTAGAGAAACAAGCACTATTTCCCAATAGGATGCGTATATCCTTGCAAGCATTTATTTTCTCAGTTTTTTGGGATCTACTTTTGTTACATTTGAGCATGAAGATTTGGATACACCTTATTTAATCGTTGAATGTAACAATACAATTTAAATTCTTTAGTGACTTGTGATTTTTATTCAAGGAATCATTGGATCAAAATGGTAAACATTCCAAGTCCTGACCTTTAAAATGGTTATCTAATGAAGTCTGATAGAATAAGTGGGTACTGAGGCAGTCTGATGAAAGAGACTGTTGATAAAGTTTCACAGGTAAATGGTCATTAACTGTCATAATATAGCCTACCCCATACAAGTTAGCTCCACACATTGAGCTGTTTCTTGCAGACCCTCTTGCTTTGACGTTAGCAGCCAACATTGGCCATATGTCTACACTCTATAAAATAGTGATCAGTATTTTGAATATATCCAACCCTTCAATTGAGTACATAAATATTAAACATCTATGCATAAATGCCATAAAGGACATCCGCATTATTGAACACCAGAAGCAGATGCTCTGTGATTCAGATTTCTGAAAGTCTGTGATATGTTCCTCTCTATTGCCCTCATGCACTTTTTTAGTCTCTTACCCATCTTGGTTATATTCTCAGCATTTTAGAAAAAAATATTTTGGTCCATCCACTAAAGAAAGTCACTTTTTAGAGCAAGAAATTTGAACAAAGACATAAATAATGTGAGACAAAGGCTGAAAAGGGACAATTTTTAAATATTGCTCTAACAAACTTAGAAAGTTGATAGAATAACAGGTTTGCATTAACATGACATTTCTGAATGGTATGAAGCCTGAAACTCAAATGTCTGTTGTTATTGTATGACTTTAATCCTCAGTAATCTGTCAATGGTTTGACAGAAAAAACCCAGTTTTATGAGAAATACACCAAAAATATGAGGCAAAACTCTGGGCATTCTGCAAAAATCTGGCCAGTTGAGAGATATGATAGAATTTACTGAAGACCATTCCCTCTCTCTTAGCTCTTCCTGCAAAACTGCCAAACAGCAGCTTGAGATTTTCTTGACTCCACTAATCTTTTGACAGTCATTCAAATTTGGGATGAAATATAGTAGCCCAATTGTACTCCTACATTTAGTAAATTACATTTCAATAATATAGATAATACTAAAGTGGCTGTACTGCTGGGCTTAACTAGGAAATGTGCTTCTGTTCTTCATTGCCTACTACTTCAACAGAGCAAAAATTACCAGTGTCACTGCAAATGGAAGCCAGCCTGAAATCCCTTGGCAAAACACATAACAAAGATACTGTCAAACCTCATGTCTTCAAAGATTCTTCAGAGATGTGTAGAGTTCCCTAAAGAAATAAAAATGTTTTAGTACACTTGATCAGGAATGCATAATGACACACAGGTTTTTAATAATACTCTAGGCTGAGCAGTCAGAGTCTACTAGATGTAGTAATGCTTCCCCCTTGTTTGGGCTTATCATTATGTTATATGTTGAGAATCAACCAGTGCTATGAAGTGCTTATCTTATAAAATAAATAAATCAAATGAGTGGAATTACAACAGGCATTAAACAAGGTATAAGCTAAAAATGAAAAGTCCCAGAATACCCAATGAGCAGACTGCTTCTAAACACTGACACATCTGCCATTCTGTGCTATGTTACTCAAGATGGAACATGACTGTGCTGCGCTAGCAAAGGCTAGCTGCCTCCCTAGCTCTGTAAGAATAATTATTTTGAAGTTTACTGTTATTGAAAGTACTGCATGCTGGCCATTGCTAATAATTAACTAGCTGTTTAATTCCAAAATATTTTTATTTTTTTAGAAGAACTCCATCATCCACAACAGACTTAAATATACTAGCAATTTACCATGCTGCACCCTTTTCAGGTGGTAAGGGATGTCAGTAAATTCTGTAGTTCATTCCCACCACCGTCAATCTAACATCAGATCTGAAAGTAAAATTATTACTTATGCTCTTTAAGATATATTTAAAAGAACAAAGAATAAACTTTCCACTAGAGTGTGATCTCACAGTTTGAGTCTCTTATGGAATAGTACATGCTATTATGTTTGCCTTTTCTTAAAACTCTTTTATTACACTGGTATATGGGAGTTTTTTAACCTTTTGCTTTTATTTTTTGTTTAAGTCTTTTGCAACTTAGAAGACTGACTGAGTTTAGTGAAGTATTGCTTAGCACGGCTCATTGTTCATACTGCACTGATATAGCTGTTCATCTGGCATACAGCTTTCCATAGGTATACTGATGCACTGACCATGTATACTATGATGTATACTTTATAAAAATGTATTTATATTATGCAATGACGTATGTTAGAAATTAAAGTAAAACTCCTATTTATCATGCTTTATGTGTATAGGTTTTGTTAAATGGCTCTTTTTTTCAGATTGTGTGGTTAGCTATTTTTTATGACTGCACTTTCTGGGGTTAGGAGCTACAATTGACAGAGAGGTGTTTATATTTTGAAAGTTGGTGTACAGTTCCTAAAAATCCTTACTAGACCACTGCTGCTTACCTTACATGAATGGCACAGAATATCCTGTGTATCCATATTTGATCAATATAATCATATCTCACAGGCTCTAGTTCAGCGGCAACAGAGAAATTTTGTTTTCTAGTTATCCATATATATGTATATATACATACTATAGCATATCATGAAAGCATAGGGATACTAGGCTAATAAGATCTAATAAGAGCTAAAATAGTTGAGATTTTTTTTTATTGATGTTAGAACTTAGTTGCAGATCTGGTAGGTACCTGTACCTTTAGGCTCTTACTTTCTAAGCAGCTAAGGTTTAAGGTAAGAGGGAGCAGCCTATATAACCGGTGCTCAGTATCAAATATGACAGACGTAATAGAGTCTAAGAGACTCACTGAGTGTGCTCTGGATGAGTTTGGAGAGCACAGCAGGAGAGAAAAGTACACTGCTGTCCTGAGAGGTGAACCTACATACGAGGGAGATGGGGACAAGAAATAGCTTTCAGCTGTTTGGCATGAATTATTGACCAAAAGATATCCTACCTGGATTATTGGTCCACACTGAAAATGACTTGGTAAAATATTTCATTTTGTTTGCATCTGCAGTGGCATAAGTCTTTGTTTGTCATGTTTTCTTATTTTGCCCAACTAAAACAATGGTAAGAGAATTTATTTTCCCTTTGAAGTGCTGTCTAAAGAACTTTCCAGAGTTTTATCTGGAGACAATACTAGGCAAAATAAAAAAAAATGTAGCTGGTATATTGGGGGTCTTATTTAAGAATTGTCTCTTTTTCTAGAGCTTGCTGTTTACTTCAGATATTGGATGCTAACAGTTGTAATTTACCAGTTGTATGCAATTACCCTTATATAAATTAATACACTTTCAGCCATAAGCTTTTAAAGTGAAGAAAAATAATTTATTAAAAAAAAAACAGACAATACACTTGAAAATTAAATGTACTGGCAGGTATACTATTATACAGGAAAATATGACAATAAAAGCCTCAGACAGATGGAATTTGGAAAATACTGAGTGTCGCTTTTATGTTAGGACATGAATAATCAAATCTTCTTAGGCTCTGTTAAAGCAGATTTATTTCATACAAACACATTACTATTGTTGACTATTGACTATAACTTAAGTAACTTATATACAAACTAACAACTGTGATCATGCATGCTCACTGTCTGGCTGCTTCTACAAAATGGCACTGGGGGTTGCACGTGTCTGGAATTTATATGTGCACATACAGCCTTGCATGGTTCTTAAAGATATAGCACACACACTTTACACTCTGATCTACACTGAGTGTCAGCAAGATAATCCTACTACTGCTATTAACTGAAAAATTCTATATCTACCAGTGACTTTTAAGATCATTTGACATTTGCAAAAGCCTGACAGGCAAAATGTGGCGATATAAGCTTACTGACTTTGGCTGTAGACTGCTTCGCTTCACATTTGCAGTCCAGGAAATGGTCTATTCAGTAAAATCCATTAAGTCTTCAAATTAAAAGCAAAAATTAGCTAAAGTAAACTGCTTCAATGAACTTTTAGTAATGAGTCACGTCATTTTGAAACCTCCACTGGGGTGCCAAGTAATAAAATAACACTGCTATATATTCTTTTTACACCCTCCTTTCATACAAAGCCCTCTTTTCTGTTTTTGTTAAGGTGTTCTGGTTCTTCAGTTACTTCTAGGTTACAAATGGAATCCAAATAACATCTTCCAAACAGAATTGATTAGAATAACTTAAAGTTCCAGCCAATTATAATAATACATTTTTCATAGGATTAATGAACGCTAAGTCTGATAATTGTGTGGGCATGCTGACGTGTTTCTGTTTGTGTGTGTGCGCGCGCGTGTGTGTGTGTGTGTGTGTGTGTGTGTGTGTGTGTGTGTGTGTGTGCGTGTGTGTGCATACAAATATGTGTGAGTTTGCATGTGTGTCCCTGCATGCATATGTGCATGTGTACACATGCAAATGTGTGTGTGTTTGCATGTGTGCATTTGCAGGCATGCAAATGTGTGTGTGTGTTTGCATGTGTGTGTGTATGTGTGTGTGTATATGTGTGTGTCTGTGCAACTGTTTCACTGTTCAAAGTTCTGCTTTAATTTTACTGAAAAAGTAATTAAGGGATTTTTTTCACATTCCGAATCTTTGCTACATCTTTGAAAATCCCAAGCCACAAAGAAAGACATCATCTTTAAGGATGCTGCCATGTTTGCTACTTGTCTAAGGACTGCTTTGCCATTTTTAAAGACTCCTGTACTGTTATAACCATTCTCTTCAGCCAGATCACTTGATATCAGAAGAATAATAGGATCCTGCTCCCCTCTATGTCCATCTGATCCCAAGCATCCTTAGCATTTGTTTGCACCCCACTGCAACCACACAACTAGGCATATCTAGTTCTGCACTTCAAAAAAGAAGTCTACAATAAGAAATTATGTTCTTCTCCTTTTGAGTCTCATGCCATATTCCTGGGGGTTTCCTATTTAGATGTTTCCAGAATTCCTCTTAGTCCTCACTGATAAGGCTTCTATGGAGGGATGATATCACAAGGATAGCATATAAAGCAAGTAGATTACAGCTGTATGTATGTGCATCTTGCTTCTCACTGTCACCCTCCAAGTACCCTCAGTAGCCCAGTTGTTACATATACTTGACAGCTGCTGGTCTTCATGGTCCTTGGGTAGAAGAGTTATTCTGCCAAATATTATCCAGATTTAACAGGAGGTGATGAAATTACTGTGTACCCTAGAGTGATTGTCAGGATGTGGCTTTTCCACAGTCATTGCATTCTCCCATGCTCACTATTTCTTTCTGCTTGCATCTTAAATGTTGTATTCCAAGGTATTACATTTGTTTTAATATTCACTTAATTTACTTATGTGTACTTTATTTGAGGTCTAGGACAGAATTTCTTTTCTGCCCAAAAGTTTAATGTCTTTTGGAGAATGGACTTACTGTACATCAGCACCCTGATCGGAGAGCTAACATTCTCCAGCAGGGTATTAATGTCCAAGTAATGCCCAGTGAAAAACATGTCCACCACTTTGTGGCAGCATATCAATTTGCCGTGGAGCTTGGACTGAGAAAATGGAATGGCCACCATTATTTTACACTCACTAAGCAGTACTCCAGCTGTTTAACCAGAGTAAAATATATTAAAAAAAAAAGAAAAACAAAAGTGTGTGTGTGTTTATGTCTATGTGAGTAAGTGAATGTGAGAACAACTGAACTGTTGTTTTGCACTCGCTAAGCATTACTTTTGCTGTTTAGTAAGTGTAAAATATAAATATAAAAGAAAAAAGGGTGTGTATGTGTGTTTCTGTTTCTGCATCTCTGTGTGTGTGAATGCATGCATGAAGGCGAGGTGTGTGTGAGTGAGACTGTGAAGAGTGAGAGCGCTCCAACACTGGCAGCAGCAGCGTTCAAGAGGTTTACATTTATGTTCCTCTCTTCTCTCAAATAAATTAATAAAATGTAAAATAAAGGGGGAGCAAAGGATCAAAACAGGAGTATATTCCTGTTTAAAAGAATCACAAAGTGGCTGCAATAGGGCTTGTGTTAGCATGCATTTTCTGAAGGGCAAGGGAGTGTGAGTGGGGAAGAGGGGGCGGTGTCTGTGTGACAGAGGGAGAAACAGTGCTGGCAGCAGAGGATAACAGGTTTGTGTACCTCTCCATCTTTTATTTCAAGAAATGTGGACAAACCTGAAATAAAGGGGCACAAAGGCTCCACAACAGAGACAGATTTTAAATAAAAAAAATATATATATATAAATAAAAATAAAAAGTAAGTTAAATAGCAGAATTTGTGTTAACATGAACTCCCTGAGGAAAATAAAGTCTGAAAGTCAAATGTATTTCATTATTTAGTGACTTCACTCCCCAAATGGCTGGTAAGAAACCATTTTAGCAGTAAGGGGCCAAAAAATAAAGCAAATATCTAGATATTTTTTAAAAATGACACATTTTAGTTGTAAAACGCTTCCTATAACACCATTTACGTATACTAGAAGAACTTAGAAACATTAGGCAGAGGAACTATTTTACATCCAAAATACATAACAAATAATATAGTAATAAAAGAAATATAAATAAGTAAGCAAAAACACAGCAGTTTTATAGAGAACCCATTTTCTAAGCACAATAATGCCCTCCAGAGTGTGTGTTAATGTGTAATTAATGCCCTTCCAGGGGTGTAAAGGCCCTTCTCCTGCAGTGTTGGGCCTCACAACACCCCTGGGCAGGCATTAATTACATATTAAAACACACCCTATTGGGTATTATTGCTTGCGTAAATTTCAGTGAGTAGCCACTGGAGATTATATGTAATTAGAGTTCTCTCTGTCGAAAAATACATTTCTTGCTGTTAACAGGCAGTTTCTGTGGTCTATCAAAATCTGTATCTTAAGTGGTTTTGGGAAGAAGGTCACAATAAAGGAAGTCTATAATTCTAGTGTGTTTATTACTGTAATCTTTTTTTCTTGAACTAGATAGCTCTTTTAATGGAATCTAAAGGGTTGCTTCAGCTCATTTTATTTTTTCATCCAGTTAAAGCTCAAGTTCAGTTATTTAGCACTCTTTCCTGATGGTGATCTTCTAAAAAGGCTAATATAATGAAAGCTTCCATGAGTGGAAGAAAGTGAATACGTTGAGGATCAAAATCCCCAAACTGCATTCACCATCAAATGACCTAAAACACTATTTTAAATGTATTTGTAGAAGGGCAACCCCCCATATACCCCACTGATGCTGGGGGTGGTGACTTATACCACCTGTATTTATATACATATACCGACCTCACTGTTGCAACAACTTGAAAAAGAAGGACATTCCCACATAAAGGGCATCACTGCCAGGTGCCAGCACAACAGACCAACAGTGATTTCCTATGAAGGAACTCCAATGGTCTGTGGGTTAAACCTCGGGTAACTGAAGCTTGAGAGTTCAGTCTTCATCCATCAATAGGGTCACAATAATGAAATCAGTCCCTTGTATTTGTATGTAATGGGAACAGAGAGAAAAAAGATTAAAGGATTTTCAAATTAACATGAAATAAAATATAAAAACAAACTAAACACTATGAATTAAAATCAACCAAAATGAAAAGAGCAAAATGCTAGCATCTTATTTGCTCATATTTATATTTATAATTATATCCCCTTGTAGCATGTTTTTCCTCATTCACTGTGTCTGACCAAAACTGGTCTTTGGCAGTGTGTGAAAAGATCACAGACTTGACAAATGTATCATACAAATGCTGATGTCTTGTATATACTGCACAGTCAGGCTGTTACTAAAGCATTCCATATGCATGTCAGCCTTGCAGAGCAATGTAACTGAGAGGCATTTCCCAGTGTACCACCTGTGTCTGGTTGCAGTCTTTCACTCATACTTTCAACCTGTATGCACAAAAAATATGGACAAAGCTAAAAAATAATGATGGACAA
>NC_056726.1:89210492-89262992 GCF_019279795.1 Protopterus annectens | reverse complement strand
ATGTACATGAGTAGTGCCCTGGGAGTGAATTTATGGTTCTCCATCTATTTATCCAAATTCTTTCTGAAGAGAATGAGGGATGGGCTTTGTTTTACAAAGATGAGAAGTTTATTCCACAGACGAGGTAGCCTTTGGGATATGAATCTGTCTCTCCAGCAAATTCTGTTAGCATCACAAAGGTTCAGATCCATGGAATGCATGATGGACGCCTGACTATTCAGTACTTCAGCATTGTGAGGTACAGAATTGGTGTACCCAGCTCCCTAGTATGGTGTCATTTCCAGCCTGAAGGATGATGCCATTCTGTACTGGTGGAAAAAAGTAGGATGAGGGTAGGAAAGGGGGGATGATGGAGGACCTTTATGTTATCTTCAACCTTTTGGAATGGGACCCTTTGCATGTAATACAAAGTATTTTGTACTGTAAGGCCAGTGAGTGAAACCATCACAATATATTTTATGTATCACACTTCAGATCCTGCATATTCAATATTGTTTTTTAATCCCCTATATCCTTATTTGGTATGTTGCTGATGAGCTGTGAATATACATGGGAGCTTGTACTAGTGAAATTAATGGCTTTTCATGTGACCAGTACAGTATACTTCCTTTTGTACTCTGCTCTAAAACAACTGCCATATTTAAGGCTCATTTTTGTGTTCTTGAGAATGGACAGCACCATAGCATTCACGATACAGTAAATAAATTGGGTCTATATTGTATTACTGCACGCTTACAAAAGTGAACAATAATTAATCGACCCCAATTAAGTGAAAGCTTACAATGTCGAAACCTCAGAAGAGGGATTTTTTTTCCAAGGGAAAAAAAAAATCGCTGTTCCAAAAAAAAAAAAAAACGAAAAATAAAAAGTTTAAAACATTACATAAAGTGGGGGGCTATGCCCCCCATATGCCCCTATTTAAACATACCAACTCTGAATTCACACTACAGTGCCGAAAAGAGAAAGAATTCACTTAAAAGCCACTTCACTATTTTGCCTTTTTGTTCTTTTACGCTCGATTAAGACGCATTCGACAACATGCATCTGCGATCATGTAATAGGAACCCAATAAATCAGGCTGGCATGTTACAGCCAATCATACCTTGTAAAGATGCAGAAGAATAACATTTTTTTAAGAGTCTTTCTGGTCATCTCCTGCTCCTACTTTTACTCCATCTTATTGCTCTGTTCCTAGTTACGGTACAGAGAATATGACAGAACACAGGAGCAAGCACTGAAAGAGCCAATGCTGTGGATAAATCACATGCTGTACCAGCATATCATGGTCTACTTCTCACATCATGAACAAACACAAGATGGAGTGCACTCAACTGAAAAATAAATTGGAAAAAAATGCTAGCTTACAAGTGATGCAGAAGCTTATACTCAATAAATGTAACAGGTAAACATCTAAGAATGACGTTCAAGATTTGCTTTGAACAATGGCAATAAACTATGAAGAGCAAGAACCATTAAGCATTTCTGAATGAACAGCCCAGTAAATGTTTACTTGTGTTCTTTTTGTACAGATAACTTTCTACATCTGCTTTTTTTCCAGGCAGCTCTATGGTTGAAACATTTTATCCAATCCTTTGCATATCAGGTGGTGCTTTACTATGCAAGTTTTATGTTCCTGTATTTGTCTCATCAGAACATATTAAGGCAACTATCACTTATGTTGACTGAGGATGGATATTTTTGCATTTCTATATATCTATAGTATAACTGCAATGTGAATAGCACAGTGGAACAGTAGATATCCTAACCATCTGAGACCAAATAAACATTTAAGTTGTCATTTTTAAAATAAATCTAGGGGACTGCAAGCAGTAAGGGGGATTTAAGACTCTATGTAATGTTTAGCCTAAGAGTTTGTTGGCAGCTTAAAATTATGTTTTACTGCAGCTTGCAAGTACAATATTATGAAATAGATCTCCCTTTCAGGTTGTTGTATTAAATCAGTGCCGCTCCCATTTAACAAATGTATCTTTTGTTGCTGTTCATTAAATGAGGTTTCAGACAATATGGAAACTTAATGGCCTTCTAGTCCTACATCTTCCTGCCCCAACATTCACTTTTAAAGAACTAATGGTTATGCTTAGAAATGTTTGCTTCCATTTTTTTTAATTGTTAGGGAACTATATTCTTAAACCTTTGTGAGTGATCTGTTCTAAACTTTGGGCAGCCATTGTATCTGTCTTATTTTTAGTATTATTAGTGTTAATTAAAGAGGTGACCTGGATAATATTTGTTCTGCATGTTACATGTTCCAGACAAGAGGTTTGCTAAGAAACATTGACAGATCCTGTAGTGAGGTCAATTAGTACCTCAGACAAAGCCTCCATCTGGTCCCTCCTCATCATCATGTTGAAGGCCAAAAAAATAAAAAAGCCCTCCAGAGTTGAAAAATGAAACAGATCTGATAGGTCTAATATTGCTGACACACTGATAATGGCATAACTACCACTGTCCGATACTTGTGGATTCGTCCTTGAACTGCAACTCTGCATCTGCAAGCAAAAGTCAATCACACACTGCCGATCACCCCCCCACCCCCACCCCATTACATCAAACACTGATGGTCATTCAAGCAACCACAATTATAACCGCAGCTGCTCAAATGACTGCATACACTGCTTTCAGGGACCTCTTTGTCACTGCTGATTGTGTCCTTAATTTTTTTGCGTGCAGGGCAGTTACTCTTTACTTCCCACTCTTGTTACAGCTCTCAACCTGGGTTAAATATTGATTTGAAAAGAAGACAGAGATTGTCCCTCAGGGGGTCTTCTTGCCAAGAAAATAATAGTACTTCCTCTTATTCTTTCTAAGGCGGTCTTCCTTACTAAGACAATGATTTTCCCTTGTTAAGATCTTAGACTCAGTAGGGCTGCTGTCTTTTCAGATGACGAAAGGGAGACACACTTGGTGTGTCCAAACCAATGACATTAGAGTGAGGGTGATCAACCTTATTTTGTAATAACTCTTGAGAAATTAATCCAGGGATTCTTGAGAAATTAAAACTCTTGAGAAATTAATCCCAGTCTGGTGTCTTTAGCTCAGTCTACCTAATAGGGAGAGAAAAAAATTGCACTTTATTCATCTGCTTACTGTGTTTGTGTTTCTTCCTACTTTATTACTTTTTTTGCTTTTGCTGCCTGTTCTTAAAAGTACTTAATAGCATTTATTCTGCTGCATTTATTACTGCTTGTTAGTAGATGATTAAATTGTAACTGTTATTCTAAGCCTTTAGATTATGCACTTGGGCTTTAGACCAGTTGTTTCACATTAGGAAGTTTTGTGGTCTGCACTGTTGTGGCAGGACATGCAGCTTACATCCTTCTGAGTTGGGAGTTGCTGATTGAAGGCTTAGTGTCTGTTTTAAAATGTATTAGTTCTGGTTTAAGCACTTGGGCTTTGAGCCAGTTTTTTTTACTTTAAGAAGGTGTGGTCTGCACTGTTGTGGGAGGCTGGATTTTGCACTTCTGAGCTGAGAATTTCTGGTCACAGGCTTATTGTGCCTGCTTATTTGAACTGTTTCTTTCTGAAATTGGTGCGCCTTGTTAATATAACATAGACCAGATTCAGGCCTGCTGAATCTAGCTTTGTTTGTATAAGTTGAGCACTGACCCAGGCCATCTTTTTTTTGGAGAAGGTTCCCCTGCACCCTAGCAGCAGGAGTGTGCAGTTAGAACTTGTCTGATTGAAGACTGCTGGAGCAGGGCTCAGTTTTGAGCTTTTTTCTGGTTAATTAGGTAACTTGTTTAATTCAGTTGTTCATTTTCTATTATATTATATATATAAAAAATGCATTTTATTCATCTGCTTTTACTGTATTTGTGTTTCTTCCTACTTTATTACTAGGGGCATTGACTACAACTTTGATCTGAGATATATAACAATAAATATCCTTTCCTGTGAATTTAAAGAGTTTTTTTTTTTATTGTATCTGCTTTATTTTCTGAAAAAAAAAAAAAAAAAAATGTACTTGTTTCCCACAAGCTAGTATAGTCCAGTTTTCAGGTTAAGTGCTGAATTCAGAGCTGTGTTACAAATATCTGTGTTTGCCCATACCGTACTCGGATGGAAGGAAGTTTCTCTGTTCACCTGTGAGAGAGGGGAGCTTTCAGCAGCCTATCTGTCCCTGGATGAGTGGTTTCAGCCCAGAAATTAGTAGTTTATTGACCATTTTGGGCTAATTTCTATCTCTTACATTTCCCTGCTATAAATACCGCATTTGCCCGGTTTTGCACACCAGACAGCGCTGGTTAGCTAGGATATAACTATTCCTGGCTCCACAAAGTCTCTTCTTCAATTTTTCCCTTGGAACTAGACAAACTTTCAACTTAAGCACTCAAGCCATTCATTTCTCAGCCCAGCACTTGCTCAAAACTTATAGCAAGCACTTATAAACCCTAGCACTAGACCCTCCTATACTGTACAGAAGGACAAGGCTCTCTATTCAACTTTACCAGCCATTCATTAAAACAGTTCACTGTACCAATGCAGGCATGTCCAAAGGGCAGCTTCAGGCGTACTCTCTAGTCCAACTGGTGAATCTGGGCATTTTGAGGCAATGTTACAACTGCCTCATGTACACAGACAACCCTTTCCGCCTACTACCAAACAGTACTACATGTGAGAGATACACCTATACAGCCAAACTGGAGGCTAAGCTCTCTCAACCCAAGGCTGGATCAGACAGTCAAGAGGAAAAGGGAAATACTTGCATCACACCACCAGTCTCACATAGACCCATTAAACCAGCACTGGCAAAAAACACACATAAATACACAAAAACATACACGGAGGCTCTAAATAAAAATCTGCAAAAGCAACAGAGACCTCCAAAGCAGACATCCAAGCAACCTCCACCCCCCCCAACACAAATCATGAAACACATACTTCACAAAACCAGTGTACTATGCAATCACAGCCCTTAAGGCAAAATAACATACCCAATATGCTAGTAATAGATGTCTCTATAGTCAGGCATACTGATGTCCCACTCACTAGGCTGAATAAGGAGAAGGTTACTGTTAGCTGCCTGTCGGGTGCCAGGATTCGCCACATAACACAAGCACTCAGGTCACTCCAGAACAAGTACAAATATGACTCTGTCATTGTCCATGTTGGTGTGAATGAACTGAGCCATACCTTCCTGGACTACATGAAAAGAGACATGGAAGAGCTCTCTGATCTTGTAGCCCAGGCCGGTATGACCCTGACCCTGAGTAGCATCCTGCCCTCACCAAGAATGATACCACGGTGTAAAGAAAAAATTATCAATTTCAACAACTGGCTAAGTTTCTGGTGTCATTCAAAGGGGATCCAGTGTCTGTCCTCCTGGGATGACATGCTCGATAATCCACGCTGCTTCGCTAGAGACGGTTTGCACCTGTCACCCTTAAGCTTTCGAATACTGGCCAAGGCTCTCGCCACCCCTATAGTGCCTTTTTAGGCAAGGCTCAAAAGACAAACCCACCACCATAAATAGCACAAGTAACAAAAAACTGAGGGTAATGCTACTCAATGCCAGAAGTCTAAACCTCAAAATGCACGCACTAAAGGCACTACTCAGTATGGAGAAAATCGATATATGTGCAGTAACAGAAACTTGGCTTAAGGCTCCAGAGAGTACCCCAGCACTACCAGGCTACAACTCATACCATACATTTCAGCCACTGAAAATAAATTAAGGGGGACTCCTCCTATATGGTGTTGGTACACCTGCAACTTCTTTCTATTCCTCACAGCCAATTATTTAATATCAAAATAAACAATCCAGGGGAGAGGGGGCACCCCTACATATTGCCCCTATCAATCACATCCACCTCAGAAATCCCACCATTAACCAAGACCTCAAACAGTGTCTGCCTGTAAAAAGGTTTTACCCACTTAACAAAATGATCACTAATATTACAGCTAGCCAAATCCCTCCATAAATACTTCCAGCTGAGTCAAATGCTTTCTGAATATCAAACAAAATGATCTTGGAAGCTATACTGCTAACGTGATTATGATTATTAAAGGATACCAGAGCCTGCCAATTGCCCATTGACTGCTTTAAAAGGATAAAACCATTCTGACCCAAGTGTATTAAATTAATAAGAATACATTCCAATCTAGTCACAGATACTTTAGCTAATATGTTGACATCTGTATTCAACAAAGAAATTGGGAGGTAATTAGCCTGATCTGATTTATGTACCTCTAGGCAAAATAATTAACCTCGCATGGTGTATAGAAGAGGGAGATGATTCGTTGACCTGACCTTGTTAAAAAGAAGTGCCAGAGTATTATTAAACAATGCTCCACCCCACCTATAAAATTATATAGGAAATACATCCAAGCCAAGGGCATTTTTTTAATCTCAAAGATTTAATAGTGAGTAATATTTCTGAAAGAGACATATTCCTCTTAAGCATCTCCATATCTAAAGGATCTATTATCTTCAAAGTTGGAAGAGCAGAGATGTCCTTCGTGGTTCACTGTTGCAGTCATCACTGTAGGGTTGTTCCTGCCAGCAGCAGCCCCCGATCGGCCAGAATCCCAAAGTCTGGATCGGGCACCAGCTGAGGTCACATTTATCCTGATGTCAATGCGCCGGACGATATAAAGACCTCAGCTGACGCCATTTCCCCAGTCTTTCTTGCTGCGCGGTACCCTTTGCAGTTCACTGATGCCGGTCGGCTTGTTCCTGTTTGTTTTTGGATATAATCCCAGGATTTTCATTTTTTACAGATAAGTACCCCATTGGGGAGGTCTTTTTTTTGCTCCATTCAGATGTCAGAAAAAGT
The DNA here is from genome assembly GCF_019279795.1 of Protopterus annectens. NCBI lineage: Eukaryota > Metazoa > Chordata > Ceratodontiformes > Protopteridae > Protopterus > Protopterus annectens. Next base: position 89,256,195 of record NC_056726.1, on the reverse strand, counting down.
TAATAATTGTATTTCTTGTGGGAAGTAAATACCTCATAGGAATTTTCACTCTTACTGTATTCCTTGCCTGGGTCCTGACCACGACGTTGCTAATTGTGTGTTTTGTGCTAGATTTAATCAGCATACTATTAGGCATAGATATAACTTTGCCTTTTACTATTTTGGAAAAAGGTTTAATTATAACATGTCTTCAGATTCTTTTCCAGCTTCTGGGGTGTGTAAGAGGTGCAGGGAGGAAGACAGGTCTCCGAGGTCCACAGCAAAGGATGTTACTCAGTTATTGCAGTTGCTGGTTCGACGGTCGTCAGTGAGGCGCCTTTGCAGCCCCTGTCGTCCACCTCTTTTGAACCATTTGCCTGTACCAACTCCAGTGTGGAGCTGATGGGGTCTTCAGAATTTCCAGGGACTGGACCTTCGGATACTGCTCCCTCAATTAGGTCCAGAGCTGGTAGGCAGTTACCAGCTTCAGAGGGAGTTCTCAGGCCCTCACAGCTTCCTGTAAATGTGGATTCAGGTTTACATGCTAAGCCAAAGTCTAAGGCTCCAGCTAAAGTGAAGTGGCTAGCACAGGCACCTTTTGATCAGGGTCCTAGTCCTCAGAGGCAGATGCTTAGGATGACTGAAGATCTCTTAACTATGATCAGGGGTTCTCATCCCCCTCCTGACAAGAAGCCTAGATTACAGTCCGATTATGATTCTTCAGACCAAATTTCTGTTTCTTCTGCTTCTTCCCTTGAGCAGGATTACGCTTTTCCTCTTTATGAGGATTCTGATGCTGAAGATTCCTTTCCTTCCACCTCTCCTCCTGAGGATTATTCTTTTGGTGAAACTTTTCATGATATGAGGGTGCATTTTCACTGGGAAGGGCAGGAATTCTCTGAATCCAAGAAAGGCTTAGGGATTTTCTTCTTCTCCCACAGTATAAGTCTCTGGCTATTCCCCCTGTATTGGACATTGATGATGATGTTTTTTCAGAAGCTTCTCTCTCTCCTGATTCTTTTCCCCCTACTCCGGCCAAACCGGATAGGTATTATTGGGTTCCAGATTCTCATAAATTTCTTTTTAAAAATCTTTCGCCTGGTCCGGAAACAATTTCTCAGGGTCCTAAGGGTGTTAAAACGGCCTCTGCTAAAAATCCTATTCCCTTTGACCGAGAGTCCAGGGCTTTGGAGAGATGGGGTAAAAAGGTTTATACTTCTGCTACATTGTCTATTAGGGCTTTGAACTGTCAATTTCATATGCTGAAGTATCAGCAATACCTTTTGTCTGTATTTCAACAAAAGATGTCAACTGTGTCTATTGGTGCGGATAATCAGGAGTTACAGGATTTATTGCATGCTATTGAACAAGTGGGTAAACATACCCTGCATTGTGGTTTTGATTCTTTGGAAGCTTCTTGTAGGGCTGCAACAACTGGCGCTGTTATTAGAAGACATGCTTGGTTAAGAGATCAAAGCTTGCTGGATCAGATTAAAGCCAAACTTTTGGATGCCCCTTTGCAGCACGATGTTCTGTTTGGGTCCAGAGCTGAAGAGGTATTGAAGAAAATGGAAGACAAAGACAAATCTATGCAGACGGTTAAGGATTTTCTACAAGTGCAACCTCCTAGATTTAGCAGACACTGGCCAACAAAACCTTGGTCCTTTCCGGGCTTGGACAGGTCTCAGAGAGGCAAATTCAGGCATTCCAGAGGTAGGGGACAGTCACAGTCCCATTTTAGGAATAGGCAGTGGAGTGCACCCTCTCCAAAGGGAGGTGAAGATAAGTCTCAACCCTACCGAAAACAGTCTTTATGACTCTCCCTTTCTGGTTCCAGGGACTCCTCTCCTGGAAGCTCCTTTGGGGGGAAGGATTTCTCTTTTTTATCAAAATTGGAGCCACATAACCCAGGACAAATGGGTTCTGGACATAGTCTCAAGAGGTTACAGGTTTCATTTCCACACTATGCCAAAACCAAATGGTTGGCCAGACCTGCCAAATCATCAGTGGGCAGAGGCACAACGGCAGGTTCAGTCCCTCCTGGCTATGAGGGCCATAGAATTGGTACCAAATTTAGAAATAGGGCAAGGTTTTTATTCCAGACTTTTCCTGGTTCCCAGGAAGGAAAATTCGTGGAGACCAATCCTGGACCTCTCTGTACTAAACACCTTCCTAGATATACCAAAATTCAAGATGCTCACTCTGCAGCAGCTGCTGCCTATGTTGGGCAAGAACGCTTGGATGGTGACCTTGGACTTAAAAGATGCTTACCTGCATATTCCTATAAGGCAAGAGTGCAGAAGGTATCTGCGTTTCAAAGTGGGCTCGAAACATTACCAGTTCTCTGTGCTGCCCTTTGGCTTATCTCCTGCGCCCAGGGTCTTTACGAAGTGCCTGGCACCAGTAATGGCATTTTGCAGACAGATGGGGATTCAAATTTACCCTTATCTGGACGACTGCCTTCTTCAAGCGGACAACAAAGGCACACTACTTCGGTATCTAGCTTTTGTGCAGCATCTTCTTCTGTGCCTCGGTTTCACAGTGAATCTAAAGAAATCAAATCTGGTACCCACACAGCAGATTACTTTCCTGGGTGCTCTTCTGAGTACTTCAACCCAGATGGCTTCCTTGACACCAGACAAAAAAGTGCAACTGGCTTCTTTTTTCCGACACCTGGCTTCAATGAAACAGCTGACTGCAAGAACAATTCTGCAGGCTTTGGGTTACATGGCCTCCTGCATTCTGCTAATACCATATGCAAGGCTGCATATGAGGAAACTGCAGTGGTACCTCAAGAGTGTCTGGTGTCAGCATTAACACAGTTTGGAAACAGTGGTCATGATTTTGCCTTGTCTCCAGCAAGAGTTTCTTTGGTGGGCCGAAGCCTGTCTACAGAACAAGGGGAAGCCTTTTTGTCCTCCACCGACTGACCAAGTTCTGACAACGATTGCTTCAGATTATGCCTGGGGAGCCCACATGCATGGGAGATGTCTTCAGGGTGTTTGGACATAGGAACAAACGCACCTGCACATAAATTTGAAGGAGATGCTAGCAGTACAGAATGCCCTGATAGCCTTCAGGCGCCTTCTTCTACCAGGACAATTGTTGATAAGGACAGACAACATTACAGCGATGTGGTACATCAACAAGCAGGGGGGCTCTCACTCTTACCCCCTGTGCAGATTAGCCATGAATCTCTGGTACACTACTCTGACCTGCAGTGTCGATTTACAGGTGCAATTCCTGCCAGGGAAAGACAACACTCTGGCAGATGCCTTGAGCAGACGCATTTCAGATCCACACGAATGGATGTTGGATGTTCAGATATTCAGGATGATTATAAAGGCTTGGGGATGTCTGGACATAGATCTCTTTGCATCCCCTCAGAATCATCAACTTCCAACATTCTGCACAAGGACCTACCACAAACTAGCATGGAAAGTGGATGCCCTCTCATTCAGTTGGAAACACCTCTCAGTATATGCTTTTCCTCCCTTTCGTCTTCTACCTCGGGTACTTCTGAAGATAAAACAGGACAGACCGCACATGATTCAATTGACTCCCAATTGGCCTCGGCAATTCTGGTATTCCACTCTGATGACCTTGGTTCAGGAGCCTCCCTGGATTCTGCATCAAATCCCTCATCTACTGTCTCAACGGGAAAGCCGGATACTGTACAGTCATGTCAAGACTCTGCATCTAGCTGCCTGGTGGATCCAGGGTCTGTAAACTCCTCTGCCCTTCCCAAACAGGTATTGGATGTAATCCTTGAAGCTAGATGGCTCAGCACTAGAAAATCTTATGCGGGAAAATGGAAAAGATTTTGCTCCTGGAGTCAAGTCCAGGGTAGTGATTCTTCTGTTCTGAACATTCCTCTGATTTTACAGTATCTGACAGAGTTATTACATACGGGCCTATCTTTTTCGTCTATTAAGCTTCATGCTTCTGCTATTTCTGCACATTACAATATGGATCCTCCGATTTTTTTCTCATCCATTACTTAAACAATTTCTTAGAGGGGCTAGAATATTCAGCCCCCTATAAGGGCTCCTGTTCCCACTTGGGATCTTAACTATGTTTTGGAGAAATTAACTTTGTCTCCTTTTGAACCTGCAGCTTCCACGGATTTAAAATTTTTGTCTTGGAAAACTGCTTTTCTTTTAGCTATTACCTCTGCTAGAAGAATTTCAGAATTGCAAGCACTCATGGCTGTGGAACCCTTCCTTATTTTTCATCAGGACAGGGTATCTCTACGGACTAATCCCACATTTATGCCCAAGGTGGTTTCGGCAGTGGCCTTGAATCAGTCTATTCATTTGCCTACCTTTTATCCTAATCCTCAAAGTGAGGAAGAAAGTCTTTTGCACTCTCTAGACGTGCACAGACAGCTTTGTCTATACCTGGACAGGACCAAGATATTCCGGAAATCTAATCAATTGTTTGTCGCTTATGCTCCTACTGTTCAGGGGAAAGCAATCACTGAGCAAACTATTTCCAAGTGGATTGCCCATTGCATCAAGTTCTGTTCTTATCATGGCAATCCGATTCCTGTTAATGTTAGGACTCATTCTACCCGGGCTACTGCTACTTCAGCAGCTTTTCTTTGTGGGGTTCCTACCAAGGATATTTTGGAAGCTACTACTTGGAGTTCTGTACATACTTTTTCTAAGCATTACAACCTCCCTCTCTATTCTAAATCCAGGGCCGGTTTTGCTTCGGCAGTTTTGCAAGGTTTTGTGACCGCTCCCTCTGTTTCTCCTCCAGCCACCCTTTCTTAGCTTTGGGACTCAACCCTATAGTGATGACTGCAACAGTGAACCACGAAGGACATAGTACAGTTGTGTCCTCTTACCATAAATGTAGATGTTCGAGTGTGTTCACTGTTGCAGTCCGGGTTACCCTCCCTCCTATCCCCTCTTTTGTTTTTTCCTTGAGTATTGTCTGTTATGAGGTATTTTGGCTGCTGAGGTTTTGGGCATGGTTTCTTTTTTAGCTTTTTCTTTCTGGGCACCTGACTTCTGGGCAAGAAAAACTGGGGAAATGGCGTCAGCTGAGGTCTTTATACCTTCTGGCGCATTGATGTCAGGATAAATGCGACCTCAGCTGGCGCCCAGTCCAGACTTTGGGATTCTGGCCGATCAGGGGCTGCTGCTGGCAGGAAGAACCCTACAGTGATGACTGCAACACTGAACACACTCGAACATCTACATTTATGGTAAGAGTACACAACTGTACTTTCTAATTCGATACTTCAGTCACCCCACGGTCCATATAGAGCTCCTAAAAAAAAACTCAGAAAACCTTTCTAATCTAACATAAGACCCTCCTATCTTATCCTTCACTAACAAAACCATTGTTCCTTTTTCCATTTCTTAAATGCCCGAGCTATGAAGCAAGAATGAATCCTACCTCTTAAACACCACCAATCCCCTCTACTCATATATTCAACCACTACTTTGAGTCATTGACAAAAGATTTCATTCGCATTGAATAACATTCATTCCTCTTTCCATGCCTGACAAAGCCTAACCTGATGTAGGGGCACGTGTTGTATTATTTGCATCTATTTTTCCTTCTCAACCATGACACATTCCCTGGTTGTCCTTGCTTTTCTTTCACCAGCCATCAAATTAGCTGTAAATTCTAACTTAACATCACCCACCATCATCACCCCCTTTTGGGTTATCCTAGTTAGTGGTCACCACAGTGAAAAAATGGTCCACTGAATGATTGACAGTGGGGTTTTATGGTGCCAAGTTGCCAGCTTGGCACCCAACCTTTATTTTATTTTATTTATTTTATTTTATTTATTTATTTTATTTTACATTTGTTGACCGGGCTAGTCTAGCTGGATATATTTCCATTTTCAGTAGAGGCCCAAGGAGAAAAGCTCCACAGAAGTAAAAAATGTATACATACATAAAAATCAACATAGATAACAATAAGCCATTTAGAAAACAGTTTAGTAAAAAACAGCAAAATCTTCAAAAATCTTCTAAATAGTTAGTATAATATTAATTAATTACTACCACACACAGAGAAATTCCAAATAACATCATACAGGAAATAAAAATACTTGGAGATAAGGATACAAAGATAATAAGTAATGAAAGTGGAACAATGAGAGTGGGGTAGGGAGAAAAGGATTAGAGGTGGAGAAAGCAGGTTAAGAAAGTTAACAGGGAAAGAAGCAGGGAGAGGATGAAAAGGGAGAAGAGAAAAGCTAAGTGGAGAAAAGAGTAAAAGAAGAATAAGAGAGATAGTTTAAGATAAGTAGTAATAGTGGAAGGTTAATCAGGTTTAGTACACTCACACCTAGGACCAGTTGAGAGTGTCCAATCCACCTACAGCATGTCTTTGGGATGTGAGAGAAAATTGGAGCACCTGGAGGAAACCCATGTGACCACAGGGAGGACAAGCAGTCTCTGCACAGAAGACGCCCCTGCTGAGAATAGAACCGGAGAATCTCTTGCTGTGAGGAGGCAACACTAACTGCTGCACCACCATAGCCACCCCAGCATCATCTCACCATATGAGGACTAAGTCATCTGTTCCAAATAAACTATCCTGAATAACTTTTTGAATAAATATTTTGTAAAAACTGCTTTTTCTCATGGGAACACCATTGTAGTGAACCTATCTCCAGTAACATTTATAAGATATGATACGTTCCAGGCAACTCTAGTTCTCATGTTCCACTGACACTGACACTGACATGTTTCTCAAAAACTACCAAGCACCAGAAAGTGAATAAAATGGAGGGCCCTTTTCCATGCTAAGATAGCAAATGATGCTGGACAAATTATTCTTGTAGGGAAATCCTGCACAGAGAGAGAGCTGGCAAGACAAATAATCATGCAAACTATTATACAAAATATGTGAATAGTCTTCCATAAATTTAATAAGAGAACTTTATTTTTATTTAACTTTTGTTTACCAGTTAAGTCTGACTTAGAATGAAGCCAATTTTCAGCAGAGGCCTGGGGAGAAATGCTCCAGGTACATATCTTTGCAGTGTTGGAGGAAACTGGAGAAAACCCACACAGACATAAGATGGACATGCAGGCTCCGCACAAAAGGCACTCCAGCCGAGAATTGAACTGGGAAACCTCTTGGTGTAAGGCGACAAAGCTACCGCTGCACCACTGTACTGTCCATGCTATGCATCTGAAATCCTGCAACTCCACCATGATATGCCCCTCTTCCTTCTACTTTCATATCCCAGTCAGTCCTTAGTGTGAAGGGAATCCATGGCCAACATAACCAGGGACACTGATTTTCATTTTATACAAAAAATATTGGTAAATCCTGTTTTTTTGACTGTCTAATAATTGAAAAATCTTGGCATTTTCACAGAACTTGACAATGCAAACAAGAGAACCAGTTCACTACAAGATGGATTTCTGCTTATATTATTTATAATATTACCAGCTTGCATTATTGAGTGTCCTGTGCCTAGAATCTGCTTTAGTTTTAGATGTATATTGATGCAAATGAAAGTTATAATGAAATTGCCACAGTGATTGGGAATTACATTAAAAAATCATGGGTGTAATTCCCAGATTTTGTCTCATAAAAATGCAATTTCATTTTTCTACACCAAAAATCATTGTCACTGAACATGACATGCCTTGGATGTGCATTATAAGAGGGTTGCTTGCTGAACAGGTGAATCCAGCCGATGTCCAGTTGAAGAGAAGCTGGTGGGAATATGCCTTTTTGGATAATTAGCAGCATATAGTCTTTATGTTCAGTTTCAGGAACCTTGTTGGGAATTCCTAGAACCAAGAAGTTGTTATGCCATGAACAATTCTCTAAGTTGTCCATTATAACTTTAGTGCAGAGATTTGGGCTTAGAATAATATCTTTTCTCCCACTCTTTTAAAAGTTCAGTCTCGATTTCTTGCTGAGGGTATTGAAATCAGTCTGCATTTTTCTTATCTGCTAGTTGTATAGCAGTTGCTGTACTACAGAAGGCCCCAATATCCTTCACAAGTAAAAAATGTCTATCGGACATAAGGAGAAGTTTGTCATCAGAGAAGCATCCTTAAACGGCTGAAGTAGCATTGCATTCTGTGAATCCATCTTCAGAAACTAGCACTATAGAAGTTCCCACCATGGTCTACAAATAAGAAATTAATCCCCTTAATATTTCCCAGTGGTAAAAAGTGCACAACAGTTAAACTACCATACTGTAACAGGAATTCCACATGCCCTCATCTCCAACCATCTTTGACCTTTCATTCCTTCACAGAAAAAATGGTGCATCAAATACCAAGTTAAAAGAACTAAGCGTTCATCAACAGGTAAACAAAGCATGTTGGCATGACCAAATCTTATGTCTTTACTTTGCCTACTTCTAGGACAAACTTCCAGTACTTGTCATACAGAGTAGAACCTTTATCACCTTCAAGGTATGCTTAGATAATTGAATGGGCAGCCTCAAATTCTCCCTCTGTCTATCTTGTCTTGACCTCCTTTCTGGCTGATTGGAACTTTGTGCTGATTGCCTAGTACTTATATAGGAACCTATGAACCAATGTGACAGTATAGCATTATACACTACCTTCACTATGGTCTGGGTGTGTCAGATGGGATCCAGCAGTTACTGCTCCAAGGTATATCCTGGACAACCTGCAACACACAACAGGTGACACCATTATGAGTGGCTGGCTGTCTGCATTGGTAAGACCAGCATATCAAGGGCTATATTGATAGGTATGTGTGCAACTACCAACTAGATGACCCTGTAGAAAGTTATTTTAGATAGGACGTCTGTATAGCTCACAAGTGTTTTCAGTTGTGAGATTCATGGGAAATGCTTGTATGACACATAGACACGTTGTGTATAATATGCTATGCACTGCACACCACTTGGCAATCAATGGAGTGGAATTCCTTCAGGCTGATATACTACATGACATGTGGAGCAGATGGGGCCTTGATAGGTAGGTTCAGTCATTGGCCCCAAGAACCTCAGGGAAATTGTTTATGTTGTAGAATATGCTAGTATTGTGATGATTCTCTTCTCTAGAGTGCATGGAAATCATATATTCTCCTTCACACATTGCAGCATCATGTCAAGGAACTCATGTAAAATTTGTGAGGCCAGTGCCAATGAAATGACTAACACACATTGGATAATGAAATGCTCCCATATTATTATTATTCCTAATTAATTGACATTTACTGACCAGGAAAGTCTGACTAGGAACATAACCTATTTTCAGAGGAGGCCCGGGGAGAAACACTCCAGACGCATGTCTTTGGACAGATTAAGTGTAGTTAATGCTATACAAATATTTTTGCTCAGTGGGATAGGCAGTCCATGCATCACCTTTGATTCCATATGTTGATGGCAAGCATAATGCCTAGATTTGAACAGATAATGAATCAAATGAAAAAGTTCTGTTACACTTTTGTTCCTGGGGAATTTTTGAGCATAACACAGACCTAATTCCTAAAAAAGTAGAATGTCCAAATGACCACTGTCCTCCTCCCTACCCAGATGTCTACATCCATTAATAAATCTTGTATAATGAATATTGTGGGTATCACTTGTCTACTAGATCTTGTATGATGTCTCTGTCCACAGAATAGTAATCCTCAGTTTCCTGGCTATAGAGATGGTGGTATTTTAGCCTCTGGTACATCTGCCTGCTATACATAGGATGTATATAAGCATAAATGCTGACACTGGTCATGAAGATAGCCACTAACACGTGTTACTCTGCCAGTAATGCTGGTGCTGACAACACCATAACATGAATGAAGCTTCTGTCATCAGAAAATCTTAGTATACAGAAAAGATGATCTCTATGGCCCATCACCCTATTTTATACATTTCTGAAGCAGTCCTGAATGTTTGATACCATAATTTGTATACATATGGAATGACTCTCATTAGCATAGTGATACTCATTTACATGTTATTATGAGTCATTTGCATTAATTGCATACTATACTAGTTCTCACCAATAACATGGTCATACTATATGTGTCTCTGAATCACCACCGATGTCTGTAGACAAGGTCAACATTTTGCCACCCATTCTGAAAATAGCTTGGGCAATGTCTCCTTTGCTTTTTCAGCATAATCAGATTGTTTGCCTGAACTTGTTTGAAATCATCCAAAAGTCACTCTCCATTGTCTTTCTCAACTCTTCAAAACACTCAAGCCTTTGGCTCTTTGACTGTCCTAGCTGCTGTCTTTCAGGCTTGTCAGTACCTTTTGGTTAAATCTGAAGATTCTCTGCTAGCACTGAAAAGAAGGCCTCTTTCTTTTACTTGCTGACTTTTTTCAGTTCTGCTGCCCTCTAGTCGGTCCTAGTTTTGCTACCGTAATAAGTACTGATCATCTTGTAATTTCAGAACTTTGCTACCATCTCGGCTATGAAGACATGATGCTGAGTCCATATAGACACCATGTGTTTGACCTCCCATTAGAAAGGAAGAAGATTTTACAATGGTTATAGATGGACTTGTCACACATATAAGCATTAGCCAAGCATCCCAGGAAACCCACCTACACATTTATGTTGGGGCTGGGTGTCTGTCCTTTCAGTGCTCCTGCTGCCTAACCCCAGTCAAAAGGGTTATCTCTGGGTTGGGAAACTTGGATGAAGGTCTCTATTTCTCAAAGGGGGGCATGAAAGTGTTTTCTAATTCTACAGAAATTAAACTTTTCAGTTTTACTGGGAAAGAGCATGGCAACAAGCTACAGCAAGATCATCCTGGGTGTGAGTCTCTGTTTAGGAAGTGCACTGAGGGTTTTCTCTAGACAAGAGAACACTGTATTCCATCTTTATCTTTGTATTGATATTAAAGGGGTGATAGGAATTTATAATTTTTTTCTATGTTTGTTTTTGAACCAGGAAAAGTTACATTCCTAAGTATAAATGAACAACTTATGAAGCTGGCTTAAATGATGCAGGGTACCAGGACTTGCAACATATGCCCATTGGTCTCTAAATTTGAATATGAAGAGTTGTTCTTGTATATTCCTGGTGTTAAGTCTGAAAGATTCCAGGTGGACATAGGAACAGAGTGAGTATGTATCTTCTCTGTTATCCTGTTTATGATTATCTCGGTCAGGATATCAAGGTGCAACCAAAGTCTGGAGGCAATCAATGGGACATAAGGGTTTTCTTGTCTGAAGTGTTTGTAATTTTCATTTAAATAATGTAATGGCTCATTGTGCTGATTGTGAAGCAGATGAAATGAAAATTCGCACCTAAAAACAAAGGGCACAGTTGTCTTCTAGAAAAGAGCAGCTTCCTTAGATAGAAGAGATTAAGTATATTGAGGACATGTCCATAAGTAAAGGAAGAGGAGATTTGGAGGTTAGCCAGTGTAGAGGTGTCAGGATGGCTGTACTACTGCTATTACAGCAGAGTGAGGTAGCAACGTATAGACTGAATCACAGGTCAAAGGTCTCAGTTTGTCAGTAATTCTTTGTCCCCTTCGTCTTCTGTGTCATGATTTTACTTTGTGTCAGAAAGGAAACAGTAATGGAAAAGTGCATCAGAATAATGTTCCTTGTCAATATAGGTGACCTCAGTCTCTGTTAAAAAGAGATCAATCTAGGATGATCTCAGAATAGAACCATTATTTGTTCAAGATTAGAGGACTCAGTTGAGATGGTTGTATACCTAAGGAGAAGAGCTCCTGGGCGTCTCCTACATAAGGTATACCAGCAGTGGCCCTCTGAATAGAGACCCCAGATCAGTCATAATATGCAGAATGAACTGTATGCTTTTGTTTGACTCTAAACTCATGGGAATCCCATCAGATGAGATGGAGACAGTTGATGGGGATAAGATATCTAGTCTGCCCTGTTCAATTTGCTGCCACCATGACCATTCCAAGGACAAAGAATTTAGAAAACAGATAGGTGAATGGAGCAGGAACTTCACATCTATGATAGGAGAAAATAATTATATGGCAACTCAAACTTTTTCTCTGGCTCTATAAAATAAGATTCTTGCTATTCTGACACTATTCGTGTTCTTTGGAAATAAGACAGACTTTGTGTCATTTCTGGGACAGCACTTCATTATTTTCACTGATGACTAATTTTATTGCAAACACCAAGGCAAAGATCTAAAGAAAATGCGTCTCTGGTTTATTGAGATTGCAAGGCTTGGCACGGTTTTGAAGTGAAACTGGTAGTAGTATTTCTGATCTTAAAACACGCAACAACAAAATAACAGACCATTCTACAGCAAAAGTTACCACATAGGAAGACAGGCATTGAAAGTATTTTATGATGAGGAATTTTGCAGTCCTAGGTGAAGACTACACTCCTTGCCTGCATGTTTCATTAAGTTTTTGAAACTGTAACTTTGCTTAGATAATAAAAACACATATAGAATTTAGTAGATATTCTTGGAAAATGGAAGAGACATTTGCAGTTTTTTCTTGCACTGAGAACATGTATGAAATACCAGTTGTTTACTATTCATAAAATCTAGCATTTATATATGTATGCTAATAAGTAACATCCAAGGATATTTATAAATGCTTTTTTTCTACTTTTGCACAATATATCTTCTGGACAATGGAAAACACATAACTATCACCTTCAAAAACATATAGGGCATTGATAGATTTCTGTTCAGACATTTAATCAACACAATGCTGGAAAAAGCTTTTATGCCTACTTTTGTTATGATAGGTCAGATCCTGAAGGATGACACCCACTATGCTATTGATTTCTAACTGACATTTAAAGGAATTTAGGGCAAAAGGCCAGCTGGTCTGCATTTTATCAGATAAACAAAATACTAAATATATAATCAGTTACTGTTTCTCTTAATGATAAATGGTGTGCAGTTCTATTTGCACTGCCTGTTTTTTGTTAGTCATATTTTTTCTTTATGGACACTGCATTAGGTTTTTGACATTTGAAGTAAGCTAATGCGGAATAGTGGAGCCCTCTTCCTAATTTCAAAATTTAGAAATGTTTACACAGACAGTTTAACAATCACCTGTTTAATGTATACTTCTTGTTGTTGTTGTATCTTTTGGCTTTTCCCGGTTAGGGGTCGCCACAGCAGAACTCCGGTCCGCTAATGATTGGCAGTAGATTTTTACGTACTGAGTTGCCAGCTCTGACGCACAACCTTCAACGAAGGTACGCCCATTCATGCATGTCTCCACACAGAAAACGCTTTAGCTGAGATTCGAACAGGACAACATCTTACTGTGAGGCAGCAACACTACTGCAGCACAATATAATATATACTTCTTGTATGGATAGTACAAGAAGTATATATTATATTCTACTGTGGTGGTGATGCTGCGGTAGCATTGTCACCTCACAGTAAGATGTTGTCCTGTTCGATTCTCACAAGAAGTATATATTATATTCTACTGCGGTGGTGGTGCTGCGGTAGCATTGTTGCCTCCCAGTAAGATGTTGTCCTGTTCGATTCTCAGCTAAAGCGTCTTCTGTGTGGATAGTAATAGGTTCTAGGTTTTGGTGGCATACATTGGTGAGGCTCTTCAATGTACAAGGCCAAATCAGTGACAAAAACACTGAGATGAATGGGCTTCTCGGTGAGGTAGAAGCTCCACCTGCATGTGAACACAGATAGTGCAGGCATTAGCTGGTGTTAAGGCAGACCGCCTTCAATATGTTGTTACACATACAAATGGGGCTCTATAGAAGATTTTAAGAGCTGGGGGCATGCCTGGGATAGAGCATGTATGCAGTTATGTACAGTAGGAGCTTATACATGAACTTCTTTGGGGATCGCTCACAGTAGTGTTTTGTTAAAAATAGACAATTTCCTGGTAGGATCATTACTTTATATGCCCATCCCTCACTCAGAATAGATAATGAAATTCCATGATGCACAGTGTTATGGAACTTCATTATTTGCTCTGGGTTCATTGAGACACTTTAAATTCAATTCAGTACTTCAGCACTGCGAGATGATGCCATCCCAAGGGGCATGTTGGGTTTCATTGCTTGGTGTTGGTGTAGTGATGCAGGATGACAAATGCTCTATATTTTCATTCTGCTTTTGTTTTGAAATCTGGCCCTATATCTTTGATTGTTACTTTGGATATAGCTGTCTGCCCTCGTGGTGAATAAGAAAATAGATTTTAAGATGGTTCAAAAGGGCAATGAACAAAAACAAACAAAACATGGTCTGCATGCTAAGTATGGACATCCAGTGATAAAAATGGATCAGAAGTAGTTGAGAGGAGAAAAAAATTTGGGGGTGTGGGTTTAGACAGAAGTTAAACATCCATCTGTACTGGGATGGACAGTGGAAATATTGGCTTGTGGAAAAAAAGGGTCTATAAGTCACAGAGCAAGATCAGTGAAAGCAATATTTGCAACTTGGATTAGCATGTTACATGTGAGCATGTCATATACTTGTACAAATGTATAGATAGATAGTTTAACCACCTGTGTAATAAATACTTGTATGGATAGTAATAGGTTCCAGGATTTTTTCTTATATGCGCTATCACTGTCAATTGGTAATCTGTACACAGTTAGTGGAGCTACTGGGGCAATGCATCACAAACTGGGTGCACATTCAAGTTCTCTGTAATGTATTTTGCAGTGCTATGGTGCTGACATTATAGGATCATATTTTTCTGTTACAGCAGCAACCATTAGTCCATGCGTGACAGAGATATAGTAAAGTAAAACTTCACTCACCACTGTATTATAATTATTTTAATCCCTGTAATATCACCTAGATGTTATATCATACACAGAAACCCTTTAGTGACATTTACTTTTGTCACTTCCATTTTTTGAAGGCTGTGTCATTTTTTGCCTGTGCATCTCTCACTTTGTTTCTGAAAGGAATCTATCTTAGCCTGCATGACCTAGGCTATAAATACCATTCTCTGTACTTCTTAGCACTGGGAACCACCTATATTTTTATATGTTAAGGTTGTTTTGCTGAGGTCAGCTATCTGCATACATTGCTAATTTAACTGGAGATGTGAAACTGTTTTCTAAGGAGTTAGTTTTTTGATAAATCTTTATATGAAAGAACATGCATGAGTTAGTTATGCTGCAACACTACATACCTAAACTGGTAACTACTCTCACTTATGGCCACCAAATTGCTTTATGCATATATAAAGGGCAGACTGGCAATGCAATAAGCTAAACACTTCAGACCTTACCACTTTTTTAATTGACAGCTGTCTGCTACAGATCAGGACTGTTAACACTGAAATGATAAGCCCGGCACCTCAACAAAAGCATGGAGGAAATTGTCTAAGGACTACAGTTTCTGATTACTTAAGAGAAGTGCTGTTTTTGCTCTTTTGGTTTGAAAGGGGTTTAAATGTAAATAACAGCCTGCTGTCAGCATAAATCAGGGACATTCAGTACAAAACAGAAAAATAGATTCAGCTGCTAGAGGTCATGAAGCCACTAACTCACAGCATTGTCGCAGTATTTAAATGAAAACACATTATTATGTCTAAGATAAGTCAAATAAAGGGGACACAAACTGCCCCAAGGGAGAAAGAAAAAAAAAACAAAATCACATCAGTATGGTCGGACTGTTGATCAAAAAAGTGCTTATCTTTGCCAGGACCAGAATCCATGTTTAATTAGGATTAAAAATCTGTCTAATGAAGAAGCAAGTGTTTTAATAGGTGCTAAGATTTTTTGTTGTTAGACTGCAAGCACATTAAGTTCTTTAGCTGTTAGTTATAACCATAAATAACACTCCAGCAGGAAATCTACATTTTTTTTTCAGATGGGCAATCAGGTGATTTTGAAGAAGTTTGAGAAGGGTAATTTGCTTTTGTAATGCAGAGTATTGCATGCCATCATCTCAGCTAGATTGCCAAGGATATGGCAGCTTTTGGAGTACATATAAAACATGTCTTCTTTAGAGCTAGCAGTGCAAATGTCTTTTGAATATGTTTTGAATTTTGTTTTCTTTCTTTTAAATTAATAGCTAGACCCACCTTTTGTAAAGCAAAGCTTGTTGTTTTTCTTGTGTTATTAAATACGTTTTTAATCAAAAGAGCAACAGCAGGACGTGGTGACACAGAAACATGTAAAATACTCAATAACAAAAGAAACATGAATTTGCAACGTCAAACACTTTTAATTACAACAGTAAAGCTTGCGGATATAATCCTTCATCAATACAAACATTCTAAACTAAAATCTCATTTAAATATAAAATGAGTCAATCACGTGATATCACACAGCCAATAAACCATTAAAACTTGTTAAACCTTAAAATTATCTTAAACACATCTGTTTAAATTTTAAAACAGGTTTGATAGAAGTCATTCTATTAATTCCCGGTAGGTGGTCAGCATTTAGACATGCAATCCATTCATATTCTTTTAATTCTAATTTATTATTTAAATCACCGACCCTAATGACCTTTGTAACTATGTGCAAAACCCTAAAGGTACCGGGAATTAATAGAATGACTTCTATCAAACCTGTTTTAAAATTTAAACAGATGTGTTTAAGATAATTTTAACATTTAACAAGTTTTAATGTTTTATTGGCTGTGTGATATGTGATTGACATACCCCGGGAATCATGAAGCTCGGCACAAGGCCGGCGTTAGGCTTGCGCCAACCGTGTGACATACAGATGGCGCAGTAGTGCCATATGCATATTAATGAAGGCGCGCTGCCACCACAGCTACGTGCATAGGAAACGAGCATGAGTGCATGGGGCGTGTCAAAGTGCCACACGGAGGCGTGGAAATCTCGGCTATTGACGTGCAACCTAAAATGCTGAATATTACAGTCAGCCTGCAATAGTAATCACACCTGTCAGTGCCCGTGGATACTGAAGCGTATGCAAAGCATGTAAGACAGTTCTTGCGAACACAAAATTAAGAAGCAGACACAAATGCACGTTAGCGAATATCAAGTCTCTATCCCTCAAACAAATGACATTTAAAACCATGTGCCCATATTCTAATGCAGTGTTGATAATTATACCAAGTGGAAGTGAAACGCATCATGTTGGTGCACCGCCAATAGCTAAGTCTAGGCCAATGGTCAGGGTTACCACCCGTCCCACATTGTGAGGGATAGTACACAGCTGGGCAGTTGTGTCCATACCAAAACCATTATAAATGTAAAATATCCTGTGACCGTATGACATAATTATGGGCAAGATTCACGAAGGCTTGCACGGAGTGTAAGAGACGTGCAACACTCCATGCAAGCCTCGCGATCCAGGAACAGCCCTAAACTCCGTGTAAGAGACCAGCTAAAACGTCTCTTACATGGACTGGGCGTGGACATGCTAAATACCTCACTTGCAGGCGAAAGGTATGCAAATGAGGTATATTCGCGATCCACGAAGCAGAAACCAGTCCGTGTAAGAGACGTTTTAGCTGCAGAAATGTACTCAGTTGACAACTGAGTACGTTTCTGCAAATTCCACAACGGAGCCATGTCAGCTCCAAAAAAAGGGTGCATATGATGCAGGCAGCATGCCAATGGCCAAATATGTAGCCATTGGCAATGTAACCCGATGCCAAAATATTAAAAATATAATTTAAACCCAGCGCAGCCTCGCGCAAATGGGCTGTGCTGTACAAAAATCATAAAAAAGAAGGTTATAAACCCACAAATGTGGGTTTCATGCAGTACATGGAATGACAATGCAGGGACCAGCAGACCAAAAACAACATGGCCACTGTGTAGTGGTTGCTAAGGGGGGAAGCTGAGTCAAGACATGTAACTAAGCACTAGTAGGCAATCTCATGTAAATGAGGGTTAGGATACTGAATCTCACAGTCACATAGCAAATGAGAACAGTCTGAGTGGTGTAAGAGATACATAAGGGGGAGGAATAGAGTAGGAGATAGGTGACATCACAGGGGGGAATGGTAGAAAGAAATGCAGTTCATTGGAGGCCAGTGTAACATGACAGATGACAGACACAGATCATGGAAAGAGGTGTGCCACTAGATAAGTCATGGAAAGTCAAGAAATGGAAGGTGTACACTGTTACTTACACCAAAGTTTCTTGCTGGGCGTGCATGCACACATGTGCACGCCATAAAGCACGAGTAGGGCAGTGTGCGTGCATGTAAGGCAGACTGAGCATGTGGGAGCATGTTGGGAGATGTTTAACACTGTTTGCGTGGGTGTGCGTGTGTGTAGGGCAGGCTGAGTATGTTGGAGGCTGTTGACAGATGTGTAACAGTGTTTGCGCAGGTATACACGCGTTTTAACCCGAATAAGTAGATTCTGAACCATGTAAGCACGTGTGCGCGCGTGTAAGCCACTGTGAGCGTGTTTCTGATGGTATGCACGTTGCTCCCCCCTGAGGAAACAGAGAGGAAAAAGGAAGCAACAGAATTAATAGGAAGCTAGCAGGGATAACTGCTGAAGCTAGCAGGTGAAAACAATAAGAAGCAGGCAATTACACAGGCAGAATAGTAGCCCAGCCCAGCACTTAAAACTCTGCAAACAGTAGTACAGGATGTTTCTCTTAAGACACACTGCAAGACAGAAGTAAGCTAATAGAAGTGAAAACTGAAAAAGCTTAACTCAGAGCAGAAATGTTAGGGGCTGCCATAGCTGTCATAATGAGACATAGGAGACTTGCTGAGGGTGGTGACAATGTAGATGGTGCCAGACAACCCACAGTGAGGAGACGGAGAAGAGTGTACAGGCCCAGGGTCACCTACCACGGGTTACATGAGCTGGAGATAGTAGACCACTATAGAGTGGACAGAGAGCTCCTGCAGCAAATTGTTGAGATGTGCAGGCCACGCCTCACACACAGAACCAACAGAGGGGAACCCATCCCAGTGGAAACCAAGGTATTTTTTGGCCTAAGAATACTAGCAACAGGTACCTTCCAGAGACCAACTGGCGATATGATGGGGATATCACAGGCATCAGCCTCCAGGGTACTGCACCAGTTCCTGGATGCCATGTCAGCACATGTCAGTGATCATGTATATTTCCCCAATGCCCGTGAGGTATTGGCCAGCAATATGCATCTCTTCCAGCAAATAGCGGAATACCCTGAGGTAGTGGGTGCAATAGACTGCACGCACATATGCATCAAAGCACCAGCCGGTGAGCGGGGTAGGGCCTACATTAACCGTAAGGGCTTCCCCTCCATCAACTGCCAGGTTGTGTGTGATGCCCAGGGCATAATAATGAATGTGTGTGCTGGCTGCCCTGGGAGTTACCACGATTCCCACATCTGGCATTTGACACAGCTGTACCAGACATTTGCCAATGGGGACATCCCACACGGACACCTAGTGGGGGATGCAGGTTATGCACTGGAGCCATGGCTGATGACACCCATCAGAAATGCACACACACCTGAACAGGAACGCCATAATGAGGCACACGCACAAACATGTAATGTAAGAGAGCGTGTGTTTGGGCTGCTCAAGTCATGGTTCCGGTGTCTGGACACATCTGGTGGAGCCTTGCAGTACACACCAACTACATGTACCCAAATTGTCATGGTATGTGCTATGCTACATAATATGATCTTGCGAAAACAGCTGCAGCAGGACCAGCATAGGGCCAGGCCAAACAGCCCCCCACCATTGCCAAGGCCATCACAGGCAGAACATGACTCGGAGGAGGAACAACCTGAGCCTGCCCCAGTAGGCAGAAGGAGGCGTGCCCAGTATGCCCTGGCCTTGGCAAAGAGGCAACGCATAGCACATACACTGGCTCAGTAGGAACCCTGGGAATGATACCCCCTCTGACTCACTCAAATAATAACATGGATACCTAAAATGACATGACCTGCTCACAAATATGTACAGGGAAGTGTAATATGCGCATCCAACAGAGGCAGCCCTGCAGCACCACCTGAGGCATGAATGCCATGTGTTAAGTAATGAAAATCACGTGGCACCACAGGACCCAGAAGCACGTAAACAAAGGCTTTCAAAATAAGCAGATGAAGAAATCAAACAGCTGCTAGGTCTCCAAAAAGATCCTTTAATGTAACCAGGCAAAGTAAAAATCCACAATATCTTCCAAGCGCTTTCACTCAACCACACGCGAGCTTTCTCAAGGCAAACAACCTTGCTGGAAGTTCATTCAAATTAAATACTTCCAGAGTCATCACATGACTTCCTGTGAACCTTTCCCAACAGGAAAATCACCATATAAGGAAATTCTAAAATACATTCTTATTATCATTAAAAATAATTCATTTTCTAAAAATAATTCATTTTTTAAAAATGTCTTGGCGACTGAATAACATATTGAACTTAAAATTGAGTCAAACCATTAAAATGTGTCATAAAACAATTCTGTAAAATATTTTTATAGTTTTATAATACAAATAAGTGCAGTAACCCCTTTTAACCATCGGGGGTGAAATCAAAACTCCAATTTAAAGCCTAGAGTTACTAACTGGCATTGTAAAACATTTCTTATCTTAGTTGCCAATGTATAACATTCGATATATCATATTATAAAATCTTATGGATTCAAAAGTGAATAAAACAATAGATGTCATGTTGTGCTAAACTGTGTTATAGACGAGCTTGCCTCAATTTCAAAACACTAGTGATGTTAAGGGTGTCATTCAGAGCTGGGTATCTAGTAGCGTCTAACCGGAGCTGCCAAAATAGCTCACGGTATTCTAATTTTGACCCCCAACTACCCCCTCTTATATCCGGTTGTACCTGTTCCAATACCATAAACTTGGAGTTTTGATTTCACCCCCGATTGTTAAAAGGGGTTACTGCACTTATTTGTATTATAAAACTATAAAAATATTTTACAGAATTGTTTTATGACACATTTTAATGGTTTGACTCAATTTTAAGTCCAATATGTTATTCAGTCGCCAAGACATTTTTAGAAAATGAATTATTTTTAGAAAATGAATTATTTTTAATGATAATAAGAATGTATTTTAGAATTTCCTTATATGGTGATTTTCCTGTTGGGAAAGGTTCACATGAAGTCATGTGATGACTCTGGAAGTATTTAATTTGAATGAACTTCCAGCAAGGTTGTTTGCCTTGAGAAAGCTCGCATGTGGTCAAGTGAAAGCGCTTGGAAGATATTGTGGATTTTTACTTTGCCTGGTTACATTAAAGGATCTTTTTGGAGACCTAGCAGCTGTTTGATTTCTTCATCTGCTTATTTTGAAAGCCTTTGTTTATGTGCTTCCGGGTCCTGTGGTGCCACGTGATTTTCATTCTTGGTTTCATTTTGCTTTTAGTTTTAATGTGTTAAGTAATGTAACACCATGCACTATATGCACACATGAGCACCCTGACTAACATCCACCCTCACCAAGCATGAAGCCACAAAATGACGATGGGATGATCAAGTGCAATAACTGGCTGAAGTAATGCAGTTAGTCAAAGGGGAGCCAATGTGTTTCAGGCTAGGAAGACATGCGGAGCATGACATGATGCACCACCTGCTAAGGGTGGCGTGCACCTATCATGCCATGCCCCATGGATACTGGCAAAGGCTGTCAGTACACACAGCATGCCCTGAATAGGCAAGTCTCAAAACACAAACCCACCTTCATAGGTTCTACAAGGGATAGGAACCTAGATGTAATGCTACCCAATGACAGATGTCTAAACAGCAAGATGTGTGCAGTGTAATGGAGAATGTAGATACCAGTCCTGTAATAGAGAACTGGGTCAAGGCTCACATCAGCACCCTAACACTACCAGGTCACACCTCATACTGTGCTGTACAGCCGCAAAACATGGAACAAGCTACAAAAGGAGGGTGACTAGCAAGAAATGGCAAGGATAACCACATCCCCATGTTGGTACCACAGCAAGAAGCAGCATGGATTAGCCATGGTTAAATACCAATGGCTAAAACTGCCTCCCAGTATATAGCCTGCTGCAGACTACTGTCCTAATACCAGGAACTGCACCTGGCCTATGTCGGAATACATGAATATATCAAGCCCCCCAAACCACATTATAATGCTTGACTGAAAATACCCAGACATACACCGGGAGCATTATACTAGCACCAACACAGTAGGAGAAAATTTCCCAGAATCCATAAACCAAAATGCCCAGGAACAATGTACCACTCCCACAAGAGGGGTAAGCATACTGGATGTGATAATAAGCAACATGTCTACTGGATGGCAAGATGAGAAGTGTACCCCTCACTGGTAAGACCAGACCATAGATTAATCACACTGGATATACACATCCTGACCCCAGTCCCTGGCCAGAATACCATAGTGAAAAACATGTGTAAAGCATAGGTTGCAGCCCTCAAAACCGATGTTGAATCCACAAAAGGCCCTGTGCAAGTGCAGAATATGGGACACACCACAGAACATGTTATACAGGCATTCCATGAACACAGCCAGGAATGCTTGGAGTATGCAATCACAAATAACAACAACACACAATGCCATACAAGCAGGCATCTGGCATGCTGGACTCCAGCCATTACCAAACCATGCAAGAGAATGAGGAAGCTACCACATGATAGAGCAAACATAAAAAGGGAAGTAATCACTGACCAGTAGTATGGCAATAACATATGTCCACACATACAATCCACTAAGTCCAGCCACAACAAGTAGAATCTGTGAATCCAGAGGCAATGTGACACCAGTCACAAGTACACAGACAACCACAACACCCCCCAATAAATACAAATATATGTGATAGATGCATCCATGTATCCAAACCAGAGGTTGAGCTCCACCAACTCAGTACTGTCAAAACTAGTCAGGAAGAGAAGGTAACCACATACACCACAAACCCAGTCCCACATAGACCTACCACAACTGTAAACCAAACACATAAACACAGACAAATATTCCCGGAGGCCTTAATTACAAACACACCACACCAACAGAAGCCTCCAAAGCAGATCACAAGCAACCACAACCTTCAAACATAGCACATGCAACGAATAGTACACAAAGCTGGTGTGCCAAACAGTCACAGGCCAGAAGGAGAAACAACATGCTTGATACAGTCGTAATAGGTGTCTGTATAGGCAGACACACTGCTGTCCCACTCACCAGACTGAACAAGGGAAAGGGTAGAGTAAGCTGCCTGTAGGCTGCCACAAAATGCCACATAACACAAGTACGCAGGTCACCCCAAAGCAAGCAGAAATATGATGCACTCAATGTCCATGCTGGTGTGAATTACCTGAGATGTACCTCCCTGGTCAACATGAAAAGAGACATGGATGGTCCCTCTGAGTATGTACCCCAGGCGGTATGACACTGGCTGTGTGCAGCATCCAACCCTCACCAAGAATGATGCCACAGTACAAACACAGAATGCTCATGTTTAACAGCTGGCACAGTTACAGCTGTCAGTCCAAGAGGGTCTAATGTCTGTCTGCTTGAGATGTCAAGCATGACAAGCCATGCTGCTGTTCCAGGGATGGCTTGCACCTGTTACCCGTGTGCATCTGGATACTGGATAAGGCCTTTGCTGCCTCCATAGAGCCGTATGTAGGCAAGGCCAAAAAGACTACCCACCACCCTAGAAAACATAAGTGGTAGGAAACATAAGGGTAATGCTGACCAATGCCAGATGTGTAAACTGCAATATGCATGCCCCTGAGGCACTTCCCATTATGGAGAACATTGATGTCTGTGCAGTGACAGAAGCCTGCTGCAAGCCTAGTGATAGCACACCAGCACTACTAGGTTATACCACATATCATGTGTTATGGCCCCAACACCTGCACCAAAACATCAAAGGAGGGGGAGTATCCATATGCATCACAGACACCCATATTGCCAGGTAACTGACAATGCACAAAGCAGCGGAGACCACCCATGTGCACATAACTGTAGTCAAAACAGCTGTACAGTCTGTAGCATGCGACAGACCACACTCTCACACACAAGAACTCCACCCAGACATCCTGAAGACACTGGACAGTATGAATGTCCCTCCAAATACCAGACAAGGTACACACAAATTACCACATAGGTGTCAAACCATTATGTATGCAAGGAGTAATCAGGGATCTAGGGACACAGGTCGACATTAATCTGTCATGTGACACCAACAATGCCAATGTGGCTATGAAGATTGTCGACATTGGACACCGTATCATGAAAGGATTCACATCAACATCAACAGAGGTCACTGTGCCGCTGTACTGTTCCCTTATCAGACCCATAATCTAGTACAATGACTCATATGGGATGTACCGTACGTGGCACCTGCAGCGGTTCGGAAGACCTCATAGTTACCCCACCAACAGGATAAAGGGTGTGAAATATATGTCATATGCTGCCTGGCTGTAGACACCCCAGCTGACTGCAGTTACAGACTGCCTACACAGAGGCATTGTATGTCTGTTGTACAAGGCAATGTCCAACACAGGAGTAATGGACATGCTTCACCACAGGAAATCAAAGCCATTGGAGCTGTGAGAGTCACAGATGTCAGCCTCAACACATAATGAAATAAGATGTGCTGGAGGGACAGATACATAACCCAGAGGCTCCCCACACCCAGAAACAGGATCCCAATCCATGGTAGGCAGAGCCCCTCACTGACACCCCTCAACAGGAATATTGCCAAGTGGATGGATGACCGCACATGTATACTGGGGGTCCTCACTGTGTCACGACCAGACAGAGGCACAGTGAAGAACTTCATAAATGGCCATAATTGAACATAGCTAGGGGTGGCGAAAGACACACACACTCTGGCTAGGCTTACTAATAGCCTAGGGTGTATAGCCTAGTATGAACCCATGAACCTATGAAGATACAAAACATACAGGACACTAAGGATAACCACAAGGGTTACCCAACTGATGGTAGGAACCATGTTGGGCATCCACAGATATGCTCCGAATCACACAGATATTACAAACAACATACCAAACACACACACATATTGCTAACATACAACCTGTCAGGTGCAGTGCAAACACCCCCCCCCCAGAGTGCAAAATACCTATCCCAGCAGACTGATGGTCCCCTGACATTGCAGATGCTGAGGTAACAGCCATCATCTGCAAAGCAGAACACACAGCAGCAAAGGTATGTGATGGTGTCCTGTGCTGAGGCCAACATGGACTCCAAGAATAATGGAATGCCAAATCACACTACTGCCCAATGTCAGCCTTACCACAGGATATGTACCCAAAGAGCAGTGTACAACAACAGTGGTCCATTACAACAAAGGTGTTGCCTGAATGGATACTCCAAACTACCACCCCAGGATCCTGACAAGCTTGTTCTGCACAGCTATGGAAAGGATCAGAATGTACCGCAGACAGAAGGCTATTGTGGACCTACTGATACTGGACCCTACACAGTGTGGCTGTCGTAACTGCAGAACCTGCCCCTAAACATGTCTGACCCATTTGAAGCAGTCATTAAGGTCATTGATGAGGGCAATGTGGTCCACACAGTGTAGCTGGACCATGCACATGCTTCTAGACAATACCGTACGAGTTCAGTATGGATATGTTCACCAGCTTAAATATATACCCCTATGTCAGTAGAGGGGTTGCAAACCAGACCAAGGACAGAACTGACATGGTCAGACATGCCGCATCCATGTCAGACTACAAAGCAGATATGAGTGGCATCCCACAAGGCCTGGTCTTGGCCCCCCCCCCGTTCTGTATATATGTCCCATAGGTATAGGCCAACATGGAAGGACTGTGACTGAACATGTATGCAGAGGAGTACAAACAGCCCACAATATCCGACCCCCAGCTGACAGAAGCAACCCACAAAAGGGCCACCTACAAACAGACAACTGTAGCCATAGCCATGTCAGCAAGCTAATTGCAGAACTGTGTATAGACAACCACCGTGGATATACAGTAAGTGCCCACAAATTACCACACAGGTGTTAAACCATGAGGTACCTAACATGTAATGTGAGACCTGTGTACAAAAGGTGATAGATATCATGCACTGGACAAACATGTGGCTGTAGTTTTCGCAGAAACATATACTATATACCCACCCAAACATGAAGGTTGGCAGATGTAGATAAGGGGAACTCACTGTGACTCTGCAGTCATCCTCCATCAGTGTCACAAGTGACTACAATAGCCCCTGTGGGATATACCGCAGCAGAAACCTCCATCAACTGTAAAGTCCACAACAGTACCCCACCAGGAGTAGCAAAGAGCATGAACAGATGCCATGTGTTGCCTGAGTAAACAAACTGCAGCCCCACACACCGCCATACTTTCCAGCTACAGGAAAGCTGTGCCTGATGTATGAAGCCATGTCCAACCTGGAATGAATGAACATGTTGCACCTTGTACAATCTGAATGGCAGTGAACTATGCACATGAGAGACCTGAACCCCAGCACTGACATACATAGGACAAGCTGTACAGAATGATCCATAACACAGAAGGCACCCCCACTCTTCAGTAAACTCCTGGTACAGGTCAGCCAGAGAGTCACATATCGACACCCCTCAAGAGGAATCCTGATGAGTGGATGGGAGATGGTAGGCTAACCCTGGGTATCACTGTTATGTCAGAGGTAGACGGAGGCACAGTATACTAACCATGACATATGTCATGGCAAACTCCAGTTACAATGTGTGTCGAAGGACAAACACACCCTGTGACTAGCATCAGAAATGGCCTAGGGAACATTGCTAGTGTTTGCCAATGTCCACCCATGTTGTCGAATACACTAGCAATGTTGGACGAGCCTGGTGTAAGTAGTCCATATCTGAACATATTGCAACATGGTCATATGTGCACAACTGGCCCCTACACAGTCTGTTCTGCTCACTATGAAGATGTCAAGCAGTCATAGGACTAAAGCCCAGGATACTGTCCACCACAGTGAATGTACTGAACCAGTACACTATACGGTACTACAGTGTTAGGTCATTATGAAAGTATGTTGAGAACTGTCTGCAAAGTATCCCATGCAATCCCTGCAGGCACAGTATAATCCCTGTTGTGGTAGACAGGAAGCAGTTGGCCAGTTAGTACACAACATGACACCCAACACACAACCATAAATGTGAGATATTGTTGAAGTGCACACACACCCAAATATGTGGTGGACTTCAGAGTGCAACATATGGAAAGCTCACACTGGGCATGCTCGCACACTTTGATAAATGAGGCATATGTTAGACAACATGCCATGGAAAGGCTGAACTGGGCATGCTCACACACTTAGGCCATATCTCCATTTAGCAGTTGGCCACACATATCTGGTATTTGTACGTGTCAGTCCAGGAACCAACCACAGCACAGCAATCAGCCCAGTGCACACAGTAAATGACTACAGAGACATAAGTGATATAGTGGATCGCCATCATATGCAAACATCTTCCACATATACACAAGTTGGTCATAGGAACAGGGAATGCTATGGCAATAAAGACCTGCAAACAGTAGAACAGCACAACAAATATTGTGCATCCGACAATTGAACATATGGGTGTAGAGGTCAATACTAGGCTTGTTGCCCTAGGGAATGACAGCTCAGCCAGAGTGTGCTTGGCATCTGCATCCCCAGGACAGTAGGCTACTGTGCCACTGTAAAGTAGGTCACAGAAGGCAACATGTGAGGCTAGTGAGCTGTGCCTCTGTCAAGCAGGGGCACCGTGGAGGTCCCAGGAATTGAATGTGCTAAGCCACAGCCATGTTGTCGGTGTGTGCTGTGAGAGGGTTGCTGAGGATCTCTGACAGTAGGTGTCTGTCAATAACAGACTGAGGGGAGCCCTATCTGCATTCTCTGGACGATTCCACTGTCAACACTGTGTTGTAATGAGTATGTGTGAATGAAGTGCTGTGCCGGAACTGTTCACAGAGTTCCTCCCTCTGTGGGCTACAGCTCTGCAATGCATTAGGTCACTCTGTCTGTTGTATGGCTGGTGTACAGCTGACAGGTGTCTTGTTGTGGAGCAGTCATGGGTATATGTGGGATAGCATGACCAATGCAAACCGTACACATGCTCATAGAATGCAATTGTCAAGGATTATGCTGAGTGGCCAGTATAGTCCCCCAGCATGGGTCCTCTGAAGTCGTCCAAACCCAGTCTACACAGGTGTAGAGTCTGCTTGTACTAAATACAGTTTGTGTGCAGTGACAACCTTGCCTGGGGGTGGAGATGGGATATGGATGTCCATGGAAAGGTGGGTATGGTCAGATATCAACAATGGTGGTCTACCTCTGGTGTGGAACAGTGAGTACCCACGTTGCAGATGGACAGGTGCAATATGTATTCCCCCATGTGGCTGTGGTGTGTGGTTCTGCCATAGCACATGGACCCACAAATTGTAGTGGCTGTAGGGTAAAGTGGTAGAGGCCTGAGTAGTTCTCACACACAATATGCCTGTACCTGATGTTAACAACTGGAATGGTGTATGTGAACACCTGCATATCCTGGCACTGTTCCCAGGGAAGCTAAGTGTGTGTCCTGGATGTGGGTGTGGTGTTCTGGACTGGTTGTGTTGTGTGTTACAGGTCCTGTGGTCCCAAAGCATGGTATAGAACATAACCTGCCAGTGTGATGTGCATATCTGGCCCTGACGTAGGTGGCTGCAAATGCATATATATGCTATCCCCCACCTGACAGGTAGTACTACATGTACATACCTCTGTAGAAATAAAGATGTCAGCAGCCTATAAATACTACAGGTGCAGAGTAGATGCCCGGTAATTTGGATAGTGCGCTTTGCTAATGCGTCTCTCTCAAGTGTCATAATATAATTAGGTAGGGGTTTGAATCCTGAAAATGCTCAGTGTGTGTGTTGGTGGGTGAGTGGGGTTTGTGTGTGTGAAAGGCTGTGAGAGGGAAACGTCCCTTTTGGCAAATGGGAAAACACACTACAGGATGCACATTCTCCTTTCTAAACACTGATGATGTCAGCACCCTATAAGTACAGCAGGAGAAGGGAAACTTCACAGTAATGCGAATAGCTCGCTCTGCTAATGCGCCCATCTCGAGTGTCATAACATAGTTAGGTAGGGGTTTGTATCCTGTACATGCTCAGTGTGTGTGGAGGGGGTTAGTGTGTGTTCAAGACTGTTTGAAAGAAGTATCCCTTTTGCCAACTAGGAGAATACACTACAGGATGCACATTCCCCTAGCTAAGCACGGATGATGTCAGCACCCTATAAGTACAGCAGGGGAAAGGACACCTCCCGGTAATGCGAATAGCGCGCTCTGCTAATGCGTCCATCTCAAGTGTCATAACATAGTTAGGTAGTGGTTTGAACCCTGCAAATGGCAAGTGTGTGTGTTTGGATGAGGGGGGTTAGTGTGTGTGCAATTTTGTGTGAGGGAAATGTCCCTTTTGGCAACTGGGAGAACACACTACAGGATGCACATTCCCCTTTCTAAACACAGATGATGTCAGCACCCTATAAGTACAGCAGGAGAAAAGAAGCCTCCCAGGAATGCGAATAGCACACTCTGCTAATGCGTCCGTTTCGAGTGTCATAACATAGTTAAGTAGTGGTTTGAATCCTGCAAGAGTGTGTGTTTGGATGAGGGGATAAGTGTGTGTACAATTTTCTGTGAGGGGTAATGTCCCTTTTGGCAACTGGGAGAACACACTACAGGATGCACATTCCCCTTTCTAAACACAGATGATGTCAGCACCCTATAAGTACATCAGGAGAAGGGAAGCCTTCCCGTAATGCGAATAGCGCACTCTGCTAATGTGTCTCTCCCGAGTGTCATAATATAGTTAGGTAGGAGTTTGAAACCTATAAATAGCATGTGTGTGTGTTTGGATGTGGGGACTCTGTGTGTGTGCAATTCTGCATGAAAAACATGTGCTTTTCTGAAATCAGGGGATCACACTACATGATGCACATTACCCTTTCCAAACAGTGATGATGACAGCACCCTATACATACAGCTTAAGAAGAGACATCTGCCAGTACTCAGAATAGCGCAATCTGCCACAACATATTTAGGTAGGGGTTTGAAACCTGCAAATGGCAAGTGTGTGTGCATTTGGATGTGGGGAGTTTATGTGTGTGCATTTCTGTATGAAAAACATGTTAGTTTTGGCAATCAGGAGATCACACTACCTGATGCACATTACCCTTTCAAAATACTGATGTTGTCAGCACCCTATAAGTACAGCCAGAGAAAAGGAAATATCTAGTAATTCAAATAGTGCGCTTTGCTAATGCGTCTCACTCACGTGTCATGACTTAGTTAGGTAGGGGAATGAATCCTGCAAATGGCAAATGTGTGTGTGGGTTTTATAGGGTGTGTGCAAGTGTGAGAGAACAGATCCTTTTGGCAAATACTACAATACACCAGATGCTGCATATTCCACCAGTAAACACAGGGGATGTCACCACACTATCAGCACAGCCAAACAGGGCTAGTTGGCTAGTAATGCCAATAGTGCGCTCTGCTACTGTGTCTATTACCATTGTCAGAGTGCAGATAGGTATGTTTTGGTAACCCACAACTGCCACGTGTGGTTGTGTCACACAGTATGACCTTGTGTGGGTCTTTGTACATAACAATGCATGCCATTGCCTAAACCAGCAATGGCATTGCACACATGATGTATGTGTGTGACACATACACATAAATACCTGTGACCTGCAGTAGTTACCATGTCTGACACATGCCTCGAGTGGATAAATGGTATTTGCAATGTATACCAATATGACTGTGTCTTACTGTGCAGAGTCCGCACACGGTATGTGTCTATACAGTGTGGGTGTATATGGTAAAATACCTACAGCAGGGGATACACATCTGGTCTGGGCCATATAGTGTACATGTAGTCGATGTACAGGTGCTGCATGTTCCCACCTGTTTTGGTAGTGGTAACATGTCATTCCACTGCTGTGAACCCTTCAACTAGTGTGTTGTAGCTACAGTAATGCTCACGCACAATGTTTGGCTGGATGCAGTCCAGCCATATAAACACAGTTCTTGATACTGTCATATTGCCAGTGTTGTTATGGAGGATAGGTGGTCTTCCTGTGTATGGGAGGGTTGTGTGTGTCAGGCTATGAACCAGATGGCAGTCCGACACACTGTTAGCTGAACATGATTAGGCCCTGATGCTTTGTGCTGTGCCAACAACCTGGAGGTGTGTGTATCTGTGGTACCTTGGGATACCACCCCCCTGTCCATGTGTGTTACATGTGTAGGGGACGACAGGCATGGTATGGGGCATAACCTGTCAGTGATGGGTAACACCTGTGAGCCATGAATCAGGAATCTGGTACTGCACAGACATTACAGTTCACTGTGCTGAGGACAGTGTCCAGTGCATGCATCTTCTGGTATACACTGCTGTTGTTGTGTAGCAGCACTGTTAGTGTCCTAACCTGTGTGATACCCACAGAGGTGGCTATGTAAACTGTGTCCTACAGCATAAGGAAGTATGTGTGTACCAAGCAGCTTTGCCATTATACATCGGGCCATGGGTGTCACGTGCAAGATGACCCTTTCACATCATTGTGGCTTCCCTAGCATGTAAGCACACATTGACAGCCAGAGGATACCCTACGAATGACATTGGAGACTGAGCATAATGTAGACATACAACACCCTTCCCACATATAGTGGTAGCATACCTGGTGAGGGTATGTTGGCAACCAAGATCAGGCTCATACTGGTCTGTGCCACATGCTGAGAGATCCATTCTATGTACCCTATCATGTAGTCCAGGGAGGTATGTCTCAGGTCAGCCATACTGGCATGGTCAATGAGTGAGTCATATGTGTCCATGCCTCTGACTGACCTGTATGCATGTGTTCTGTGGTGGACCATAGTGCCCCTGAGGCATATCACTGTGACCTTCACCAGATACAGCCTGTTGAGCGGGACCCCAGTGCAGCACCCAAGACAGGTACCTGACACATCTGTAGCAGGTGTGTTGTGTAGCCCTACAGGCTGTGAGTGTGTGGCACAGGAGATGTGTGTGCCATGTGTGGCATGTGCTCTGTTCCGACGGAACATATGCCTATGTGCCAGCTGCAGAGGAGTGTGATGCTCAGGCAGAATGCTATTCTGAGTTCCAACGTATGCCCCAGTGTGTTCAGCATGCTGTCAGTGCGTGTCAATGTCTGACTTGTATTGTAGTCACTGTAATATATTTTATTTGTTTATTTATCCTACATTTGTTGACCAGGATAGTCCGACTGGATGCATGTCCATTTCCAGGGGAGGCCCGGGGAGAAAAGCTACAAGGGTAAGCAGATACAGCATTAGATAATACCAGCATTACATATTACAAACAGATTATTTACAGAGATTGCATAAGTAAGCAAGTTAAACATGTTCCACAGGTTAATGTTAGTCCTGAGCACAAGTGAGGATTAAATTATATTACACAGTAAACTGGTTAACAGATTTTACACATTCAAGTTAGCCAGGCTTGATACATTGACATAGCCAGTTAAGTGACAAATGTTGTCTGAGTCTAGTGTTAAATTGACCTAAGGTGGAAAGTAAGGTAATATCAGCTGGAAGTGAGTTCCAGGATCTACTTACAGAGTTTGCAAAGAGAGAATCACCGACTGTGTTATTAAATTTGCTAGTCTGAATTAGTAGTTTGTTAGAGGATCGAAGCGGTCTAGGATTGTTATAAGGGGTGATAATATTTGAAGTGCAGGAGTATTGTCCAGATTATAGAGGATTTTATAGGCCATAATCAGTTGGTTATACTGTATTAGGCTGGGTAGTTCAAGCCAACCAAGCTGATTTAGATTGATGCAATGATCTGTCCTAAAAGGCAGCCCAGTGGCAAACCTGGCAATGTGGTTGTAGCAAATTGAGTGTTTGTTAAGGACAGTCTTGTTCATATTCGAGAGTAGAGGGGATGCATACAGAAGGGTTGAAAGAAGGTGTGAGCGAGCTATGGCACTTTTAGCTGGAGGGGTTAGGAAGACTCTTATTCTGTAAAGTAACCCTAGTTTTTTATTGATGGCTTTGATAATTTGGTTAACATGTAGGTCACATTTGAGATTATTGTCTATGATGACACCTAATAGTTTAGTAGATGGGTCAGGGGAGATTATTGTGCCATCAGTTGATGTTATGGTAAAGTTGAAAGCGGTAGACCTACGTGTTGGTGAAATAACAGCAGTTTAGTTTATTTGGGATTTAGGATCAGACGATGTTCAGAAAGCCAGTTTTCTATTGTATTAAAGGTGGTCTGGGTAGCTGACCATAACTCTACTGGAGATGTGGCTGAGCAGATCAGAGTAGAGTCTTCAGCATATTGGATACAGCTGACTTTTGTGATGACAGTATAAAGGTCATTAATGAAGATGGAGAACAGCAAGGGCCCTAGTATAGAGCCTTGTGGTACTCTGAGGGTGTTGGGTAGAAGGTTAGAGAGTTTGTTCTGCCAGAGGCCAGCCTGCTGTCGACCATGCAGGTAGGATTGAAACCATTGGAAGGCTCCAGTATCTAGACAGAATGTTTGCAGGGTGTGGATTACAAGTTGGTGATCAACCATATTGTATGCCTTGGAAAGATCCAAAAAGAGGGCTGAGGATATATAATTAGTGTTGCAAGTATGGTTTATGGTGTTAGTAAAGGCTAGGAGGCCTGAAGTAGTGCTGTGATGAGGACGGAAGCCATGCTGAGTGTCTGCCATAAGGCGATTTTGGATTAGGTGGTGCATGAATTGTCTATGAATAAAGTTTCCATAATCTTTGCAAGTGGAGAGAGTATAGCTATTGGCCTATAATTGGAGAACTCAGTAGAGCTGCCTCCTTTGTGAAGTGGGATTATATAGGATATTTTCCAGATGGTGGGAAATTTAGATTTTACCATGGTTCGTTTGATTAGTTTTGAGATGGGGTAAGCAATAGCATCAGCTGATTTTTGTAGGTACTCGGCAGGGAGTTGATCAGCAGAAAGTGTAGTGGGTTTCACTTTTTCAATCAAGGTACGGAGAAGTGAAGTGGTGACTGGTTGGCAGCTGAACACAAGTAGGTTTCTAGGGGTGCTACTTTCAGGACCAGGGGAGCTAGGAGGTAGATGGCTAGCTAGGGCTTGAAATGTCTCAGTAAAGAATTGGTCAAAACTATCAGAAACATCTTCAGGGGTTTTATCAATAGTAGCAGCAGGGATTGGGGTTGAAGTTTGTCCAGGATGTAGTATATATGACATGCCACCTGACAGGATATGGCATTACTGGGTTCAGAGAGCTTAGTCCCCAGATTGGCTGTGTGGTGGCATCCCACACATGTGTTGTACATTCCTGGCCAAGGGTGATGGCTGACTGCATACATGTGGCAGCTGTGACATTGCCACATGACTCACATAAACCACAAGTGGACCATAGAGGTGATTCACAGGTTACCTTTGCACATGCTACCCTAGTAGTGTGATTGCCATGGTGAGTACCAACACATAGGGCCAATGGGGAACAACATACTGAAGGTGTGTATGTGTGGGTGTACCGCTACTGTTTCATAGCACTGGCATATATGACTGCACACGTGGGTAAATGCCAGGTAAGACATGTGCAATGTGTCACAGGCAACGTACATGCGTACAGGACAGACAGTGACGTTCTGTCATGTGTAAAGTTGACATACGTATCGTACGCTATGCAGATGTCACTAGGAGTCTACAGAAGCACTGTAACTCTGCATTGCAGGTGTAAGCAGTGTTCCAGGGAACCCCAAGCGAACATGCATGCAAACAAAGCTACAGTAAGCAGGGCTGGAAGTAGTGCATTGTACAACAAAGAAGGGGTAACAATGACAGTAAGTAACAATGCAAATATGTAGGCACTATCAACATGTACCCAGGAATACACAGCGCAGATGCCCATGGTAGAATTGATATTATGTCATAGTTATTTGTGATTTGGATTACATTGGTACTGCACACACATATCTACATGCGCGAACATCCACATTGCATAGTCGTTGTGGGCAACTTGACACCATTACTGTACATGTCCACCATTGCATATCACTACTTGCGTTAGCTTCCCCCCTGTGCTACCCATGTATGCGGCTATCTGTTGACAACCTTACCACCGGCATGCAATTATGTGCAGCTGTTACACTTTGGTATGTACTATGGGTGCAGATAACAATTCAGGACATTCATACAGTTACTGCAGCAGACATGCTGGGATATACACACAGTCATAGCAGCACACTGTACTGTTACCAACATGATACTACTAATACACTTCTATGTAGTCACCCTGTGCATCAGCAAGTCAGCAACGTGTTTACCTGTTCCTGCAATGATGTTGGAGATTGCAGGAGGTGGCACAGTGTCATCATATGCACAGGGTGTGAATTAGGTATGCCTGAGTCAGCCACTGATACCACCAAATGACATGTGTGTGTATGTGTGTTGGTGAGGGACAGCAGTACAGGGTGGGGCAGTGTTGGTGCAGTGTGTGTGCGTATGTGGTCGCCCTAGGTGTTAACATTTCGCATGTGTGTATGCACGCACACAGTTCCACCTCATGGCTGCCATATACAGGGGTTTGTGGACAGCCACAGACTGCACCTGGCAGGTCATACAGATCAGTGTCTGTGGGCACGGACATGGTACCTGTGCCTGGCAGGGGTGCTACGGACCGTATCCAGTACTAAGCCAGACTGGGTACTGTCATCAGAAGTGGGAGTGTGTTGACTGGACAAAGGTCCCTGTTGGGACTGTCCAGAGCCACGTGCACTTGGTCTCCTGGGGCGTTCCAATGACAGCACAGACCCAGCATTGCTGGGGCTGCTGCTGGCACTATGGGGGCGTGCACGAGCCTGTTGTCGTCCGCGCCGACTGTCAGCTGCTGCTGTTGCCGGCATATGGCCACGTCGACGCCGCAAACAACCACCATTGCCCTGGCTCATGGACATTTGGTTGTGGAACTGCTGTAATATGTCCCCACAACGTCTGTCTATGACATCGGTGAAATTAAGGATAGCATCCGCAATGTCATGCAAACTGTCTGTCATGGCTGTGTGACATGCTCTCAGCTCCCTCAGACCCTGTCTGGTGTACCTTTCCATACGCGAGTGTGCCTGCATGACAGTCCAAAACATAGCTGAGGTTGACAGACCTCTTTGGGCATGTCGGCCAGAGGCAGTACGCCCACGGATGCTCCCATGAGAACCCATGGGCAACTGTCTGTGTGGTACCATTGGAGAACCCTGCCCATGGCTGCTGTATGGGGACGCATGTGCCACAGGTACCACATTACCCTGGTCTATGCCCACTGTATTCTGTCCATCACCTAGGGACAATGGTGACAAAGGATGTACTGGCAGGATGACTGTGCACAATGATGGGGTTGACAGCTGTGTACTGCCAATTGGCTGACCAATGGCGGACCCTGACACACCTTCCTGTACCATTACACAAATATCATCATTACTAGTACCCATGGCACAAGATTCAGGTTCCCTGCTGCAGGTCACCAGAGCAGCACCAGAACATGTGGGAGGAAGACAGGAAACACAGTTTACAGTCTCCAGACATTGTTACCAGTGATGCACTTCTGCACACATGCACACATGCACACATGCACACATGGACACAGGCACACATGCACACATGGACACAGGCACACATGCAGACATGCACACGTGGACACATGCACACAGGCACACATGCACACATGCACACAGGCACACATGCAGACATGCACATGTGGGCACATGCACACGTGGACACATGCACACATGCACACGTGGTCATGTGTACACATGCACACATGCACACATGCACACGTGGACACAGGCACACATGCACACATGCACACGTGGACACAGGCACATATGCACACATGCACACGTGGACACAGGCACACCTGCACACATGCACACATGGGCACAGGCACACCTGCACACATGCACACATGCACACCCCGCAGTGTACACACAGAGCACTACTGAGTTACACTACTGTTACTAGCATTATCAGGACTATTATAGGTTATGTTAAACACACTCACCAGCATGGATGGCCTGCCTTGCTGTAACCCCGGAGGGACCTGTAGAAATGATGAGATTAATGTCAGTGGGCACAACTGTGCCATTGATATTGCATATGATACAGTGCAGTAGTACACCAGTTGCCTTTCACACATCAGCTGCTGATATTGCCAGTATCACACATGCACAATTACATACTATGATGACAGATACATACGACGGACACACCTTACACATGCATAAAATAACAGTGTACAGAACAGTCAAGTGTACATATGGCATATTACCTGCACACTCCATGTCATGCTGCTGCTGTGTGGATCCAGCCTCCATCATGATGCAGGTGTACTGCTGTTGCTGTTCTGGGGCTGGAGCCACAACACTTGGGAGTAGCCCCTACAGTCTGGTGAGGGGGGGGGATGTGTGGCCACCCCACCTCCTGTGGCAACCTGTTGCCTATGGATATCTGATGCACGCTGACGGACACTTCAGATTAAATCACTGCAGTGATGTCGTACCTGCTCATATGTCCTATTATGCGTGCCAATATCATTTACCCTACGGACAAGGTCTTGCCACAGTGCAGCCCTCTCCTGCTGATTCTGACTGGTGTGGGAAAGCAGGATGTCATACTCCCGAACCAAGCTCTGGTGGATCTCCTCATCTTCTGCTGCAGAGTAGGTGGGATTATGCTGAGGCGCCATCTCCCTGGAAGAGAACACAAACAGGATATCAGCAGACTATGTCAGCAATATATGGCACACATACTATACATGATACTCATGTGTAGTGATATACTACTACTCCCATATGTTGCATGTCTGTGTGTCATGGTGGATACACAGGTACATGGCCAGATATCAGTGCTCAGCCAACACCTGTGCAACAATACCTGCCACATTCCATACAACATAGTAGCATGCCCCATTGGTCAGCACACACTGACAGGTCCAATGCACAACCTCACTCTGGGGGTTCATCTCAAGGTACTGTATGTGGGACGCCATCCAGTAGTGTGATGTGGACACAAGTTACTCGGCCTGGATATACATATCCCACCACCATCACCAGCACAGTAGACTACTTTGATATGTATGTGATTAAACAGTTATTCACTTGTTGGGACTGAGATGGTATCCATGCAGCACATTGGGCCAGTGGAAGCCACAACCCACACTGCTGACCCCTTTGCAAATGCTTACCATGGACATGCCACAGATTGCATGGAACTTGCACACACATTTCTAACCCAGACCCTATGCACAAAGGTTAGGCATCCTGTCCAGTGGACCCCAGACAGAGGCAGATTGTATAACAATAGCAGGAGGCTACTGCAGGACAGAGCACATTCACATTAAGGGAAGGCATCTGTGGTCAGCACTGGTACTACGCTATGGTCCATCATAACAACGGAAATGGCCTACTCTGGGAGGGAAATGGCCACAAACACTATGGATGACCACAAGGCCTTCTTCAGTTATGTTATACATATGGACCAAATGCCTCAGATATGCTCTGTGTTAATACACACCTACTTAACATTCACCAAACACACGGATATTGGCAACAGTCTTGCAGACAGGTTCGGTGCACGTATCCACCCTCCTTCTCCCCCACCAGTTGAAATAGTTATCACAGCTGTATGTAACCTCCCTATCATCTCACATGTCCAGGTGAGGGCCGCCCTCAGCAGAGCAGAACACACAGCATCACTGTGACCTCATGGTATCCCTGGATGTGTGCTACCTGCACTCCAAGAGGACATACAACCGCATATAATACTGATAATTTATCTTGGCTGTACTACAGGATATGTGCCTGGACAGTGGCATACAGTGACAGTGGTCCCACACCACTAAGGAGGCACCTCGACTGACCCTGGAAACTACCACATCATATGCATAACCGGCCTGGTCTGCTAAGCTATGGAATTATGCAGTATGGGATGCATATGCAGTGATATCGGGTACCTGCAGACACTTGTTCCCAGCCAGTGTGCCTTTGTGGTGGGCTGATCCTGCCTTTTGAACCTGGCTGACATTTCAAAGCAGTCACTACAGCCATTGCTGAGGGCAATGCACAGACAACTGCTGCCAGGATCATGGCCTAAGACTGATTGACATGTAATGTATGGTCATCCCCTTTTGGTGGAAGTACGTACACACAACATATCACATGGACATACCTATAGATACAGACCTATGACACATTTGGAGGGTTCACAGTATGCACACTATTAACCTGCTACTTTGCATTACCTATGTTTGTCGCAGCTGGTTGTGTTACCACTGCTTCTGATTGCTGCTGCTACTGTCACTGCTGACAGCTTAGAGTCACAGAGTCACAGTGTGTAGGTTTTTTTTTTTTTTTGTTCTCTCTCTCTCTCTCAGTTTTCTCTCTCCCTCTGTCTGCTTCCAGACAGTGCAATGAATGTATTGCATGTGTGGAGTGTTAGTACTGGATGCTTTTGTAGGTATCGGCATAGGTCCATGTGATGGCCTCTGCACCACTTGTAAGCCAGCATTTGCTAATTGCATACAGCCAGTTGTGTACTGATTGCAGTTCTCACTGGGATTTCAGGTCAGTGCTATAAAAGGGTATGTGGGATAGGCATTGCCCTTTCAGATTGTAAGGGCGGGGACCATGCTGGTATGCTGTGGACACTGTTCTGTGAGTGTAAAGGTTAGTATCTCTCTCATGATTCAGGCTGTGTTGTAGATTCACATTTCTCCATTCCTCTCTCCTGTTCCCTGTAGTAAGTGTGTATGCACAATGACACCTACAACTATATATAGATATATATTTATATATATATATATATATGTACATATACATACATTTATATATGTACATTAACTGACATTATTACCTACAAGCTAACAACTAGCATGGCTGTTTCTGTTCACACACTACTATTATGGTAATCCAGTAGTTTTGACAGTAATTCTACATGACATGCTTTGGGTACTACACATCCTATATTCCCTTTACATTCATCCCTACTATTACATGTTATATTTATTTTAGCACAATGTTCTTGTATAAGAGTCATGGCTTAGGGGTAGGTCATACAGACTACTGTTTCCTGAGTTCGGGACTGACAGTGGGATTTTATTTTGCTTTTGAACTGAGTACAGGACCTGTCAATCAAAGTGACTAAGGCACTTTTAAGCGGTTGTAACTGGGTTAGCACTGGTTTGCGCAGAGCTCATGCATGCACACTGGTGGTTAGCTCCGCGCACACACGCACACACGCACACACCCGCTTACAACAGCTTACCAGTGCTTACTCTGGCGCACACCCACGCTGTTTTCTTTGAAAGAAATGAAAATGGGGAGACAGGAAAGTGGTGAAAAAGGGGTCACAAAGAGGGTAAGACAGTAGGGAAACAAGCTTGGGATTTGCAGGAGGGATGTAGGTAAGGCCCATAGCTGCCCATTTCTTCATCAGCAACAGCTGTGCATATGTATGTAATTTGGTGTGACATTTGAAACCTTCCAGCCCTGAGAGAGGTGTCAGGACAACAATAATACTTGTACAGCCAATTGTAATTGATAGATTCCATGTCCAGCAGACATGTGTGCGGAATGGGCAGCTATGTATGGGGCATAATTTTTTTGTGGGTACAGAGTGCCCTTTTTTTTTCAGGTGAGAGTGGTATGTCAGGTGAAGGAAGTCGGTACAGCTGGGGAGGTAGGTTGGGTAGGTAAACAGACAAGACAAACAAGACGCATACAGGGGCGGTGTATGACACGTATGGGGGGGTTACACAATTGACGGGGACGGAGGTTTGGATATCCAGAGCCCACGAGCCCACAGATGGCAACAGTGGAACTGATATCCCCAGCCATAGGCAGTTGCCACTGTTCCTTCACTGCCCAGGACGGGGCTGTGCTGGGGGCTGTGTAGGCCGGGCAACAGGCATGCCCGTAAGTTGTGCCACCCATGCCTCAAGCTGGCGTAGGGGCTCGAGAACAGAGTCCCGAATCTCCCTACGCACCGCAGTCTGGACGCTACGGAGGGTGAGTGGTGGTTCTCCTCCGGCCACACTTGCAGGGGAGGGGCGAGCCCCCTCCCCTGCAGTGCTTCCACCCGCAGGTGGCACAGGGCCACCGGAGGAAGGTCCAGACTCGGCACTAGTGCCAGGTGCACTCGCCAGCTGAGGTGGGAGAGGTGGGTCTGCTGGAACCCGCCTTCCCTGTCGTCCTATGTTTTGCATTATGTCATGACAGTTTGGGTTAGTGACATATAATACCATTCACAATTAGTTGTAACAGCATGCATTAGTATTCCCATTAACCAAACACCCAGATATTCACACCATTGAACAGCGTGCATAACACATGCATAATTTGAACAGCAATACACAGTCCAACAACATGCAGGGTTAATTGATGGAAACAGGCCATCAGGTTTGGATGTATGAACAGGGCAGATGCATCAACGGACATGCAAATATATATGACCCAACAGGACAAATGTCCAGGGGTGTTAATTGTGATTGCACATACCATTTTCACGTGGAATGGGTTATATGTGGTTATAGGGTTGGGTGAAGAAAATAATATTAACACCTTCAAATACCAATACATATGCTGTACATTTCTAATAGCTACAGATATATACACACTACTATTCTAACTACAGTTTCCTATATGATAACTATTTCAACTTGGTGATAGGACTGTTACTGCAACATCAATATACATTTTATTGTTCTTCATACACATTCATATCTAGCTTTGTTCAGCTACATCATCCTGCTACATTTGCTTTATATAGCTGTAGACAAGTGCGGATGTTTGGCATATCAGACAATCATCCTATCTGCATATTGCAGACTGAGTGCAACATATCCAGATTTTGGGATACACATTCCAGATGCAGCAACACTTTGAACAGATTTTGCTGCTTGGTTTTGATTCTCACATGCATTTCATTCTGTCTTGACTGCAGTATACTTTATTCAGGGGTTATTACTACTGTATTGCTGGATTCATGACACTTTCTCACACTCTCTCACTTGTTTTCATTTTACTATTCAGGATGGTACTTACTTCTAGGCTTTATTGACATGTTTTACCTGTAGTTATTACAATCCTTTCCAGCAGTCTCACTTCTGTCATGTTTCAGTATTTCAACAGGAATATAGTTCACACATGTGATTTCATCATCTTCTGCAGCTATACTTTTCAGCCTGCTGCAGGTTGTGTACTATTTTCTTACAGGTGGGGCATTTTTATTTCAGAATTTATGTCATACATTTTCATTTTTCTGTTTGGCTTACAGGCTGCAACACACTTTTGTAATCAAGCAATACTTGCAGACACTTTCACACTGTTACTTGCACATTTTATTCCTTAGTGATTACACTGCACTCTTTTGCTGACTGTCATACTTTTGTATTTCTTTACAGTTACTGGTAGTGGATTACTGACCTGCCTGGTGGCGCAACTGCACCAGCCTATCGCCATAGGCTCTGCGGTTCGCAGAACGGACACCTGCAGCTGTAATATAAATGAAGTAATATTGGAATACATATCTCCATAATATCAGCTAGTTTAATTTCTTACATACATAATTAAATGTAACTTACTCAGTAGTGGGGCTTTGGGCATTTGCCGGGCCTCCTGGATCCAAAGGTTCAGTTGGTCCTGCTTGCATCTCTTCAGGTCCGCATGGTGGTGATGGACCTGCTCACCAGTCCTTGGAATCCCTGTGGCACTGGTGAGATTATGAGCCAACTGGTCCCACTCCTCAGCCTTGTATGCTCCCCAGAGGACCTGGCCCTGCATGAGTTGGGCCTCATGATTGTGGACTAGGAGCCAGACCATATACCTGGACTCCTCAATGCCCCACCTCTGTGCTCGAAAGCAACTACCCTCTCCTACTCCTGTCATTC
The DNA here is from genome assembly GCF_019279795.1 of Protopterus annectens. Classification (NCBI taxonomy): domain Eukaryota; kingdom Metazoa; phylum Chordata; order Ceratodontiformes; family Protopteridae; genus Protopterus; species Protopterus annectens. The sequence goes on along the minus strand of NC_056726.1, from coordinate 89,213,460 downwards.
TGCCTGCAGTTCAGTTCTACAATCGTTTATGCTGTGTATTCCCACCTATGGGGTTTATATAGTCCGTTTTTCCCGCACATATCTGTGATTGGCCATTTTGGAATTGTATCAACTTCAGTAAACCTGCATTGTCATGCTCCAGTTTGTATTCATTCCTATATATTAACTATTATTGCATTTATAGGTGCTGCTGTCATGGCTTAGTGGTTTGGTACCTTGACTATGGTGTATAGTATCCTGGGTTCGAACCTGGCCACTACTTTTTATTTTTTATGACTGTCTAGACATGCTGAAGGGTGTGTCTGTGTAAAGGCAGTTTTGATACGGCTTGCTCAACGTTGCCCATCGGTTAGCTTGTTTGCGCGGTGCGCAGCTCCGTGCAAATGGGGTACGCTGGTTTAAGCCTCATTTGGCTATCAGCACGCATATTACGCTCAGCTCAGTTAGGGGCACATAGCTTTAGCGTGTTAAACCACTGCTCAGCTACTTGCACTCATTTTGCACCAGTTAAACCACTGCTCACCTATGGGCAGATGCACTCACCCTGTTAAACTGTAGCTCAGCTATGGGCACATCTGGCATATTTTATAGTTTTGTTACCTCACATTTCTTCAATATAAATGGGCTATTTCATTACATTTTACATAAAATGTGATTTTATGTGTACATATTTGTCAGGGACTTGTTTCGTGCTTATTTTGCTAAAAATAAAAATTGGCGTTCTGGGGACTCGAACCATGAATGCCTGCTCTTCAGCCAGCATCTCTACCGCTACGCTATTGCTTCTTGGCTTACTTTGCATATTTAGCTCTTATATACTTTCCCACTGACTGCTAACTGTAGCTGCACTACGGGCATGCCAGCAAACGAAAGACTCCACGGTTAAACATCTTTACAATTTAAAAAAAAATTATGAGATGTTCATTTTTACATTTTATGTTCGTAGTCTGTGGGGGCATGTGTTGTGTTGTGTTTATTCACATTTCCATGGACTCTGTCGTGGGTGTTTACTTTGGGCACTTTTCCTCTTCTGGGGGCATGTCCGCTTACAGGGCTCGGCCTACGGACACGCCCCCTACTGTCTTACATGGACCGTGTTAGCCTTAGGTGTGATTCAGCATGCTCTCATGAATATGCAGAGCATGCTGACATCACTCCGTTTAACTGCAGCCTCCATGTATGAGTTATAACTCTTACATGGAGGCTTCGTGAATCCTGCCCTATGTCCCACATCGCATGTAATAGTCACATACAATAGTTATTTCCGTATGTAACATACCACATGTTACAAGAAATAGAATAAGCAAGTAAACGAAACAAAAGGAGCATATAAACTGCTACAACAATAAGCTAACATGTAGGCATAAAACAAAAGTATTATCCATTGTACTGACCATGGGTATGTGTTGTCCTGTAGAATCTGATTTGTGTCCGGAATATATCCTATCCTGGCCATATGAAAAGGTGGCAACCCTACCAATGGTCAGAGCATTCGGCCAAAATCCGCCCATATGCGGTCCAAGCCGTTCTTGTCAGGATGTGTAAAAAGTTGAATGGGTATTACCCGGGTGTGCCAACCATGTCATGAAAGATAAGTATTTGCGTGTACCTATGTGCATGATGTACAGCATGTGGAAGGTGAAAAATGCTAGGGTAGTCCTCACAACCATACAGGTACCTGACATATGTAGTGCATGCAATGTGTTCCCTTGACCGTGCCATGGGCCATTAACCAAAGAAGGGATGGATGGAGTGTTTGGAATATGTGTGTGGGAGGGATGGGTAATGTTATAATCCACAAAGGCGAAACTGTGTTGGATGCACAATAGGTGAACTGGAGGTGTATGAGGGAGCAGTGGGTTATTCAGAAAGAAACACAAAGAACAAACATACACAACCGCAATACAATCTGACAGGCCATACTGTAGAACACAATCACACAAACATATGAATATTAAAATGTGTGTGATACACATGTACAGAAATGTCACTGGCACATACCCACAGAATGATCTGGATGGAACTGAGCCATCCAACTGCAACACACCTGGATGCATAATTGAATACCCATGATCCCCTCTACAGCACAAAACCTGCCCCCATTCCTGAACATCCACCAAATCCAGCCATACTCAGGGTACTAGCTTGGCGCAGCCATATCTACACATACTGACCACTACTCATATGTAGTAGGCAGTGTCACCCTAGGCAGTGTCAGGATTGCAAACTATGTATCTCTTGCATGTAAAACCCCACCACATTTTTGTAAGTCCAAAAAAATCTAAGGTCATTTGCTTGTTCAATTTTTGGCTATCCCTCACGGGATAAGTATCCTGAGTAAACATCAGACTTAGTATCATGACATGATGTCCAGTCCTGTAGACATCTGGACACAAGTTGTATGTGCAGTAGTGGTTCACGAGACTGCTCAGCCTCCTGCCAGTCATGCAGAACCTACTATCCAGGATCAAACACCTGCCCGTGATGCATGTCTCCCCACATGAATTATCGAGAGAATATACTGTACACAGTCACACAGTGACACTTGGAAATACGCTGACGTAAGCAGGGTACCTCCTGTCCCACTTTGTGAGGGACAGTCCCTGTTTGGGTAGGTGTGTCCTGACCAAGAATGATACAATGGCAAATGTCCTGTGATTGTAGGAAATAACTATGAACCATATTTTATGCAATAGTTGCCTAAAACAGTTATTTCTGGATGTAAAATACATAAATCACACAAGAAACAGAATAAGCAACTAAAGTGCTACAGGAATAGGCTCTCATCTAGGAAAATAATGAATGTTCTAAACCCTGTACTGACCATGGGTATGTGTTGGCCTAAACAATCTGGTGTGTCCAGAATATATCCCATCCTGGACATATGAAAATTTGGCAACCCTACCAATGGTCAGAGCATTCGCACAATAACTGGCCAGCCTCTTAATCACTCATAAAACCAGTGACC
>NC_056726.1:88983686-89104139 GCF_019279795.1 Protopterus annectens | reverse complement strand
TTTATGTATGTATGTGCTTCTGAATAGGTGTGTTTCTATGTGTATGTGAGTATGTTTGTATGTAGACATTAATTAATTATGTATTATATTTTGGATGTAAAATACTTCTTCCAACATTGTAAGTCTTTTTGTTTTTATGCATGCATGTATTTCTGAATGTGTGTGTCTTTATGTGCATGTGAGTATGTCTGTGTATGTTTCTGAATGTGTGTATAGACATTAATTACTTACATAACTTATATTGTGGATGTAAAATACTTCCTCCAACTCCATTAACATATACTACAGCAAGTTTGAAACCTTATGCAGAGGAACTATTTTACATCAAAATATAATAATAACAATAATAATAATAATAATAATAATAATAATAAATGAAATAAAGCAATTTAACAGATATCCCATTCTCTAAGTGAAATCATGCCTTCCAGGGTGTGTGTTACTGTTTAAATTATGGCCTTCCAGGATGTAGATGTCCTCTGCCTATAGAATCGAGCCTCAGAACACCCCTGGGTGTGCATTATTTAGACAGTAACGCACAGTTGGGCATTAGTGCTTGCATATTATATAACAGTTATATAGATTCATAGGTTCATAGGATGTTACTAGGCTAGTTGCCTTAGAGCCTTTACAAGCCTAGCCATGTTAATCTTAAGTATCCATATTTGTTATTTTTGGGTAGTTCACAGAATGAGTTGAATCAGACAGCAGGTCTGTGATCAGCACTGGCTACCCCAGTCCATGAGGGACAGGGGTGCCACCCCAAGGGTAAATTTGCAGTCTCCCATCCAGTTTTCTAGGTTGCATTTGGATAGGGTCAGTGAGTAGCCCTATTTTATGTGAATTGGAAGTCTATTCCAGAGAAGCAACAGTCTATGGGAGACATATCTGTCCCTCTAGCATGTTCTGTTAATATCAAAAGTTAGGTTGAAATCCCTACAGGGGTTACTCTTGTGCCATTTGACTTGTGGATGTGCAGTATTTCTATTAGGGCAGGGTTAGAGATTGCCCTATAGGACAGGCACAAGTCATCCCTCAGCAGCCTATAAGATAGACATTAAAGTCATAGGGCTTTCAGACTGTCCATGTAAGTCGTGGTTTGGAGTCCCTATATTTTCTTAGTGAGAAACCTCTGAGGTCTTTCCAGCCACTTAAGGTGTCTGATGTGGTACATGCAAAAGGCTGCATTATACTCTACTAGTGGTCTGATGAAGGATGAGTACAGTGGAGTTATAATATCTCCTGACCTGGATGCTATGCCCTTGCTTATAAGGTGCACTACATAGAAGGCTTTTCTTTACCACTGTGGAAACTTGGTGGTCAAAGTTCAGATTGCTATCAACCTGTATTCCCAAGTCTTGCACCACTGGGTTGGAACTCAGAGGGTGTTGTCAATATTGTAATTTGTAGGGAAGTTCGTGTTGTCAAAGGAAATAATAATGCATTTTTTGCACCAATCATCACAGTGGGCACTTGCAGGGGCAGCACTTTCCAGCATAACAAGCAGTGGATGCTGATCCAGATGAGGAGTAATGGAGGAGACAGTGGCAGGGGATGACCGTTCCAGATGGAGGTGGACACAGTATGCTGTGGCACTGGCAAAGATGCAGCACCTTGCACATACCTTCATAATATAGTTTACAGGAGTAAAGGATATATACTACTATAATAATAATGCATTCAAAGAGAAAAGCAAATTGTGCTTACCCATCCATAGGCAGGCCAGTTTGTGCATCAGATATAGGTAACGCAAGTAACAATGTTCAAAGGGCAGGGCACAGTTATCTTCATTTGCACAGCTGAAGAAGGGAGCATAGAAGTGAATGTCTTTCACAGGGAAGTGTGTGAGTATAAGTGCTGAGGAGTATGAAAGTAAAGTGTGCTGCTCTGTGAAACGCCAGTACTGGGGTGGGGTCCTTTACTGCTGAGACGAGTAGGTGACATTGGAGGTATATGACATATGGGGGCCATGGTGGAGTGAGTGGGGGTCTGCATGGACTCAGCCATAGGATTAGTTGCAGCACTGCAGCATGGTCTTCTCAACAGGTCCAGAGCATGCATAGTAGAGGGCTCAGCATCCTGTGCAATCACTTACACAGGAGAGGTAGGCCTGCTTGGAGTTGTGCTGGTTGTATCATGACCTTGTCTGGATGCTGGTGTGCTGTGTGACCTTGAGCAACATGTACTATGAGTTGTGCCACCATAGTGACAGCCACAACCATGGGGTGCCCCTCCCGAGTGTAGACACATCCACAACAAATGCTGCTGTGGAAATGGTAGCAGTACAGGAGAAGGATCTTCATTGTCTTTGACTACACTGGCTGACATCTGTGGCTGTAGCAGATGACCGGATCCAACAAAGGCCCTTCATCCCTGAAGGCAAAACAGTGCTCATTCCTGTGTGTGACTGAGTCTATCCAAGGAATCACACATACAGAACATGCACTCCCTTAGGACACTATGGACACCCTGTATCATTTTCACTTTCTCCACCATGGCTGTGGGAATACTAGCCTAAGCATCTACAGTGGTCCTCCACATAGGCTGGATTGTAGTAACTAACAGACAAACCTCAGGGGGGAGATAATAACCATGTATCCAGTGAACATCATTGCCCACCTCCCTGTGTGTACTTGTTTGCCCTTGAGTGCAGATTCTGACATTTTTGTACTAGGTTGTACAAGAGGTCAGCATACTTCCCTGATCAATAGCATCCATATTAACCTGTCCTTCCTGTGATGTATTGGCAGCTTGGATATCGGCAGAAATACAGACTGAGTCTGTGGTCTGTGCAAAGGATGCAGTGGTCAGATACTCTGTTTCTAACACACACACTCTGTACTCCCTGACTGTTCCACTTCATCCTAGCCATAATTATTAGAAGCTGAAGTTCCTCCAACATTGAGCGGGAGCAATTCCATAGTGTTAGTGTTGGATAAGGAGTCAGGTGTTAATGCACCAAAAAACAGCATATACTCTGTAAGTATGACTCAAAACCATAGTAATCATAGTAACCAAAGTATACATGCAAATGAACAGTTTATAAGCATAAACATAACAAAAAGTAATACTTTATGTGCATACTTGGTACAGACGGCTGTGGATGTTGAACTCCTGATGTACCTGCATACAGTTAAGTCAGACAGCTTTAGTAGCTTTTATAGTGCAGAGGATTTGCAGTATCGATGCAAAAAATAGAACTATATACCCAGAGCAGAGACTTGTCTCTGGGGCTTGTCCTTTCCTGCCCCAGCATCCAACACCACACTGTTGGACTCTGTCAAGTTGTAATTTGAAAGAGGCCAGGAACTCCTTTGTCTCAATGAAATTTCATATATTTGACAGGTCCCCACATGTTGTGCTATATTCCTGTTCCAGGAGTTCTGCTGTTTGTTGGACATCTGTGTCATATCAGTGGCCCTGCAACATACCATTCTGTAACTGTGGCCCTGCCCACCAACCACATTAACTTTGGTTACACTGTCTTCCCAAGTATGGTCACAGTAAAGCTTTATGGTTGCATGCAGGGCAAAGAGACATTGGCCATGGAGATGGGGGATCTGGAGAACTCCTCAGTGTCTACATCTAAGAACTTTTCTTTAGATGTGGATGATGACCCAGCAGATGAAATTACTGTGTTTATGCTTGACCAGTTTTTAGGTATTGCTCAATTGAAATGGAGAACAGCAGAATTAAAAGCCTTGTTTCTGCATGTCTCTTACAAATTCTAACACCACTTGTATCCTCCTTGGCCATATAACATGCTGTTTTTATTTCTGATAGTTATGTATCTGTTATCCAGACTCCTTAAGTAATGTCAGGCACAGAGGTTTATTGTGCACAAGTCCCCAATGAAACAATCACAAATTTGTAACTAAGCAAGGAGATATTACTGTTCCTGTCACTGTTACCAAAACTTTAGCTATTGAGATATGTACAATGTAAACAACAATAAAATGTGCTGAAGAGATTATATCCTCATAGCTATGTCACCCATCAATGTTAACAATCTTGCAGCCCAGTATTTGGTGCACTTTTGTCATTTCCAATCCCCCTCTAAATAAACATTGCCCAACACACTTAGAAGTACTGTTAAACATACATCTTACTCAATAGGCTGAATAACATTTAAAATCAGCTATATTACAAATAAATGGACTTATAAAACATACAACTTACCTTATACAGACATAGATATTTTTGCATTAGTAGTTTAATTGTGAAATTCACCTATCGCAGATACCTTTTGCTGTGAACAGGTAGGGATCATTCTTGTGCCATTCATCACACACAGTTGCTTGGTTACATATGTTGTCAATTAGCATTGAGGTTTGTCACGTATATAAAGTAAACAGAGTGGGGTTGACCATGATTGCAGATGCTATGTTTATGTATCCTTAGGTTTGTTTTGTGAGAAAAAAAATGGTTAGCAGTGAGATTTTGAATGCTGTACAGGCAAGGAGATCTGTGACTTAATGTGAGTTTTAGGTGGCTTGAAAGTAGCTTTTTTCATGTGCAAGACATTTAATGTAGACATAGCAAAATGAATGGTTACTTTTCCTTGCCCACTTTAGCTAGATAGACAGATAGACAGATAGACAGATAGATAGATAGATAGATAGATAGATAGATAGATAGATAGATAGATAGATAGATAGATAGATAGAAACGTGCATGTGTGTGTGTGTGTGTGTGTGTGTGTGTGTGTGTGTGTGTGTGTGTGTGTGTGTGTGTGTGTATAAAAGCATTTTGATTTCTAAATAAATTATAAGTGCTTGATGACTCTGAAGTCTCAACAAAGCTTGTCTACAGCGCATTGTTCTTTTTTCTTGATTTTTAGGATTCTCAGCCAGCAACGTTGTTGCTCACAGGTACTAGTTTTATTTATTTTATTTAATTTTTTTTTTTTACATTTGTTTACCGGGAAAGTCCGACTGGACACAGGTTCATTTTCCGCGGAAGCCCGGGGAGAAATGCTCCAAATAACAATACATTACATAAGAGAAAATACAGGCAACATATAAGGAAAACATATCATCATACATATTAAGAATACAAATAGCACATATAAGGAGAGAATAACAATTTCTAATAGAAAGTCATTTCAACAGTAAAACATACAGATTTGAAAAATTGAGAGGTGCATTTTTTTTTTTGTTCTAGAAGATGGTAGTTAGTTCTGTTGAGAGCATAACATTGGTTGAACAGTCAAACAGTACTGTAAGGACTTATCATTGGATAAAAAAGTATACAATGGGAAACGGAGAGCAAGCAGTTGATCCTTAGCAGAATTGTAGCACAGTGTAGTGGTACGGATTAACCTGGGGAGCAACATGAGCAAAGCTGGGTTTTTAAATAGTCGGTTTTGAGGAGTTTTTTAAATTGGAAAGTAGAGGTGGTAAAAGTTAAGTGGTTTGGGAGTGAATTCCAGGTTTTAGCTATAGTGCAGGCAAAGAGAGCTTTACCAGCCTCATTTTTATGTTTGATGACATTTATGTGGTTTTCATTACTAGATCTTAAGGCTCTAGTGGTGGAGTAGGGCTAAATTAGACGCTGCAATGCTGGGATTTTGTCAGGAAGGTAGTAGAGTTTGTGTGTTATTAAGAGTTGGTTGAGTAGAAGTAGTTAAGGTAACTCAAGCCAGTTAAGTTGCTTGAGAGTTAGACAGTGATGGGATCTATGAAAGGCATTGTTAGCAAAGGTAGCAACCTTGGCAATCTTGTTGTAACAAGTTTCCATTTTGTTTAGTTCAGTTTGTCAAAAGCTAGTTAAGATAGGGGAGGCATAAAGGAGGATGGATAAGAGATGAGTCCTTCCAATAGTGGCTTTGGTATGTTTAGTGATGAACTGTCTGTTCCTGTAAAGGAGACCAAGCTTTTTGTTAACTTTCTTGATTGTTCGGGCTGTGTGTTGTTGGGGTGATCTGTGTATTATCTTTAGATTTTATGGTAAAATCCTTGTTTAGAGGAGGAGATCTACCAGGGCTGAAGAGAATGAGTTTGTTTTTTTTTGGGCTTACGAATAAGTTTGAAGTTAGTGAACCATGCTTCTGCTGAAGTAAGGTTATTTTGGGTTATGGTTTGTATCTCATTTAGGGTTGGGGCAGCACATATAATGGTGGTGTCATCAGTGTATTGTACTACTGAAGCAGTGAGTGAGGACAAAGCTATCTGGTTTGTAAATAATGAGAACAGCAGAGGACTGAGTATTGACCCTTGAGGGACACCTATGGCTACTGGTAATAGGGGGAACAGCTGATTTTGCCATAGAACTGCCTGCTGACAGTCTGATAAGTAGTTGTAGAACCATGATATGGTGGAGGAGCTTATGTTAAGGGTAGATAGAGTTTCTAGAAGCATACTGTGGTTAACCATATCAAAGGCTTTAGATAAGTCGAAGAATATGGAGGATACGAAGAGTCCTTTGTTCCTATGGTGATTGACAGTGTTGGTAAATGAAAGTAACGCTGTGGTGGTGCTATGGAAAAGTTTGAAGCCATGCTAGGATTTGGATAGTAGGTCATTTTTTTAGGAGGTACTGCATTAGTTGGGAATGAACTTCTCTCTCTAATGTTTTTGATAAAGGTGATAGAATCGCAATAATGCGGTAGTTGGTAAGCTCAAGGGAGTTATCCCCTTTGTTCAGTGGTATAATATATGATATTTTCCATGTGTGAGGTACTTTACTTTCTGCTAATGACCTTTTTATGAGAATGGGCATGAGATAGGCTATAGCTTCTTCTATCTGAAAGAAATCTGCTGGCAGATTATCAGCTGCCAGTGTGGTTGGCTTAAGTTTTTTGAGGAGTTTAGCAATTGTATTAGTAGGGACTGAGTGGAGGGAAAAGTTGGAGTAGTTGTTTTCCGTACTAAAATGGGTAGGGGTTGCTGTTGATATGGGGCTATTAGTAGTATTTTGGGTGTTGGCTAGAGCTTGGACTGTTTCAGTAAAGTATTTATTAAATTGGGTGGGGATGTTTTCATGGTTGTTTGATAATACAGGGGAAGGAGTGGTGGATTTTCCTTGGTGTAGTAAACTATTTACTGTGGCCAGAATTTTTGAGAGTTGTGAGCATATTTGTCCTGCATGGTTTTATAGTAGTTAGTTTTGTCATGTTTGATTAGTTTTTTTGGCTTTGTTTTAGAGATCTAGATAGTTTTGACTCAAGGCAGTGATTTTGTGTTTATGAAATTGCAACCAGGCTTTGTCCCTTTCTTTCATTATAGTTTTGGTATCTTTTGTTAGCCATGGGGCATAGGTAGATTTGACTCTAATGGTTCTGGGGGTGCATGACAGTTTTAGATTTCTAGGAAGGTTGAGTTAAAGTATTGCATGGCTTCGTCTAGAGATAGTTGTTTTAGGGCAGTCTAATTACAGCATTTTAATGCATTGATTAGGTCATTAGTTCTGAGGGTTTTTTTTGTTACGTACTATTCTGAGGATGGATTGGTTAATGTGGTGGGATCGATTCCTAATTAGGTAGGTTACTTGATGGTCACTCAGACTGTCAGGCAGACAACCTGATTGCTGTGCCAGAGTGGAGTCTGATAGCAGAATCCCATCTAAGATGGACTGGCCTTTGAATGTTTTGTCAATTCTAGTGGGGGCAGATATAATGTGGGTGAACCCATGTAGGTTAATGTCGGTAGAGGGATTTTGCCTGGGACAGTCACACCAGTCAATATTAAAGTCACCTAATAGTATGGTTTCTTGTGGAAGGGAGGCTGACATCCAGTTTAGTATTCTTTCCAGTATGGTAGTGCTATTGCCTGGTGGGATATATCCACCTGTAATAATTATTTGATTGTTGGAGTTAAGACTTAATTTGGCAAGTATTAGTTCTACATCTCTGACTTCTTGGGAATTACACTCAAATTGTTCAATAGTAATGTGATTTTGGAATAGTATAGCTGCACCCCCTTCCTTTTTCTCAATTCTGTCTCTATATATACTATTGTAGCCAGGGGCAGTAATTTCATTATTGTGGTGTTCTGGTTTAAGCCACGTTTCCATTAAGACAGCGATATCCGGTTTGTATAGAGCTAGCAGGGCATGAAGGTCCTGCATTTTGTTAAGTATACTTCTTACATTAATGTTTATTAGGAGGAGGTATAAGATATGTCTTAGGTATAGAGGATTTGGCTATTTTAAGTTTGTGTTGGTAGATGTATTGGGTCCTGGATTAGGGTTAATGTCTCCACAGCAAGTGAGTTTTAGGAGTAGGTATGGGTAGAGTTTGTTTAGTTTGTGTAGTAGTTTATCTTATTTTTGGGAGGATTGAGGGTTAGTTTTGTATGCTGCCTTATTATATAGGCAGAAAACAGGTTGGGGGGAGGTGAGGTCACAAGGTGATATAGGGAAATTTCTTAGTTTTATGAGATTGGTTATGGATTCTGTCTGCCATGGTGGTGGGGATGTGATATAAAGTTGTAGGTGGTAGGAGGAAAGGATGGACAACATGAGGAGAGAGAGGATAGTTAGTGGGTAAAGTAGTGCTTTTAGTAGCTGGGTGTGATGTGTATAGGACATTTTATAGGGTTGCATAAGAAGATAGGTGAGTATAGGTGTGCTATCAGTAACTGTGGAGGTTAGGTGTTGAATAAGGGTGTGGTAAAGTGTGTCGGTATGGGGGATAATTGGTGAGATTTGATTGGGAATTTGGGAGTGAGAAGTGTTGGGGGTGTGGTCTATAACTATTAATTTAAGTAATCTGGTGGTGGGTGGGAATGGGGGTAGGCTAGGGGAGCAAAGTGAGCCCGGAGTGAAGCAGAGGGCGAATAGAGTGGGGCTACACCTTATTCTAAGAAGCACCCACAAAAAACAATGTGGGAATAGCTCAGGTAAGTTCCAAAGTTTTTAAAGTTTGAATGGCTAGTTTAGATGGAGTCTAGACAAGCTGGCAAGGGCAAGTATTATTAAGGAAAGGAAAGGAGATTAGAAAAAATGTGGAGTTAAAGTTGGAATTTTTCAAATAGAATAGGGGAAGGAAGGAAGAAAAAGGTAAGTGAGGCAGGCTAGTTGGCCCAGGTGGTGCGCAGCTCTTTAATCAAGAGGAGTAGGCTTTAACAATTTAAGAGATAGGCAAAGAGCACATGCAGTTTTTGAGGTCTCAGGGACTGATAGGCAACATCATTCCTAGTGATGCAGTTGTATTTAGCTGGGCAGTTCCTTAAAAGCGACCGTGAAGTCTTGGATATAGGTAGTCCAGGGAGAAGGACAGCCTTTACCACATAAAAAAGAAAGGAAGTGCAAGGAAGGTTAACTATATGTTAGAGGAGCAGCTATTTATCAATGAACCCTTGCAGTGTGGGAAGGGCATGCAAGAAACAGTAAGTGGAGAGAGACATAAAGGTTAGCAGGGAGGGTTAGGGGATAAGCAGAAAGGAGCAGACACAGAAATTAAGATAATATGATAGTAGGAAGGTAGAAAATACAAGATAGGGGAGAAAAAGGGAATAATGAGAAAACAATGAAAACAGACAGAGCAAGATAGGAGAGAGTAAGGATGTTAGAAAAGGAGTGGCACCATAAATGAGAGAAAGAAGAAAAAGTTGCAGCAGTCAATAAATCAAAATAAGGCCTGTGAAGAGATCCTTACACTTAGTAAAGCGATCTAAAAATTATACACTCTCTATTTCAATAGTATTAAATTTACAGAATAATCATGAGCTCTCTACAACAGTAAGCCTATTAAACAGAGCTACACACTGTACACTCTATACTTCAGTAGTATTAAATTTACAGACAAATCACTAGCTCTCTACAGCAGTACATGAAATGCTTATTGAAACCAATTTTAGGACAATTGCACTGTTCTCTATAGTATGATAAGATGGTGAAAAATAAATCAGGGACTCACTATAGTTGCATTTTCCCCTGTGGTCTATTGTGTGTATATGTGTAGTTTTCCCTGTGGTCTATTGTGTGTGTATACTGTATACACATATGCATTCAGTTGCATTTTGTTTGGTTAAGTGGAGAGTTTTGCCAAATGTTGTGGTGGTATGTTATTTTGCTGAGGTCACAGTCTGTCACTCTCCACATTAGTAGTGTGTTACACTGTCAATGAATAATTTAGCTGTTGGCATTATTTCTTTGGTCATCATATACCAACTATGGAGTAAGTATTCATTAGTAAAGGGATGAACACATTAGAGGACTGGGAGGCAGAGCCTCCATGTAAAACTATTAAAAACATTTTTGTTGCTGGTTTGTTTTATGATAATCACAAAAGTTTATTGCTATTGCTTCTACAGTTAATTGTCATACCTCTCAGCCTTTTAGTGTAAGAAATCTAGACAAAGATTGACATAATGGGGATTAAAGGCCAAAATAGGGACAAATTTAAATATTGCTCTTATAAACTTAGAAAGTTGCTTGAATGACAGGATTTGTGTTGGCATGCATTTTCTGAAGTCTGAAGTTCAAATTTATGTCAATATTTAGTGACTTCAGTGCTCAGATCATACCAGTAATCTTCTAGAAAACCACACATTTTATGAGGAACAGACTAAAAATATGAGCCAAAAATCTGAACCTTCTGTGAAAATCAGGACAGTTGAGAGATATGTTGATCATGTTACAAGATCTCATTTAGATGCATTTTTGTTGTTTTGCTGGCTATATGGCCATCATTCACCAAACAAAAGAGCAGGGCTGCTTCTTCCAAGAAACTACTCTGAATGCATAATAAGTTGTTTATTTCAGTCAAAACAAATGTAAATCCATATATACTACCACCACTGAATCATGACCAACAGTAGCTTTTGTAATGGTATGCATATGATTGTTTCAATTCTTCATGAAGAACATTTGTTGTTTTGGTGCTTTTACTGTAATGCCTACAGAAATTTGTGAATCAGTGATTGCTGTCATTGACTAGTCCTATATAACTGTAGCTGTTTCTCTCTCTTATATGTATAACTGTGTGTATGTGTGTGTCTATACATATATATGTGCGTATATATATAAATCTTGAATTTCAGCATTTCGAAACTATGAAGCCTGACCATTCACAATCCCGAAACCCACAATCACAAATCACACAATCACGAACATACATACACCATACACCACATAACACACACACCATTCTACCCACAGCACACAAACCACACAACCCACACTACATGTAAGCAGGGAGCAAGCCCCCCTACTTATATATACCAACTCCGAGATTGTCCATAAAAAAAAAAAAATCACACCACAACATTCTGCACTCGCTCGCACACAAATACATATCACACATACACAAACACCAACAAATCCAACACTCACACTCATACTTACAGCTCCCTACCCTTACCCACACATACAACATACAAACACACATACATATACTCACTCACCTTCAATTCCAGACACCATGCCAGCCAAACACTTCATGTAACATACCGGAAATATATAAGTGCAGATTTGAGATATTAAAATTCTCTCTTATGCACTTTCGGGCATATATATATATATATATATATATATATATATATATATATATATATATATATATATCATTCATCCATCCACAATCTCTTTTTCCTATTTTTACATGTGGGGTTGGGGTACCACTTCAACAGTGACAGTCATCTAGATACAAGGTTTGCACTGCTGTTTGGCTACCCTTGCCACTGTAGTCCTTACACACCACATACTCACAAGCACACTCACACCTATGGCCAATTTACAGTGTCCAGTCCACCTACTGCATGTCTTTTGGTATGTGGAGGGGAACCTTAGTACCTGGAGGAAACCCACATGAATGCAGGGAGGACATGCAGACTGTACACATTATATATAGCTATACAGCACCTGTAATCAATGATGAAACTGATCTCAGATGAACAGTAAAACAGTGAAGACACTGTAGAGAGGTATTTCTTTAAATCTGCAGATGTCCCTGACAGGAGTATGGAGCATATTCTGTCTGTGGTGCACATACATTACTGGGCAAAAGGGCAAGTAACACAGACACGATACAAAGAGAGGCAATATGAAAGTAGACATTGGAAACAATATCTTCTCCTGATGGGCAAAGCAAACAT
Organism: Protopterus annectens; assembly: GCF_019279795.1. NCBI lineage: Eukaryota > Metazoa > Chordata > Ceratodontiformes > Protopteridae > Protopterus > Protopterus annectens. The sequence goes on along the minus strand of NC_056726.1, from coordinate 89,092,101 downwards.
TTCAATTGCATCAGTGTTTAAGTCATATGTCCCATGTCTCTATACATATGTTGCTATGTACAAAGAATCAGAAGTAAAAGGTGTAAAGGAGTGTAAAACACTAGGACAATAAATGCTATGGAGAGAACATTATTCTGTGCCAGGTAGCTATACCTGGCAAAAACAATAAAGTAAACAAAACTCCAAATAATATATGGAAGTAATATGACTCAATACATAATGTTAATTATATATTTCTTTTGTAACTATTTGACTCCATGTGAGTAAGCTCTGTCAGCCCTTGTGTTGGGACTCTTCTGTCTGTGAGGCTGGATTGAAGAGCTTATCCCTAGAACTGAGTCACCTGGTAGATGAGGCCATACATGAAAGCTGACCAAAAAGGAAAGGCAGAGCTGTCAGCCAATGTGAATTTTATTTAAACACCTAATGTTTCTAAGTACTGGTTAGAAAGTGTGGTTCTGTACCTCCCAAGACATGCATACTATGTGCTGCACTTATATTCTATCTCCATGACCCTGGGCAGAGTTCTGTACACTCCTCACTGTGCTCACATCGTAGAGTCTTGAATGCAAGTGTTGGATTACCAGCTGTCTCTTCACAACAATGCTAAGACTTTGCCAACACACTGCCTTGAAAGGTAACTCTGACAACAAACACTCACTTAAATCTCTATCCTGCAGGTTTCTCTAGCATACTAGCGAACAGTGAAAACTGGAACATCTTTCGTCTAGTTGGTACAAAAATCCCTATACTGTACTATATGTTTAATATATTCTCAACGTGTGAATAAAAAGAAAAGCATCATAGATAATTAGTAAACAGAATATATGTGTGTTTGTGCGTGCGCCTGCGTGTGTGTGTGCGTGCGCGTGCACATGTGTCTGCGTGCGTGTGTGTGTGTGTGTATGTGTGTGTGTGTGTGTGTGTGTGTGTGTGTGTGTGTGTGTGTGTGTGTGTGTGTGTGTCTGTGTGTGTGTGTGTATGTGTGTGTGTGTGTGTGTGTGTGTGTGTACGTGTGTGCGCACATATCTGTGTGCATGTGTGTGTGAATGTGTGTGTGTGTGTGCATGTATGCGTGTTCATTTATTTATTTGTTGGTGTATTTACTTTACTGTGTAAACGTGAGCTGCATTTGCACTCAATTCTCATGTCACCACCTTGACAAGATTGGTACTATTTCTGCTCCCTGACTTTTGTATACGTGTATGACAAAAAACTTCCAGATTAGAATATTTTCAACAGTTCATTCTCATAAAATATGTTGTGGTATTTTCAGATCAAAATGTCATTATGTATTCAAGGACTTTGCCAAGTCCCACCAAACTTTAAATATACTAGAATTTTTGCAGATCTTTGCTCTATATGACAGAAAGACATGCATCACTTATTGAAGACAGTGAACAAGTACTTTATTATACATGAATCATCCTCAAAATCAAAGACTTAGTCATGATGAAATGGTTAGCGTGCCATACATTCTCATTCTGATTTCTCCTGTGATGGATCTTGGTATGAAGAGACAAGAAAATAAGGTTGATGCAGTTGAAAAACTCACAAGAGAACTTTAAGGACCAACAAAATATATATAGGATATAGAAGAGGGTTTTGCAAAAACAAAGAAATTCAAATTTGAAGGTAAAAAGAAATGAGGCCAGTGAGGGTCAAGACACCCAAGGAAGGAATGAAAAAAAAATTGACAAAGTGGATTAAAGATAGAAAACAAATGATTCTTTAACTTCTTAGGCAAAAATAGTGACATAGAGATACATTGATTAGGGAAAGATGGAAGGAAACATAAATATTAAACAGATAGTCTGAACATGAATTTCTAAAAGGGAAAGAGACAAGAATTCCATCATGAGAAAATAACATGTGGTTGGGAAGGTAGAATTAGGCTGATAGGACAATTGTCAGAGAAAGGATGAAAGAGGAGCTATCTGTACTAAGGAATGGCAAAGCAGAGAGGCTGAAGAAGCTATTCCCCAACTACAGAAAAGAATGTCTGTGATTCTAAATCATGACTATAAAGTATTTATGACAATGCTAGCTAACATAAACAGAAATCAGAGAGAAAATGCAAGTAATATGTAGAGGAGAAATAGAATTAACCCAAGATTTTGTGAACAGAGGATGACATGGGGACAAGATCTATGGTGGGATACATCTAAAACAGAAATTTTACTTAGGAAGTAAATACTGAATGTGTTATTTAGAATTATTAGTACAATTAAAATAACAAGTAAAGGTACAAGCCCGGGGAAGTACAATGTAAGAGATGATAATCTTTTTAACAGAAGCTACATTATATGTAACACATGAAAGAGCCGTCTGAGTAAAGGTTATAAAGTTTTAATGCATTATAAAAAGGGATTCTGAAAATGTTAAGTCTGAAAGAAACAATAGTATAAATAAACAACTGACAAAAGAAAAGTGAAGACATATATGTAATATATACTGCAGACCCCACTTAACCTGCTCTTTCCAGTCCATCACCACTTCCCTAAGTCCTTGTACCCCTTTACTGCAGTTTTGGATCTGTCCACTAGATAGAAGCATCTATCTATTTTTTGAATGTCCCACTGTAGTCTAAATAAGCTACTTAATATTTGTCTGTCCTAGTTTAGCCCTATTGCCCTTATCTAACCTCTGTCAACCTCCCTGCCTTCCTCCTAGTCTCACTTAGCAAATTAGTGCCTCACCCCTGTGCCTTTCTTATCTTGTGCTTGTTATCCATCTTATTGATTTTTCCTCACTGACTTGCTCTTCCATCTGCTTGGCTCTACTTAACTCCACCTCTCTCCCTCACCCCCCTCCCTCCTATACCAGGTATCTACCTCACTTCCTGCCTTATCCCTCCCTGTCTATCTAGCTACCTGCACACCCCTTTGCTTCCTGCCTCACCCCTTCCACCTCCACTTATCTTCTCCCCACTCCCTAAATCTATAAGGTTACAACTGCTCTTGTGGAGCCATTTTTAAATACCTCTCAGTTCCCTCATGTCCTATACTGTGTAGGCTGCTGGCTCCACTCATAAGTAAGACTTTTTTTTCTTGCTCTTAGCATTACTCTGATTTACATTGCTATTAATCTGCTCTGGTCCATGTTTCATCCTACTGCTATTATCTCACATATGTATTGGAACATACCAATGCCAAGAGTGTAGTTGGCTGGCTCAAGTTGCTCTGTAACTTGCGATAATTGCATAAAATGCTACAATCTTAACTGCTAAATACTTGTAACCAAGTGTTCCACCAGCTGTAATTATTGCACTCTCCTTTTCTAAGACGAGTATTAACCGGTGTGAGTAAGGCACTCTAAACCTTGATTAAAATGCTCACTCCTTGCGTTGCATCATATCTACTTACTGAAACCTCTGTTCCTGCCTAAATGTTAATGCTCTCTGCCTCTGAGATCTAGAAAGTAAACAACAGTTGTTTTACAATGACTATAGTCTTATCATTAAAGAAAGAAAAAAAAATGCTCGCTCCTTAGCATTGCATGTATCTTGAGTGCGGAGGCTTGTCTCTGCCTGAATCTTAATGCTTCTGTCTTTGACTTCTGCATTATCCAGCAAGTAAGCGATAGCTGCTTTAAGAACACTTACTGCATGTTTACTAAAATTAAAAGAAAAACACTCGCCCCTTAGCGTTGTGTGCACCTGAGTGCTGAGGCTTCTGGCTCTACTTGAATATTAATGCTTTCTGTCCTTTGCATACCCCTGCACTATTCTAGCAATTAGATAACTGTTGCTTCAGGTAATTTACTGTATGGTCATTTAATGCTCGCTTCTTAGCATTGCATTGTTCCTGAGTGCTGTAGTCTCTGTTTCTGCCTGAATCCTAATACTCATATGTTCTGAGATCCCTGTACCACCCAGCTAAGCTGTGGAATAATTTGTGCAGCTTACTGTTGTATGTGATAACTGCCCTGTGTAACTGTTTTCTTTTTTCTCTCCTCCTGGCTGTAACTTGAAAAGACCTTTCTGTCCTGAGTATTTCTGTTTTCCTATTGCAAGTACCCTCACTACCTATAATTTAAAGTGTCACCTCCTCACCTTGAATGGACTGTAATACTATAGTTTATTTAAATGCTGAAGGCTCTTGAAATGATTGCATTTATTTAATGTACTGTTATTCAATACATGCTTACTTCTGATTTGTTTTTCATATATACATACAATTTTTTTCACTGTACTTATATACTGTATTATTTAACTGAAACTAGTTGCCTATAATTTCCTGTGACTGTTTTCTGTCTATATACCAGCATTATATTTCAGTATTGATTTACATGATTAGACTATGCAATGCTCCCTTCCCCTCTCCTGCATACACTCTCACTGCAAACTAAAACCTCACACTTTAACCTTTTCCTTCCAACCTAGCTGCTGTTAAGCTACTTCATGTTAGTAATTTTGTATTCCTTCTCTTCCAGTTTGCCCTGCCGTGTGTACCCTGGGATCCTGTCTGATGAAAACACTATCTAAGGGAACATGTAATTATCTCCCTGTGCTTTACTGGTTCCCCAAGCTTAAACTGAGAACATAAAAGAAATACCAAAACAAAGTGCATGTACCTTTTTGTAAGCTGTTTGCACTCCCTATAGCTGTATTGTACTCCTGCCTGTGCACGCTAACAGCGTACTGCAGACCTCCCTCAACCTGCTCTTTCCAGTCCATCACCACCCCCCCCCAAGGCCTTGTGCCCCTCTACTGCAGTTTCGGATCTGTCCAATAGATGGCAGCATCTACCTATTTTTGAATTTCCCACTCTAGTCTAAATAAGCTACTTAATATTTGTCTGTCCTAGTTTAGCCCTATTGCCCTTACCTAACCTCTGTCAACCTCCCTGCCTTCCTCCTAGTCTCATTTAGCAAACTAGTGCCTCACCCCTGTGCCTTTCTTACCTTGTGCTTGCTATCCATCTTATTGATTGTTCCTCGCTGACTTGCTCTTCCACCTGCTTGGCTCTACCTGCTCTGTTCGCCCTGCAGGCTCACTTCACTCCCCTACCCTACCCTCATTTCCCACCCACCCCCTAGCACCTCTACTCTTATAGCTAATACACCACACTCACTTCCTTTCACACCCAATCAACTAGTCCCTAACCTGAATCAAGCCACCTTTTCTACTTCAACACTTTACTATAACTCCCCCCCCTTGACACCACCACAAGTATATCCCAAGCCCACCCCTACCTGATACTCAATACAAACACCATGCCCACCAAACCTGCCACATTATTAACTGAACTACTAATACTTAGCATATCCTACTTAAACTATCTCACCAGGCCTCTGTATGTCAATCAATCTCATCCTTTTCATACTACTACCTCAATCCAAATACAGCATGCACACTACCAAACTTACATATCCCCTAACCTCTTCTTCCTCAACAATACTATGCTCTTCCCCTATAGACTTGTATCTTACCACAACAATACCTTTCTCATCAATAATTCTCTATCTCAAATCTTATAACCCACAAATGTGGAACTAAGCAACTCAAATACCTACTCTCCCACATTCAGCATTTAACCTCTATTCTTCTCTCAGGTGACATACACACAAACCCGGCCTCTCTCTTTCACACAATTCTACCTCCCCATCCCACCCACATTACTTATCAGGTAGGTCTCTTTACCTCACAGCTCTTAACGCCCAAAGCATCTGCAACAAAATCCCTAACCTCCACACCTGGCTTCTCTACAATTAACCAAACATTCTATCCATTTCTGAAACCTGGTTGAAACCTTACATCAAAGACTCAGAACTTATTCCACCCAACTACCATATTATTAGAAAAGAGAGAACATGTAAGAAAGGGGGAGGTGTCGCTCTCCTTTACTTCTCATCCCTCCTAGTGACTCCCTACTCCAAACCCATCCCTACATTTGGTAATGTAGAATAATCCCAGCCCTTCTGCACATAAATAAACATAAACTCATCTGTATAGTCACTTTCTATATCCCCCCAGGAGATAATGTCCACATCCTTAAGGACATGCTCTCCTGGTTCTCTACTAACATTACTAATGAAACTATTATCCTAGGTGATGTTAACATTAACTGGACCACAATTCAATATCCAAACATCTCCCTAGCTATAAATCTATATAACTTCACTCAACTTATTACCTCAACAACTAGACCATCCAAAGACTTCCACCATGGGGCACCTTAGATTGGATTCTTGTTTCATATACTCACAATATCACTGACAGCAGTACCCTTCCTGACCTACTAGGTGGCCATTTTCCCATTTTTACCCATCGTCTTCCTTCCTCCCTACATCTAACCCATACCTAGACCTCTACGTGGTGTCTGAAAAATGTCAACCCCAATGAATTCTCAAATGCACTAAAAAGAGTAAACTGGAACTCACTAAAATCTTTATCCCTTGATAATGCCATTTCCTACTTCAATAGAACCTTCTTAGACTTGCTAAAATCATTTGCTCCCTGGAAAACAAAATCCACAAAAAGCAACCCTGTCCCATGGTTAACTAAAAATACTTTGCTCATCATGTGACTCAGAGATAAAGCTTACAAACGCTACCATAAAACTAAAATTACCACCACCCTAAACGAATACAAAATACTTCGCAACAAAGTAAAGAAACTTATTATCTCAGACCGCAAATCCTATTTTTCAACACTCCAAACCAACCACAAAGCTAACCCTAAAAAGTTCTGGGATGGAATCTCCTCTTTCCTTAACCCAGGTAAAAAAGAAAACCCCTGCCCTGCCCTGACCCTAACGCCTCAGACCAAAATTTAGCATCCCAATTTAATTCATTTTTATTGACTCCATAGCCAAACTAACATCATCCTTAACTAACAACACATCTTCCCCACTCCCACAACCACACCCATACATTCCTCTTGCCCCTAGTAAGTCCAGCCCCCAACCTCATCCCTTCTCCATGAATCCTATCCCCATATATATTATAAAAATCTACTCCAAAAAATTAAACCATGTTCTAATGCTCCTGATGACATATCCTCCTACTTCCTAAAAATCACAGCAGAAGACATTGCCCTCCCTATCTGTATTCTAATCAATATATCAATTTCTGAATGCTATGTTCCCCAACTGTGGAAAAAGGCCTTTATTATTCCACTCCATAAAGGTGGCAACAACAATGATATCCCAAACTTCAGACCTATCGCTATCTTATCCCCTATTTCTAAACTTCTTGAAAAATGCATCCACCTTCAACTTCAACCCTATCTCTTAAAACATCCCTTCTCACTCCCACTCAGCATGGATTCCGACCAGGCCATAGTACCTCCACTGCCCTTCTGTCCTTCCTAGAGATCATTAACAAGGCCCATGACACTGGTCATACCATATCTACCCTCCTCTTAGACCTTTTGAAAGGCTTTTGACACCATCTCACACAACCTTCTCATTACCAAACTCTCTAAACTAAACCTATCCACCTCCACTATCAATTGGTTCACCAGTTACCTATTAAACAGGCAACAAGCAGTCGTGGAAAAAAGCTATTTCACCTTTCCTAGATACTCCCACAGGTGTCCCGCAAGGATCAATTCTAGGTTCCCTTCTATTCAATATTTTTATAAATGACTTCTATCTTGCCATCCCTAACACTAAACTCATCCAATACGCCGACAACTCGACAATAATCTGCTCTGCCACCTCTACTTCTTCATTAATAAAATTAACTCAGGTAGCCTTCTCTTCCACTGAACAATGGATGCTAGACAACCATCTGGCACTCAATACTACCAAGACTAAACTAATAATATTTACCCCTTCTAAAACCACCACCTTAGATAAAAACTTGTTCTCTATCACCAGTCAAAATAATATAACTCTCGAAATAATCTCCACTGCAAAACTTTTAGGAATTCTCCTTGATGATCAGCTAAAGTTTGATAGTCACCTGCAAGTTAGTATAAAACAAAACCATAAAAAATTAGGCATGCTTTACCGTCATAACCGTTATATCTCTCCCCCTAATAGGCGTGTACTCGCTACTGCTTACCTCATCCTTTCCCTTCTATATGGTGCCTCTATCCTTACTAATCTGCAATCTTCCCTCAAATCAAAACTCTCCTCCTGTTACTACAAAATTTCTAAATTTGCAACTGGCCATAGATCTACTACCCATCACTGTATTTCCCTACATCAACTGGACTGGCTTGAGCTACCCAACTATCTCACCTATACCCAACTTATCCAAGCACACAAACTTATTTTCAGCCCCTCTCTCTGCCCCTCCCTTGCCTCCACCTTCAAAATCCATCTTCCTGACCGATGTCTCAGATCTAACTCCCAGAATCTAATAGAACTCCATAAACCTTCCCATCCTCCAGGCAAGCACCTGTTATCCTTTTCACTAGCACGCCACTGGAATTCTCTTCCACCTCTCATTCATACCACTAACAGGCTCTCTGCCTTCAAAACCCTACTTCACTCATACCTAACTTCACAATGGGAATGCTCTTGCTACCATTCTACATAATTTCATTACCTTAACTACTCTCCACAAATTAATATATCTGTAAATAGCCCCCTGCAGTCTAACTACTCCTAATAATAACTGTAGGAACTACCATATTTTACAGGAACTGTAATTCTTTTGTAATGAAATTCAATGCATTACTCTAACTAGCACCTCATGGGAACTTCTTACTTATTTTTTTTTCTAAATTCCCTCTTATTCATGTAATTTGTTATATTGTATACTTGAGACTTCTTGCATTTATATTTATCTTCACATTTCATGTATTATGTTATCATGTATTGTTATGACTCTTGCATTTATAGTGTATCTTGTACTTCATGTATTTTTCTGGAGCTTTTCTCCCCAGGACTCCATTGAAAATGGGCTCTTCGTGGCCCAATTGGACTATCCTGGCAAACAAACTGCAAATAAATAAATAAATAGATAGATAGATAGATAGATAGATAGATAGATAGATAGATAGATAGATAGATAGATAAATAAATAAATAAATATGTCTGTTGTCTAAAGCTAAACAATCCATAAAATCCAGGAAATTCAGAATATTTGCATGGAAGTGCTTGCACAAATATTTTTTTCACCATCTACACTGGGAAGGATATTCTCCCAAATAGGTGGGTTATGCTGGAAATGTTATATACAAGAGATGGGCAGGTAGGGACACATCTCCTGGGCACGTGTGAGCATAAATAGGTATAAGATGGCTACTAAGATATAAATGAGGAACATTTTAGGAGTCAAAATTAAATTCACTATGACTATGATGCATCAGAATTGAATTGATACTAAAGTAATCCAACAAATGAAGTCTCTGTTATGATTGCTACTACTAGTGGGAACAAGAGTAATAACTAGAAATCAAAGATCAAAAGGGCAACTTGTTGTAAATGAATGAATGATGAGTCAAAAAGCCTAAGAGTAGATTTTTGTGCTATTAACTGATAGATTTGTATGGCTGATGGTTAAAATAAATGAACTATATATTAATTACAAGCAATATAGGCATTTGAATGTGATCAATGGGGATGTACTTCTAGGTGTTAACTTTAGTCATAGTTAAAAAGAATGCCTTTTTTCCTTAATTGGAGAGAACAGAACTTAGCCATGATATGTGCAGAGGAATGAGCCATTGATATGAAACATATAACAGTATATGAATATGATGAGAATACTTCATGTGACAGCTGGTGTGAACATTATCTAGATAGCTCTCTTTTCCAGTATCTGTTCTTTTTTCTAAATGCTTAATTGGGACATAAATCTTCATAAAAGTTGTTGGACATTTACTTAGGCCTTTTGTCATGGCAGCAGCCAACATGGTTGTATCACATGATAGTATCTTTGGACTATATATATATATATATATATATAAACATATATATATATATATATATATATATATATATATATATATATATATATATATATGGATCTACTTCAGTAGATCAAACTTTTACAAGTTCGAACCACATATGGCCGAGACCATATGTTCGAACTTGTAAAAGTTCTTACACTGAAGTAAAAACAAAAAAAAAAACAACAAAAAATAAAACTAAACATCTACAGCAGGAGGGCTATGCTCCCCTGCACCCCACCCCCCTACTTAAATATACCAGCTCCGAGATCGCACTACATTGCGGAAATGGGAAGTCATCCTGTTCCGCACTGCACCGAGATCTCCATTCAGTCTGATCAAACTTTTACAAGTTCAATCATATGGTCTCGGCCATATGAGGTTCTACTGAAGGGGACCCATACATATATATTTATATATATATATATATATATATATATATATATATGTGTGTGTGTGTGTGTGTGTGTGTGTGTGTGTGTGTGTGTGTGTGTGTGTGTGTGTCTGTGTGTGTGTCTGTGTGTGTGTCTGTGTGTGTGTGTGTGTGTGTGTGTGTGTGTGTGTGTGTGTGTGTGTGTGTGTGTGTGTGTGTGTGTGTGTAGATAGATAGATAGATAGATAGATAGATAGATAGATAGATAGATAGACAGATAGATAGACATGGGATAACGTAAATGAGGAGATCTTTCCATGCTTCCATGTTGTGATGGCCCTTGAGTTGATCATCTTACTTGCAGAGATCATAGTGAGGTAAAGTCCCACACTGGGTTGTAGAGAACTTAGCAGCACTTATAATTTTGGCAAATTTACATTCAAACATATAATCTCTGAAGACTAATCCTAGATCCTCTGTCTATCCCATTCATGCTAGTATTTTATGATTTTATTTCACTGTGCAAATTTAAGTCATTTAATAGTCGTAGCTTTAAGGAAATTTTGCTGGCCATCTTTCCACCTGCTGAACTTATATCTGTATCGTCCCGACATTGTGGACTCTCTGACTCTTCAGTAGGCATGAAAGAACTTCTGCACAAACACTAGTTAACAATCATTTAAAAGCTGCTTTCAGCTCCAAGAAGCAATCACAAATTAGCAATTTAATCTACCTTTTTATAGTATCTCCTATTACTATTACTAGTATGATGCAAATATATCATTATTTTCTGCAAGAAAGATCCACTTTCTACTTTCTAAGTTAATGAAGTATAACACCCCCTCTTTTCCCTCCTTAGTTCAATATATTTAATACTTTACTCTGCACTACGTATGTATTTCTATCCATTTTTGAATACTGGAGATTTGTCTGTTAAGACTGTATGTACATTTTCAGAACTGATCTCCATTATGCCGAAGTATGCCAAAAATGTCTCAATGTAAAAAACACTGGTATGGAAAACTTTACTTAAATGACAAAAGTGTCACATACAAGTTAGATAACCTGGCCAAGCGGCATGAGAAATTATCTGCATTGTCTATTGTTTCATTACCACTTTATTCTGGGTAAAAACTGAGATTGTTGGATCAAGTAATATGCTTCTTTTGCTTAAAAACTGAATAATGTATCTTAAAGTTTCAAGTCCATTGGTTCATCAACCTAATATGTTAGGAAGCTTTGTGTATGATCCTGACTCCATACCATAGAGTACTTAAGTCTGACTATGACCCAGATGACCCAAGACTGATTAGCAGCTTTGGCACTTAAAGAGCTAAACTAGGGAGGTAAAAGGTAAAGGGCTGATATCATCGTAGGTCGAAGGAGGTGATGTAACTGGCACCTAGTGTGTGATGGTTCTGCCAGTCCACATTTGCATGGTGTCTTTAATGAGGAATGCTCAGGAAGGTACAAGGCCCAGATGGAAGACATCACATGCCATCATTTCTGCCAGCGTGCATGACAGCTGCTAGGATAGAGGGGTTAAGATTAAATAGTAGCCTCTTTCAATTGGCTCTCACCCTACAAAATGATGAATGGGCTGGATGACTGAAGGAGAACTGATGGATGGTGGATAGTGTGGGATATAAAGAAATATTAAAAAGGGCACTCTGTATAATAACTAATGATATTATTTGATGAATTTACCATGTAAGTGCACGAACAGCAACAAGAAAGCATAATGCAGTCCAAGGCAATGCATAGTTACAAGAGTAATGACTTGCATGTTCACACGGACAATGACTCGCATACTCATGCAGTGAGCAAAGCACAGCCATGGCAGCAGAATGTGGTGAGCAGTGATACAGTACTGCAAAACACAGACAGAACATTCTGAAAGAGAGCAATAGACATTATCCTGACTCCTTTCTCACATTGGAAAAACTGTATGAAATTCTGCAACACAGTCTGACACCATGGGTTAATTTTTTTAGAAATATGATGATGACTGGATAGTAAAATGATAGAAAATGAGTTCCACTACTCTTTCAAGTTTGTAATGCCTCTGTAGATGAAATTTACGTCTTAAGGACTGCTGTTAAAATCTAAGAGGGAGATGGTTCCTACTTCACTTTTGTAAAATCATGTTAATGAAAACACATGACAGAAATTTAAGAACTGACAAGTGCAAAGAAAAAGGACTTTATGTCTTATCTTCACTATGTGGGCAAAGAGATATTCACTTGATGGCAAAGAACTATTAAATATGAAATGTGTATTACCAAGGAAACTACAAAGATGTAATGATTCCTCATGATATTCCAAATCATCCATGAAGTAAAGTTACTTCAGATTTGTTAAATTTCAGAGATAGTAAGCACCTTATTTATGATGACTACTATTCGAAAATTACATTCCATTTTCAAAAAAGGGAAGAGAGCGAGAAAGTGATCAATCACATTTATTTCACATGCTAGCAAGGTAGCATTCAAACTCTTGCTACATATGGTAGTGATATATGGTTCAACAACTATCAGATGTGCAAGCTGGTTTTAGAAAGGGTGGGAACCAGGGAACAAATTACAATCCATTAATTATTAAAGACTATTGACTACTCTAAAGCATTCAACTTTCTGGATAAAAAAGTCAAGTTTAACATATCAGCTTATTTGCAGCATAAGGAATCTGTATGCAGAGCGAGAAGCAACAACTAGAACTCAACATGGATTAATTCATCAGAGCTGAAGTCAGTCTTTAAATACTAAAATTAAATACTTTTTTCAGTGTATTGTGAACTTCTTCAGATTGTGAAAAAATTCCTAATACACTGGAAAGAAAGTGTTTAATTTTAGCACTGAAGATTTATTTCAGCTCCTATGAATGTTGCTGTTTTTTATTTATTTATTTATTTTTACTTTTTTTGTTGTGTCTTTGTTTTCTTACTTTATATTGACTGTTTTTGCTTTACTTGGGCAAGGAGTAAGGTGTGTATTGTTACGCATTTAGTGAATTTCTATGAATATATATCATGCAAAATGCTGAAATAGATACATCAGATGCTGGAATTAAAACATCCACTGATATGCAGATGCTACCACTCTGACAGATGAACATGAGGAAGAGGTGAAGAACATGTTGATGACATAAAAGTGTAAAAGCTGTTTTCTTGCTCAAAAATCAGAAACAAAAATGAAAATCATGTCATCTTCCTCTATCAATTATTTGGAAATAGCTGGGGAAGAAGTGAAAGTAATTATCAATATAATTCTCCTGGGCTCAAATATCTCTGGAAATGATGATTGCAGCTATGAAATTAAAATATGTTTGTTTCTTGGAAGGAATGTTGTGACAATTCTGCATAAGATTTTTAAAAACAAAGGCCTCTATTACACTGTCAATAATGGTCCATATAGTCAGATCTATTATTTTCCTAGTAATGTGTTGGAGGTAGACTTTAAGAATGGGTACACAATAGAAACTCAATACTTTTAAGATATGCTGTTGCATTTGAGAATTCTATGGACTGCAAGGTAGACAAAACAGTCAACAATTATGGAAATAAACCCTGACTGTTCAGCAGAAAATGCAATAGTAATTTAAATTAAAGCTCAGATACTTTTCGAATATAAAGCAGGGTCAGGATTTACCAGAAAAGGCACTGATGCTGGTAAATATTCAGGGAAAAGAAGAAGGAAACAGCAGTGGCTAATACGGGAAGAAAGACAGCAGTAATGAAGTCATGAGTATGACCTTCTAGAACTTAAAGAAGCAGTTGTTGACAGATAAAGACTGGGCTACTAAACTCCATGAGGTTAAGAAGAGATGGACTTGACTAAATGACTAAATAACAACAACTCTTGTGAGCATCCTGAAGTGATTAAAGTCAAAATCATGACATTATAAAATATGATATCATTATTGAAGTATATTTTTTGCAATGTGGTACCCTAATACACATTTCACAGATAATTATGGACAGTTTGCAAGTCAAGAAATAAAAGCTTTTTCACAACAGTGGAAGTTATGGAATATCACTTCTTTGCCAATATGTTCCCCTGTCAAGTGATAAAGGTTGACAGATTAACTCACATTAAAAAAAGTTATATGAAAAAAAAAGTGCAGCCAGCTCAATACTGCAACACATCAACCAAGTCATTAATAGTGCTGAGATTATCAGAGTTAGTTTACAAATAGAACAAAAATTAAATAAAGGTCAGAAAAGGCAATACACAAAGGATCCATATTGTGTGGGCTAGGTATAGTCTGCAAAAGCTGTCCAACAACTGCCGTATAATTTGCAAACTGAGCATATTCCAAAGTGTGACTCACATATGGCTCCTGACAGATGCTGTTGCCAGAAAGTATTGAAGTGCCAGTCTTATGATGGCCAGTGTCCTACCAGACATTTTTTCATAGCCAGAAACAATTGCTAACTAATTTTGCACTGACTGTAATCTGCCTGGATTTAGTAGGATGACTATAAAGCCATGTGCTATAACAACGATGCCAGGGCACTTCTAAGGGTTAGGCTTGTAAAGGCTCCAGGGCCATTAGCCTAGTACACACCTATGAACAAGGATAGAGCTATTGCAGTGAAGTGTACATTTTTTCAAACATCTTTCTTTAGTTAAACAATAAACCAAAAAGACTGACCGTCTCACGAAATAATACATTTAGTCAATAAACTGCAACGCTGCAACACTGCAATGCACTACAAAGCTTTGCAGTTTTGCAGTTTACTGAATAAATGTATTATTTAGTGGGGCAGTCAGTCTTTTTGGTTTATTGTTTTCCTGTTTTAATTCTATCGTATAGTCCGTTTAGCTGGTTGTCTTATTTTTTTGGATATTATGGATGTTTCTTCAGTTATGAAATACCTCATTTAAGTTAATGATATCTGTAGTCTAGCTGAGCCTGTAGTGTATATATATATATATATATATATATATATATATATATATATATATATGTGTGTGTGTGTGTGTGTGTGTACTTTTGTTTAATATTTAATTTAACACAAGCACTAAAGAAGTGCTTCATATTGTACCCTCACTACCCATATTTCCTTACATGCAAGATGTCAAGTGATTATGTCATGCATTGACACTTGCTGTCATCTAAGTCAACAAAATAGTTGCTAATTCATCAACTCTTGCATGTATATGTGTGTGTGTGTGTGTGTGTGTGTGTGTGTGTGTGTGTGTGTGTGTGTGTGTGTGTGTGTGTGTCCGCACAGGTGTATTCATGTGTGCATTCTTCTCAACTTATACTCTTTGTGTCTAGGAAGCATACTGAATGTTTTAAATTCCTGATGAGGTACTGAGCACTGCATTGTACTATTTCTTACATTAGGGTTTTGTTTGCCATCTATTAATGTATTACGCAATTTTTATTTGACAGGGACTACTTGCTGTAATAAGTGTAAAGCATGTAAATTTATAGTTAAAAGTTTTTCTATTATTAATAATATTCCATTTCAAACTTGGAATAATTTCTCCTGTGACACTGTGGGTGTGGTGTATGCTCTTAAGTGCCCTTGTAACCTATTTTATATAGGAGAAACAAAGAGGGCCTTTAAAGTAAGAATGTTGGAGCATGCAAGAGATATTTATAATCAGAAATTAGAAAGTTCTGTTGCAACACATTTTTATGAATTTCATAATAGTAACAATGAAGAGTTACAGGGTACTATTTTAGAGAAAACAAATGTGTCATTATATGACAATAATAACCTTAAAAAACTGCTTCAGTTTAAGGAAGCAGTATATATTCTTAAGTTCAACACCCTCTACCCATGTGGGTTAAATGAAGAGTTAAACTGGAGATTGTTGATTTAATTGTTTAATTATTTAATTGTGTTATGTTTTATAGTATTTAAATGAGCTTTTTAGATGCTTTTTTTACTCCTTGAAGGCTTTTTGGCCAAGACGTCAGAGAAAGATATTTATGTCAACTATTTTATGCCTAAAGATAATTTTTTTAAAAGATCTTAAGATTAAAGTTATGTGGTTTGAATTGTATGTTGGGTATATTGGTAAGAAAAAAATTCCTTCAATCTCCAGACAAATTAATTGCTTATTAAGTTGGACATATGCATTTTGTTAAGATATTTTGGATAATGGGATAGACAAAGAATATATTCTTTCCATTTTGTAGAGAATTTAATCTCTATTAGATAGGTAATAGTTTTGATTACTGAGGAGATTGAATAAAGGTCCAGATTAGGTAAAGAATTATCTCCATTATCCCAGCTATACATATGTGTTACTAAAGCAATTCTAGATTTAATTGGCTACCAAAGGAAGTTTTTATCAGTGTGTTAAACATTTTGATTATTAAATATATAGGGAGAATAGATATAGATTGAATTATATACAGAACTTTAGGGAGCAATGCCATCTTTATAACTGACAGTTTCTCATCCATTGAGAACCTTATATTTGACCATTTATTTATTAAATATTCTATAGTAATTAAACTTTTATTAAAGTTCATTTTTAATGTATCTTTTATATTGTTGGTAATAGTTGTGCCTAAGTATGTTATTTGTTGAGAATGTGCTATATATATTTTTTGTAATCGTCTTGTATGTTGAATTTTTTTTGACCGACTAATGGAATTTGGGTTTTATTATGATTGAATTTAAGGCCTGAGTTTTTTTTGAAAAATATCCATATTGTTAAATAATGCTAACAAATAAGGGTTCTTACTCCCTAATATAATCAATATGTCATCAGCAAACATTTGTATTTTTGAAGTTTCATCAACTCCCAAATATCCTTTAATACAAGTGCTGTCCCTTATCATGTTTGCCCAAGGTTCCATAATTAAGGTGAATAAAAGGGGAAATAAAGGGAAAACTTGCTTGGTACCTTTTACAATTGGTATGCATTGAGAGATGTTAGGACCTATTTTTATATATGCTTGACAACCACTATATAATCAAGAAATAAGATTTATAAAATGTTCTGAAAAAATTAAGTTCCCCCAATAAAATAAATAAATATTCCCAGTTTATTGTACCAAATGCACAATTTATGTCTAGACTAATTATGGTAAGATTGATTTTTAGAATCTTTACTGATTCTATTAAGGATAATATTCTTTTAATGTTGTCATAAGAAGTTCTATTAATTATGAAACCAGTTTGATCAGGCAGAACTAGACTAGGAAGGATATTCTTTAGCCTATTTGCATAAATAGACATAAACATTTTGTAATCCATATTTAGCAAGGATATAGGCCTATATGAGTTACATTTAGTGGGGTCTTTATCTTGTTTTAGAATTGGAGTGATAAAAGTGTATTTTCACGATGGTGGAATAAAATTATTGGTCTGTGCTATATTGAACAATAAAGTGCAAAATTGTAAGTGCTTTTGTAGGTAGAATTTTATATAATTCTGGGATAATGCCATCATTGCCTGGAGCTTTTAACTTGTTTAAGTTTTTTTAATTTGCAGTTGAATATCCTTAAGAGTAATTTGCCTATCTAGTAATTCATCTTGTTCTTCAGTTAATTTTTTTTAGAGTTGCTGGAAATTAATATCTGTATGTCTTTTTTGGGATTTATTGATTCACTGGGCTGATTAAGTTTTAAGAAGTATTCTCTAAATTCATGTAATATATTGTGTAGAGCAGAGACCGTTTTCTTTTTCTGAGGTGAGTACAGTTCATTAATATGATTACATTTGTTTAATGTTTTGGTTTTGTTTGCTAGGATATTCATAGATCTGGGATTTGATGAAAAAGTAATGAATTTGAATTTTTCTAAACTACTCTTAATTTTATGATTTAAAGTTTCGAGATACTTCTTATTTAGAGAATCTGTTTCTTTTTTTATATCTTTATTTTCCATGATTTTAAGAGGTCAAGATTCAGCTTATTAAGATTGACTTGTATTTCTATTAATTCTTTGTCTCATGTTATTCTTTTCTTTTTATACCAGTCATTTATTCTGCCATATAAATATGACTTCATTGTGTCCAATGTAAAGATATCAGATGTATCATTTGTAACATTATGTTCAATGAAGTTATGAATTTCTGTAGAAAAAAAGGTTATAAAATCCTTCAGTTTAGTTATATAGGCTGGTATCCTTTTTATCTGAACATTATATAATAAATGAATATAAATATCAAAGGCTATACAGTCATGATCAGTTAGGGGACATGTAATGACATTAACATTAGTTAGCAAATCAGCTAAGTTATTAGAGATAGACTCTGTCTATCCTTGAATGTGTATTATGTCTGTGGGAATAAAATGTATAGAAAAGTGATTTAGAGTTGGCGTAATTATTAACATCTTTCAAGAAAAAGGAATCAGAAAATTCTTTTAGTAACTTGGACGTAGACGAAATCTTTCTTTTACCGGTAAAGGTGGAGTCTTTGTTATCAAAAATACAATTAAAATCACAGGCTAATATAATATTACCTTTGGAAAATTTTAAGATGTGCTCTATATGTTGTTGTGCTGATTTAAGTCCAAAGCCAGGTATCTAATATATGTTAAATAAAGAGAATATCTTATTATTATACTCTATAGTAACTGATGCAACCATGCCTTTATTATCATGATATGTATCTATTATTTTGGGCTTGGAGAGTTTGTTGTTCCATAGAATTGCAACACCTCTTTTTTTTTCTTTTTGTGAATGCTCAGAACTAAGACAGAATAAGATGTAGAGTTTAGTTTAGTTATGTCTTGTATTATCAAGTGAGTTTCTTGCAAGAATATTAATTGAGAGTTTTGTAATTTAGGATATTTATTTAAAGATCTTCTCTTATTAGGATTGTTTAGTCCATTAACATTAAATGAAATGCAAAGTAAAGAGGTCATGAGGTAGTTTCTATGTAAAATGATTCATGCTGATAAAGTGTTTTATTATGACTTTGTCTCTTTGAGAATAAAAGGTGATTGCAAGGAATACAAGTCTAATTTTATTAAAGATGTAAAGATGAATTAAAACAAAAGTTATATTTAAATGACTTTCAACTATGTAGGTGTAAGTGAACATCAAATATCATATTATCAATAAATTATAACAAAAGCTACTAATAAGAAAACCCCCAAAATCCCATCTGAAGTTATAAACTCCTAATTTGAGTGACATAAATCACGCAAATTAACTTTCTGCCTAGCAACATATTTCTGTCAAGAACCGCCTGTAAGCTTATTCATAAGTAAATTGTATAGCTTTCAAGTAAAATTATCATCTATCACTATTTAGTTTAATCCTTATCTGTTCAAAAATAAACTTATCTAAAATGCAGTATTTATAAAATCAAAAAGATGCATTGCCTAATAGTAAATGAAAACTTGATGTTTAGTTTTGTATTATACAACAATTCAGTATGCTGATTATGATTATATATATTAAAATGAACCAAATGATGACCAAGATGAATGCCATAGATTATATATAGTTGTTAACCTTTAATGTGAGACCCTTCCCTAATCATTGTCTGTACAAGCATCTGATGTTGTTGTTGTCTTTCTGCTTTTCCCGGTTAGGGGTCGCCACAGCGGAACTCCGGTCCGCTAATGATTGGCAGTAGATTTTCACGAACAACGAGGTGCCAGATCGACGTCCAACCTTCAACGAAGGCACACCCATTTAAGCATGTCTTTCGAACACCCACCCAACCACGGGGAGGACATGCAGACACCACACAGAAGGCACTCCCCATACTCCAGCTGAGAATCGAATGGGAGAACCTCTTGCTGTGAGGCAACAACACTACCGCTGCACCACCGCGGAAGTACAAGCATCTGATATTCATGCTATTTTTTATGCAATTTCAACCCACTACACAACAATTGTAATTGATGCAAATATTATAAGTAAACATAAGGCTAGTATATACAGATTGTTTATATGAAAACAGTGTCCCATGAATTGGTAAATGTTTATGGAAGTATCAAGAAGGCTATGTCAACCCTCAGCTCATCTCCTTAAGATCAAATATATCCTATCTTACTAATACACCTTGTCCTTAACCTTAAAACAGCTGAAGCCATGCCGAAATTATTACCCTACACTATAAATCTGTGTTATGTTCAACTATGATAATATGGTTTCTATTAGAAACTGGTATCTTACTCTAGTTAAACTACAGCTGTAATTTTTAATACAGTATGCTCCGATATGTCATCAAACATTTTGTAATGCATTTTAGCTATAACAATTAATAACATTACATATTAAACATAAGAGTTTGTATAATATTTACTTTTTCAACAATACAGAGCAAGGGAACAAGACATCCATCAGATTTGTAACTGTCTGAAACATTTGAACTGTTGAAATTTTAAAGGAAGGAAATGTCCACTAGCAATATTTATTATTTAACAACAAGTACAAATCTAGTGGAATGAGTAGCTAGATACAGAATATCATTGAATAAACATGTTAATAACTAAGTCTTAAATGGACATTAGGAAGGTCCACTTAAAGATTTATGGACAGTAGCTCTTTCTTCTCGTCCTCCTTCCACCCTTCATTCTCCTTCTTCTACTTGATTCTTATATTTCACTCACTTACTTCTCCACTCTTTATATTTATCACTATTTAAATGACTGGGTTCAAGTGGAACAACTAAAATAACTTTATGGTTTTATAACGGAGGAACAATGTTCAACGGTTATTTTTGTTAATTATTTCCTCGTATCTTCCTGTGAGGGCAGGAGAAGATTATGTCCTTAGCAACGTCTAGACGCAGGTGACATCACTCAGCCACTAGGAAGCTCGCAGAAATGTTAATTGCAAGATGATGTGCTGCAGAGACAGTTCTGAGCAATTGAAAGTTCCAGCGGGAAACGGTGAGGTAGTTTGACTTCAAAATAATCACCGGAACAATCACGGGTTGCTCGAGACAACCTGAATGAGCACGCAACTGCGAACTGACTTCTTGTGCCCAAAGCCAGCCAATCAAGTCAAACACTGCCACCAATGATCCCAAAACAGAAAGGGCAAGCCGAAGGTTGAGAAAAAAAGATACACAGTTCTCTATTCAATCTAGTCAGCATAACAGCGCTGGCCCCAAACAACAAAAAACAGAGAGAAAAAAGATAAAGAAAAGAAAAGAAAAGAAAAAGAATTAGAGAACATCCCAACAGTTCCAAGCATCAAATATACCACAATACAGCCCAGCTCAGCAAAACACCCAAAATGATCTCTCCACCATTCACCTTTGCCTCACTGCCACGAAACATGTTTACTGAATCAAATGACCCAAAAAAATAAATAAATAAAATAAAAGACTAACAGTCCAACGCAAGTGTTGACTTCAAAATCACTACCCAAACCTGAAAGCCCTTCCAAAAGCCTCAATGCTCAGATCAATTAGATTAAACACTGTAATACTTGCGTTATTTAAAAGTTAATCAATAAAAAGCTACTACAAAGGCAAAGCAAACCATGAAGGACACCAAACATACTGTCAAGAACTGTATCATATACATTCACATCTTGTTTAAATAATATTAAATTATTTCATATCTTTAAAGGATTATAGGAAAAAAATGACTGAATTATTTATTATTAACTAAAATATAAACAGATAGAAGACATTAAAAGCTAAGAAAAAGAAGTAAAGAATATAAATCAGATTGCATCAAATACAAACCAACAGGAATAAGACAAATAGCATCAACACTCACCTGTTTAACCATTTTCATCCCACTAGACTTTTTGGGTTATGAGATGTTTATATTAATGGATGAAAATATAACAAAATAGTTAGGAAATTAAATTCAATTCAAGTCATTTTTTTTATTTCTTTTTATGGTCAAATGTTTTCCAGGATCCATTCTCTGCCAATCTTTTAAGGCTGGTGGAAGCCCAATCCATTTCATCTATTTTTCCTAATATTTTATTTGCTTTTATGAAAGTGATAGCTGGCTTTAATTCTTTAAATGTCTTGGGACCACCCTTGAGAAAGATTTTTAGCTTTGCTGGAAAGAGAATATGTGATTTTATTTGAGCTTTTTTTGATTATTTGAGTAGTGGTAAAAATAATTTCCTTTTAGTAATTACAGATGAAGAATAATCATTATCAAAATGAATAATGTTATCATTGAACTTGATGGAAGAGTTGGACCAGGCTGTCTGTAGTACAATTTCCTTATCATGTGAGGACAAAAAATTAACTATTACTGACCTTGTAGAGGTATTTTTATTATTTTTTGAAGTGGCCAAGGATTTGTGTGCCCTTTCAATATCAAATGAAAGGGTTTCAGGGAGTTGTAGTATCTCAGGAATCCACAAAGTAAGAAACTTTTCCATGTTGTTTCCTTCAATATTATCCAGTAACCTAAAGATCATTATGTTGTTTCTTTATGATCTTTTCTCCAGATCACCTATTTTTGTCTGCAATAAGGAATTTTGTTTCAGGAGAAACTCTAAGTTATGTTCATTCTCTTGGATCCTACAGTCCATGTCACTTAATGAAGTTTATATTCCAATAATTTGTTCCATTTGTTGTTTTAGGTCCTGGTGTAAAGTTTCCATTTGCTGAGAGCATTTTTCTTTAAAGTTATATAAATTTAAGTCCATTTAATCTATTTTTGAAGATAATTCCTGGATGGTAGAAAGTAAAGATTAAAGTTCCTTTTTTAATGATGTATCCTGGTGAGAAGATTTTGAAAGGCTCATACTGGAATTTTGTAGCAAAGGCTTGTCTCTTATTTTTGACAGGAAAAATTCAAAATTATCATAAATGTTTAAGATACTATCTAAGTAGACAATAAGAGGAATGCAAAACAAGTAAAAAAAAGTTATGAATTAGATAGTTATATTCAAAATTTTGTGACACAAAAGATATGATAAAGCAGAGCTGACAGAAAGTGCTGCTACTCAAGGCTCATGCTAGCCACCCCCCTGTAAAATGAATTTCTAACTAATTGTCCTCAGAGACATGGTCATCTAAGGAAAGTCTGTTAGCAGCATAGGGATCCAAGGCCATACAGGCTGTTTCAGACTTACGTGGAATGTTATCTATATGACAAAAGGTACTGATGCTCGATTTACCAACTGAAATTATGCTACATTGTTTTGGCATTGAGGGTAAACCCACAGTTAATACACCGAGCATTTTTGGTTTAGCCCTTGGTGTATAATTTGAGTATCAGACTGGGGTTTGATAACTGCTCCTTGTTTGCAATCATCAGCAAAAGTGGTTTGCCATAGACTATTCATTCCAGCTAGCTTGCAAGAAAATCATATGCCAAAGAGGCAGGAGTACAGGACAGAGCCCCGTGGGACACTGCTGGTGGCAGTTTTCTGTCTAAAGCAAACAATCCTGAACTTAACATTATGGATGTCTTTTAGATAGCCAATAACCTATCAACCAAATTAAGTGTGGGTTAATGTTGATTTGGGACAGTTTGTCAGTAATGCCAGCATTGCATTCAAGGTTGAAGGCCATGATATGGTCCATGCAGGCAGTATGGACTGTTATTTCTGGTCTCAGAAGCCCGTTCAAGGAACCTGACTTATTGAAAAGACATTATCTGCTGCTTATAAAGCCTGAAGAGCAACAGGTGTTTTCGAATTTCACAGCATTTCAACCTACCAAGATGCATTGTGATACCTTATGGTAAATGGGGCATGTCATCTCCTTTTTCCAAGTGCCCTGTCTTTTTTCTTTTATCCTGCCAACTTGTGCTACCTAAATATGTCGTAGAAGGTGGAAGGCAGCTGAGACACTAACATATCACTGGTGAATGAAAAAGGTGACAAGCTTAATGGCTGAAAATAGCGTGTTAAGGAAAACGATTCAAAAAGACTGAAAACAGCTGTTCTCAAAGCAGAGGTATCTCACTAAGAGAGGTAAGAGCCTGTGATATTATCATCAGCACTCATATTGCAAACTTCCAATGGGAGATAAATTTTAAATTTTACCCTGATAGTAGCACCAGACAGTACAGCTCCCATACATTTCCTAGGACACTCTCATCATTTTTCCGTAACTATATTAAAACCTTTTGAGTCTGGTGTACTGTTGTTAATAAATAAAATCATAAGAGAAAAAATTATTTTCTATGCAACAATTTTAATTAAATATTAAGGTGAATGAGAGGACTGCAGACTCATTCAGCAAATGTGTTAAGCTATTTGTAGAATTTTACCTTTTTAGCTCATCAAATGTAAATATCATACATCTTTGTAAGCTAACTCAAGTATCTGTAATGTCATTTTCTAAAGGTCAACTTTCAGTAAGATTTTGACTTAATATCTCACCAGCTGTTAAATGAAAACACTAAGATGAAGTAAGGACAGACATATAATTCAATTCCCATGGTCTCTGCCATTCAGGTTGTACATGGAAACTTCTGCACAGTTTCAAAACTCTCAGGTTTGTTTAGTTGTCTGTACAGACTGAACTTGATATGTGGCTTAACAGTTCTTCCATGCTTTGAATTTAAATAGGTACAGCTTTGAGCTTCAGTTTTGTACCTCTGTCAGTCTGACTCCATTTCCATTATTCTCGGTTTTCATAACTGATGCTTCACATTGCTAAGAAATTTGTTTAACTTCTGTTTCTACAATGTGAAATGATTATTGAGCAACTTACAATAAAGTAACAAAGGTATGAAATAAGATGAATGTTTGCAATTGCATTATTGGTTCTAGTACGAGTCTAAGTATAGCCATTTCAAAAAATAAATAATTGTATAAATGGATATACAGCTAGACAAATAAATAATCAAAGAAATGAAGACAGCAGTACAGAGTGCTGTAGAAAATGTCAAATTATGAAGCAAACCTGTGCAGATTTTCCAAAGCTAAACTCTTAAGTAAAAATTTCAATTTCAAAGTGCAATAACAGACTAATGCAGTTTTATTACTTTGACACTATAGGCTGGGAGAGCACACTAGCAGGTGTAGCATTTATTCTTAATGAATGCATATATGTCACCCTCTGTATTAGTAAAGCTGCAGACTGTTTAAATGTGAATTTCACCTTTGATAAAATGATTTATAAAATGGAGTCATTCAGGGGATACCTTGTACAACTTTTTAGTAAGTATCCACCAGTCTATCCATCAATCCATCCATTTTATAAATATTTTTCAAGGTGAGAATCAGAAGGTTAATAAGTTGAGGAGGGCAGACCAGACTTCTACACCTATAGTAACAATCTCTGTAACATCCAACAGGACTGCTAGATATTCCTGAGCAAGTTTATAGATGTCATCTTTTTACCATGTCTCTGGTCTTTAGTAGGGTCTTCTGTCAGTCAGTTCTACCTTGAACACCTCTGGGAGGTGACCAGGGTTACCCTGTCTTGATCCTCAACTACTGGATCTGATTCTTCTTAAAAGACAGAAGCAGTGGCATTACTCTGCAAACATCTTTGATAGACAAATTCTTTTGTCTATATTAAAGAGACAGATCATAAACGTAATTGCAGAATTTCTCTTGTTTTGAGTTTCATAAATTAGTACTAGGCTAACTGCCCTTGTGGGATATTTTAAGCTTGGTCAGTTACCCCATGTAAGAATCATACCCTGCATATTGTGTCTATAAGGTAAACACCTTAACCCTTATGCCAACCTCCCTACCCTTGACATAGTCTAATCCTTTCAGTTACTAGCCCAAGGCCTGTACTCATAGGTGAGAATGAAAACATTCACTGATAGATAAACTTAAAGCTTAATATGACTCACATTTCCATTCCATCATACAGTCTACTATAATGCCTGCACTGATATCAAACTCAAAATTACCTTTTAAGCAAGACCTCAATATATTTAAGTTTCTCCACATGATTTAAGTGGTCCTTTTCATCTGCAGAACATGATCTGCTCCTTTTCAGCAATGAAACATTATAGCTTTCTCACTGAAATTCCAACATTCCAAATAAGAGGCATTAGCATAATGTAGGTGAGAGGCCTTAGAAATGAAAAGATGTAAAGCAAGAATGCTGTTTGCTCAGATATTTATGCTCAAGTCTCAGGCACCTCAGGTTACTTTCCTCACATCCCAAGTAACATTGCCATCGTAGTTATAGTATAAACCATAACCTCTGATTTGGAAGTGACTGTTTTCATCCCAGCTACTTTCTTCTCAGTGGCAAGCCACCCCAATATAGATTAGGGATTACAGCCACTTGAGTTTAACAAGAAACCTTATCTGCAAATAACAGAGATGCAACCATCTAACTACCAAACTAGATTATTTTAAAATGTCTTTGCTAGAGGATGAGCAGAATTTGTGTGGGAAACTGAAAAGTACCAGCTGGATATAGCTGGTCTTGCCTCTACCAACGTTCATAGTTCTGGAACCAGACTCCTGACTCAGGATGGTGTCTTTCCCTACTCTGTAGCAGTCTTCCAAGTGTGAGGGAACTCATAACTCCTCAAGAGTGTGTCATGTATTTGGAGTTTTTGCAAGTAGATGAGATTGTCATGTCAATGGAAATATGAGTTTTAACATGGGTATTTCTGTCTGCTGTTTGTGTATATGCAGCTAACAGCTCTTTGGAATATTCCAGATTATTGGACGTTATGGGTAGTATGCTTGATAAGCTATGGCTTACTAACACTGTAGTTCTACCTGAAAACTTGAGAGCTCATGTAGGGAATAATGGCGAGATCTTGCTGAACGTGATTGTGAGGACTGTCTTATATGAGCTAAATCTTAATGGTAATACTTTTTATTTTTTATGGTATTCATAGATTGAATATAAAAAAGACCCTATTCAAATATAAGGCTGTTCATAAGTACAGTTTGTGCCAGTGTTCCTTTGGATAAAATAAACTGAGCAGTATGGGACTAACTTTGGAATGAATATGGATGACTGAATTTTTAGTCATGTCAATAGATGTAAGGTTTTATGTTTTTTGATACACAGGCCAACAAAGGTACTGAGGTGTCAGCTGATGACTCCCTTCTGTTGAGCAGAGTTATGCATCATTAGCAGCTGCTAAGCAAACCTGGTAATCCCAAATATTCATGGATGAACTAATGAAGAATGTCTAGAAAATAAATATATGTGGGATGGTTCAATTTCTACCCCTGAAAGAACTTCTAGGTATACTTGAGGAGGCAGAAGACATCCCATCTGAGTGAGCCTGTTCTAGACCTGAGTAGCCAAACATGCAGCAGAAAGCTATGACACAGGAATGGCTAATGCTTGTCATAACAAAAAACCCAGGACCCTCTGGAGAACATTTGTAGTGAGGGATGCTACCAAGATAAATAAACTGGCCTTTTGCACATTGATAATATATATGCATCTACACATTTGACAAATAGATATCAGCAAGTCAGAAAGGCCATAACTACACCAGTCAGTGAATTGACATCATAGGTATACAAGAAGTTTGGCAAAGCCATGTATAATGACTTTCAGATGGCATGAGAGAGATCACTGCAAACTAGGCATCTAGGTGTAACAGGTGGAATACAGCTCAGGCTGTCCACAGAAGGGATAGAAAAACATTGGCCTCAAATGGGACATCACAGGGAGAAACATTTTAAGGAGCCCTAGAAACTAGGGGACATGGACTTTGTATTTATTTATTTATTTTGAAAACAGTGGCAGAAGAAATTGCTAGGATTTGATCCATTTATCCAAACAACGTCACTACAACAATTAAAACAATTTAACTAGTATGTTCTGGAATGGTATGGTACTAGACAAAATTTTTCTGGAAATTCTGGATGGGATGGATATTGTTGATGCATCATGGTTACCGTTCCATTTCAATGCTGTACAGAAGGTGGAGGTAGTATTTCAGGATTAGAAAATGTGGGTGGTTGTTCCCATTTTTAGAAAGGAAAACAGTGCAGTCATATTTTAGTTATAGAAAGGTCTTACTTCCTTTTATCCTTGTAGAAGCCTATGACAAAGATCTGGAAAGGATACTGATTGCTGAACTTTTGTTTCAGGAAGAGTAATATATATTCCATCCTGCTCATAGAAAAGTGGATACGTATAAGAAAAATTGAGCTCAAGCATTGAAACTTGCTGACATGCATATAAGAAATGAGGTTAGGAATGTATCTCTGAATATGTAACATGATTACAAGTGTCACAGCTATGAACTATGAACAAAATTACAATATGTGAAAAAAAAACTAAAATTCCCAATTCCATATGTCTTTATATTATATAGCACATGCTTGGTAGTATTCTAAAACATGCATACAGTGTGGTTGCAATAAGTGTGCCCATTGTGTATGGAACATTCTCCACAGGAGAAAGTCCAGCCATTCAGTGACATTTCAGTGGTCAAATTGATGATTCAGCTAGAAACATCAAATAAATAATTATAAAACATAATAAATAAATAAATAAAATAAGGATCAAATAAATAGTTATAAAAATAAATAAATACATAAATGAAAAACAAACTACTCACTTTAAAAATTCACCCTGCATGACAGCTATGGTTTCCCCTTCTTTTTCTGTCAGTACTACTAATTTGCAGCATCTACAGAACATAAAGTAGAAAATATGAATATATAACAGAAAGGGTTAAAAGAAGCAACTGCCTTTTCTTTACCTTCGCCTCCACTTCACTGATGTAGTGTGTCAATGTGGTAAGTATCGGGACATACATGCCATATGCATGTGCAAGACATAAGTAGCTGACATAAGTGGTGGAATACATTAGTACCATCATACAATCATATTCTTTAAATGAATAAGCAATTTTTTAAAAATGGCATTCTGCTATAGCACTCATCCACTTCTTAATATTGGAAATGCAAGATTTATTCATGGTTGGCTTTGTTTGGTCACTCAGGCTCCATCATCGTAATCAAGCCTTGCCAACCGTGGACAAATCCTGAATTACTCATACATAGGCATGGTTTATTGCTAGAATTTAAAACATTAAGCCATGGTGGTGCAGCGGTAGCATTGTTGCCTCACAGCAAGAGGTTCTCCTGTTCTATTCTCGGCTGTAGCACCTTCTGTGGAGTCTGCATGTCCTCCCCAAGGTTGAGTGGCATTTGAAAGACATGCATGAATGGGAGTGCCTTCGTTGAAGGCTCGGCATTAGGCTGGCACTTCTGCACCAAAAAAATCAACTGCTAATCATTAGCGGACCGGAGTTCCACTGTGATGACCCCTAACTGGGAAAAGCCAAAAGAAAAACAGCAACAACAGAATCTTTCACTTTTAATGTTTGACAACTCAAAATATAGCTCCGATAACCACTAAATGTAGATAACACTGGTTTTAAACATATCAAACAAAATCATTTAAAGAACATTTTGATTATAACCTTTTACAATCTACCATTACATCATGTAGAATGTTATTATTAGTAATTTCTTGGAATGCCCCCTATGAGCAGATACTAGAAATATATGAGCTAAAGAGTTATGACTTGTGGCTTTGTATAGATACCACATTCACAAGCTTTGTCTTCTTGGCCTTTACATTATAGTTTATGGAATTTGGAAATGGCCGAGAAGGAAACACAGCCAAACTTTAACTAATCTCTACAATAATTAAGTAGTTGCTTGCAAATACAAATGGAAACAGGAATTCACTTATTTTCCTGAAAATGTCCTAAGTAAATTCAATCTTGTTAGGTATTTGTCTTGCCCTCAGTTAATTAATTTAGTCTTTTATGTGTTTGTTTGTTTGTTTGTTTGATTGATGTACTTCCTTCCTTATCTAACTGCTCTTCTGGTTTTTGGGAGTCATATCATTCTTCTCACAGGGTCTCTAGGGGTCAGTGTTGCCAGGCGTCTTGAAATTCTGAGGGGTGAAAAATCCTTTATTACTGGGGGAGGTCCTGTAGACATCCATCATCCATCCTAGAAAAGATTTATAATGATATGTAGTAAATGGATATACTTTACAGGCTTTTTGAACACTAATAGATTTTGCCCTTTTTAATGAATGTCATCCTGTTATTCCAGCAATGATATGAAGTTAATAAAAATTTAATAAAAATGACAATGTCAGCAAACAGCCACATGGAAAATATATTGGGGTGAGATGTATCCACATTCCCTGTTAAGCAGACATGTCATTTGTAAGGGGAAATGGATATGTCTATGTAAAAGGTGTGAGTTGGCAGAAACAGAAAATTATAACTTAATCTATATTTTCATATTTGGAAGCTGAGACAGGAAAGCTTCCACCCTAAAATGTATGTCACAGCAGACTGTCCAGTGTATTTTAGTAGTCCTGTTTACATATGTTGATATATATATATATATATATATATATATATATATATATATATATATATATATATAGAGAGAGAGAGAGGGAGAGATGTACGGTCTTTATGTCTTAATAAATTATCTGAAGATTTTCATTTTTTACATCCTTACATCCCACTTCATCTGTTCTACAACTCTACACTTCAAACTAGATGTATTGCCCATATCCATCCATCCATCCATCCATGCATCCATCCATCCACAGCCCTTTCTAAGTTTTGCACATGGGGTTGGGTTTCACTTCAACATGTCTATTATAAAAATGTTGTGCGACTGGGCTCTCAGATTTATTTACTCTGATGTTTCTTAAGTGTCATTGCACCAAGCCTTAAAACATCTAGTAGTTTCACCAATATATACCAACTTACAAGGACACCACTTGCATATAAAGGCCCCTAACTCAGGCAAGTGAATTTACCCTTCACCGTAAACCTCCTGCCATTAGTGTGATATAATGGGGAAATAAAACTACAAGTGTTATAACTACCACAGGACAACATTCATCCATTACTACCCCCATATATTTATTATAGGTCTCTTAAAATGACTATGAAGTACTTAGTCAGCCATATGCTTCCCTTTTAAGAAAGAAACCTTTGGTTTATTCTCCAATAAGGTTGATAAAATAGGATCCGATTTTAAAACACCCCAATATTTATTAATCATGAAGTAATCATTATTGGCTGAACAAACTAGATTTAGTCAGAAAATATATACGACTATTTGCTATTAACATTTCAATTCTTATCATTCCATCCCTCATTTTCTTTCAAAAATTCCTTTCAACATATATTATCAGATCTTGTCTAGACATAATACTACTCCAATACACTTCTTCAGTGTCAGCATTTTAAAATAGCTTTTGCTTCATTCTGGAAATCATCACAATTACAACATGCTCTATAAGCCTGTATTAATTGTCCATATGGTCAGGAGCTTAATGTATGCTCCAGGTAGCAAGTAACACCATGCAAACATGTCACTGGTGCCATAGTTTTTCTTTTTTTTAATAATCTGGTCCCAGTCTTCTTGCTATTTTTAACCAGTTTTAAGTCCAGATAATCAATCTAATTTTCTGCATATTCATATGTAAAGTTTAAACCATTGAGATTATTATATAACTCATGAACAATTTGTTGAAATTCATCATAGTTAGATTAACAAATAAATAATAAACCTTCAATAAAAACAAAATATTCTAAATCATTATTTTTAAAAAGTTCTTATACATTATTTGTTCCTCAAAGAAAAACATAAATAATTTAGCATATTTTGGGGCAAAGCATGCCTGAATTGCTGTGCCTTTTAATATGATGATATATTTGCCCATCAGAAATAAAACAATTAATATACAAACAAAATTGAATGCAGTGTAAAATACATAATGACATCATACCTTAATCCATATCTAAGAGCTCTATTGCCACAGTCATGACTGATGGCAGTCTATAAAGTAAATACAGTCATCTGACTTTATCCTCAGTTGCCTTTATAGATTCATAGATTCATAGACTGTTACTTGGCTAACAACCCAGGACAGGGAGCCTTTCTAAGCACAGCCATGATTTCCCAAAAGAATAACAATGTCTTGTATCCAAATAGGACATTTTGGGACAGGCATTTATAAGCTGCCTCTGTCCATAAAGGACATGGAAATTTGTCAAGATGGTTGCGCCTTGTAAAGCACCGGCCTCTCCGGCTCCCATTATGCACTTTTTGTTTTTGTGGTTTATCTCATGATTTTTTTTTGAGATGGTGAGACTGTTTTTGACTGCCAAGTGCATGAATGCTGGGGTGCAGTGTTTGTGGTGTCTGTAGTGTCCGTTGGTGTCCTCATTGGAATTATTGCCTCTTTTTTGGTAATTTTGGAGTGGTGGAAGTTGGGCCTGCAGTGGTGAGCCAAGCTGATGTGGAGTGCAGGAAGCAGAATTCATGGGATTTTTCATTTTGTTGGGTCTGTGTTAACTGGACTGGACCTTGGGATGCAGTGGATGGTGTTGGAGAAATGTAAATGGTAATGGTGACAGCCTGGATGGTGGTTTGTGATAGTCAGAGGTGTGGGAAGGAAGAACTTGGGCTTGGATGTTGCCGGTGATGGTGTGGCCATTCAGGCCTGTAGGTGGTGGTGGTTCCATGGACTGTGACTGGAAGGAAGGTCGGAAATAATGACTTACTCTTGGATGTTGCTGGTGATGGTGATGGTGTGGCCATGTGGTCCTTCAGGTAGCGGTGGTTGTAAAGTCTGTTGTGTCGAGAGGATGGTCAGACAAAAGGACTGGGATGTATATGTTGCTGGTGATACATGGAAGATGGTGGCGGTGTAGAGGTGATTGAAGTATTCCATGAATCATGCTTGGTTTTTAAAGCTTCTGGTCTTCGGATAGCTCATTTTCACTTTTGCTGTGTATGTACATTTTTGTTGCTTCTTGTTTATATGTTGTTGTGTTCTGTTTTTGTGCATGAGCTTGAAGGAATTAACTTTTTCTTTTAGATGTATACTTGTGCATGGGTGAATGACAATAAAGTTACTTTTGACTTTGACTTTTGACTTTGATGTGGGTGCCAGGCCCAGTGTATATTTCTTATTCTCCATCCACTGGTCTAGGTTGCACTTAAACTGGGCATTAGACAAACTGTGCTTCACGTGAATGGGAAGCCTGTTCCACAGGAGGGGGTGTCTCTGGGACACATATCTGTCTCTCCAGCATGCTCTGTTTAAGTCACACATAACATTCAGATCTCTAGATCTTGTATTTCTTGTACTTTTTGAATTATGAATATGTAGGAGATTCATAAGTGTTGAGGTTTGCAGCAGACTTGTAAGCCAGGCATAGATCACTCCTCAGCAGTCTACAGGGAAATAATGTTATGGTGCTGTGCATAAGGCAGGTTTGTTATGCCTTGTATTATTTTTGTAAGGAAACTCTGAGATTGCTATAGTTGCTGCATATGCTTGGCCAGGTACATACCAAAGGGAGCATTGTACTCTATAATTGGTCTGAGTACAGTGGAGTAATGATCTCTTTGGATCTAGATGCTATATCCTTATATATAAGTTGCACAAAATAAAAGGATTTTCCCACCACTGTGGCCACATGGTAGTCAAAGGTAAGGGTACTGTGTACATGCATAGCCAGATCCCTAACCATTGGGTCAATTCTTAGGGGCATATTTTCAATATGGTGATTAGCAAGAATGGTCCACTTTCCAAAGGGAACAATTTGTATTTCTTAGCACTGAGTTTAAGACCATGGGTTTGGCACCATTTTTTTAGTTAGAGATAGACCTTCTTGAAGAATGCTGTAGTCTGTAGGGGAGTTGATGAACCCCCCAACTTGCAATCATCTGCAAACATAGACAGCCATAAACTTTCAGCATTTGCTTTGATTTCAGATAAATAGACTCCAAAAAGGAGCGGGCCGAATACCGTGCCCTGATGGACTCTGCTAGTGACTGGCCTCTTGGTGGAGGTGACCTCACCTATTTTGACCTCCTTGGTTCTATCAGTGAGCCAGTTGGCAATCCAGTGGGTGATAAAAGGGTTTATACCTAAATTAGTGAGCTTGTCTATAATGCCTGAGGGGGGGTATTATATCAAAAGCCTTGGCCAGGTCAATAAGCTGTGCACAGTCTTACCTTCATCATATGGTTTGGTGACCTTCTCAAAAAAGTCCACCAGGTGTAACAGGCATGACCTCCTTTAACAGAGCTGAACTTTGATGGGTCCAGCATCTGCTGCTTACCTATGCCCTCATTTATCATGTCCTTGATCATTCATTCTGTGGCCTTACCTAAGAGTCTAGTTACCCAGATCAGTTGTTGGACCTCCTTTAGCAGGGGAATAACCATAGCCATCTTTCATTCTTTGGGCACAAAACCTGACTGAAGGTTTCAGTTGAAAAGTGATTCAAGTGGACCAGAGAGGTCATGCTTCATGCTATTTATCAAACATCCAGGGATGTTACTGGAGCTCATCGATGCAGTGTTTTTGGCTTTGGAAAGTGCATTGATGACCTGTTCCCTAGTAATAGTTGGGGGATTGTGGTATGTGGTGTTTCATTTGGAGTATTAGTGTGGGAGTGAGGAGACAAATTTGAGCTGAACTTGTCAGTTGAAAGGTTGACAATGGCTTCTGATTCAGTGTGGGTGAGGCCATTTACAGTACGTTCTGTGCATTATTGTGTATTTCCCTGAGGTTACTGACATAGCTGTAGAAACCTTTGTGGTTGTCCTTTGCCTGAGAAGCTATTTTCACTTCAAATTTAGACTTTGAAATATTACTTAACCCTCTTAACTGCCTGTTTAGATTGGTCAGGGGCCTTTTAGTATGTATGGCTTTATTCCTCCTATGCTTGGCCAAGATTTTTTCCTTTTATTGTATAACAGATTGATATTGTGATTCCACCAGGGTGTCTTGTCTTTTGAGTTTGTCTTACTCTAAATATGATTGGGCACAGCTCACTCTATACAGCTATCAATATGGCTGTGCAGAGATTTTGTAAATAGCTCAGTATATGCTGTGTTGTTTACTGGGTTTGGGGGTGCTTAGAATTTAGCCAAGGTTTCGCTTTGTAGAAAATGGTGAGGCTTGGAATAGTTCCTAAAGGTTTGTAGTTTTGCTAGATGCCCGGATTTAAATTTTATGTCAAATTACACTGACTTATGGTTAGATCTGATGAGCAAAGACATTACATTGGGTGAGAAAGAATGGTCCCCCCATGTTCATGAGTACAAGGTCAAGGATGTTTATACCCTTGGTAGAAGAATGGACCAATTGTTTCAGGATGTTGGTATTAACAAAGTTTAGGAATTGCTGGGCTTGTGCATTAGAAGTGTGTAGGATTCCCAGTCTACTGAGAGGTAGCTGTGATCCCACATGAATATCATATTGGGTTGAACAGAGAGGGACTTTAGTACATTGAGATAGGTAGTTTGGATTTCCTGGGACATGTAGGGGGACCTATAGGTTGCAAGGATATGGCATGAGACCCTGTTCATGGCGAGTTGCATATGCATGAGTGCCAGTGGGTCATACACTAGTCTGGACATGAGGTCAGTTTTAATACAGACTAAGGCTCCTCCACCTTTAGTTCCATCCTGTGTAGTAGCTGGTCTAAAGGTTTGAAAGGCATAATAACCTTGCATTGCTGTGGTACTCTCAGTGACTTTAAACCATATCTCTGTTACTACAGAGATGTCTACACTCTCCAGTGAGAGGAAGGCTGGCAGTGAGTGGAGATTCTTGTTAAGACTTCTAGCACTGAGCCAAACCAACTTCAGATATTCCTTCATAGGTTCAGTTAAGTCAGTAGGTTTATCAGTTTGGCATTGCCTAAAACAGGCACTATGGGGGTAGAAAAAGTCTCTACCAATATCCAAAAGCCTAGAGAGTATAAGTGCAGACCAGCCCTGGTAAAGTACCATGGCCTGTCAACTATGTCCTCCCATGCTGACAAATATTGTTCCCCCCGGACTGACACCAGAAGCTAAGCCAATTGTTGAAATCAATAATTTTCTATTTATAACATGGCAGCATCCTTGGAGAAGGTAGTATGCTGCTGAGTGCTAGGCTCATACCTGCCTAAGGCACATAATCAATGAGTTTGATCATGTCAGGCTTCATATACTATTCATATATATTATTGTTCTATTTTTTTTTTAACAAATCACCTGAGAATAAATCAATGATGGGATCATATTTAAAAATCTATTTAAATAATTACTAACATGTTTTCTTACATTCGTCTGACAACCACCACATCCTGGAGACAATAGATCTACGTGGTGGATTTACAAAGTTCTTATACTTTTTTGGTAGGCAATACAAAGTAGGTATATGAGATTTCTATATAATTAAATCCTGATTTTATCACAAGAAAGCATAGCTCATAGAACAGAGCCCAGCCAGAAATGAAGAGTGTGAAAAAAAAACTCTAAATATAAACAATATGTTGTTGAGTTACACTAATGTTACTGACAACTGGAATTAAACTATAAACATCCATCCTAAGTCAAATGTTATATAAACTGTTCAGGAAGTTTGGTTTGCCATAACTCACTGTTTGGTACAACAGTGCACATTAGCAGTGTACTGTTATCTCAATCACTGCTAAAATACTATCAGAATATTTAACATTACTTTTGGCAAAATACTTTTATTATAGTCAGTGACACATTTTAAACATGAAGATTACTGTGAATATATGTCTCTCTCTCTCTCTCTCTCTCTATATATATATATATATGTATATATATATATAGAGAGAGAGAGAGATAGAAATTTTGAATCGTTTTCTTGAAAAAATATTATAAGATTAGACAGAACACTTATATACATGTTATTATGCAGGAAGCTGCATGAAATTGAATAAATACTAGTGATTTAAGTGACAATTTCCAAACAATAATTTGCCATAGACTTCTTATCAATATTGCAGCTCTGGGAAAATTATACATAAATAAACAAACAAATAATGTTAGCATATTTTAAAAGAGGGTCTGGATTGACAGCAGGATTAACTTCAGATGTTATGCCTGTTTTCACAGGGAGGGTGGCTTAATGGCTAAGGTGCTTGCCTTACAAACACAAGGTGCAGGGTTTGAGTCTCACAAGGGATAATTGGCTAAGCTTAAAATGGCTCACAAGGGCAGTTAGCTTAGTACTTAACTATGAACTATGAACTATGAACATAAATTTGATAAACATTGTGCTAACATTGTACATCCATTTAGAACTGTCTCAGAAGCCACAGAATGCAGCACCAAGTACTTCTGCCTCCCTAGCTCCACAGTGGTCTGCAGCAACACAATGCCAGGCCTTACTCTTGTGCTTGCATTCTATAAACTCCTTATTTTGTAAAACGACACCACTTTTTCCAAAGAAATTAAATTTATTAACTAATTACCTAATCATATACAAAACCTGCTTCAAAGTTTTTTTTCACAAACTGTACCTTGCAATGCTGCATAATTATAATATAATAATATTCCACTGTATAGCTACAAATACAATTAAAATATTTTTAAAAGCAAATTTGGTGCATCTAAAAAAATAGTTTCAACCCAGTCAATATATGCACATGTGCACAATTGCCATCATTAGAATGGACTTGTTAAAATGTGTGCTATAGTTGTAAACATATCATGTGACGGATGGACTTGTGTCCACTTTATTTACTCACAAATAACATTTATGGCTATTGCTCATGTTCTGTAACCTGCTTAGTTACAGAGTCAACAACAGAGTAAAAATCAACAAATTTACCTTGATATACACTACAAAATGATGTTTTTATTGCACTGTAATGCAATGCTGAAGCACATGGTTTCACAATATGGAACTATATTCATGAGTGAAAAAAAATAAACAACGGTATGCTCATGAGACTGCACATTAAAGACAGTCTCTACACTAAATATTTACAGATATCTCACAATGTGCACTGTAGTATATTGGGACATTTCCAACAGCGGTGATAATTTCATCTCAGACCACTTGGACACTAACTGCAATATTGCATTTATCATATGACTCTGCCTCTGGCATACCTCTTAAATGTCAAGCTTTTCAATAAAGTTCAGATTGGATTTTTATTGGAAAATGTGATTCCTTTTGTTCTGAGAGAATGACTGAGGACGAAGAATATTGTTTCAAGTGGCTTGCTCAGAGTTAAATTTGAAGGAATCAAATTAAGAAATACAAGGTGAAGTTCAATAGTACCACATAGCCATAACACATTGGCTCATCTATCAGGCTACACTTTCCTTTTTCGGATTACAATTTTTGTTATAAATACAATGTCAGTTCAGTCTGAATTAAGGAAAAAGGGAATAATTTGATTCTTATCATTTAGAAATTATGGTGTTTACTTGATCCTGTCAGGAGTGAGATCAGCTGTACAAGGAAATATATTATTTTCTGGGATACTATTTCAGCAGCTGTGACACTAAGACATACAATGAGTTATGGGGGCAATATAAAATCTGTGAAAATGATTGAGAACCATAAAAACTTGAGTGTTTCACAGTAAAAGCATGAGAAAGTACACCCCCCACATGCAAAAAGAAAAAAAAAACATCAGAAATGGGCATTTATTTGAAACTATGAATTTGCTGATTCAGGCCCTTATGTTTCAGAAAAAAAGTTCCACTCCCTTGAGTTATTACAATTTTCTGCTTAAAATTAGAAAACCTAAAGATTCCTTAAACAGCTATAAACCACATAAATGTGAGACAGACCTTGGAGTTCTTGCTATTGTTAGATAGTACATTTGCAATCACAATCTAATAGAACAGTAGGTGTGTGACCCTCTTACATCCAAAGCAAAACTGATTGGCTGTTTCCATGTAAAATTATGTTTCAGTTATGCATTCACAACTTGTACAGCATGTATGATTCTGGACATAAAGGCATCTGGTACATAACAATATTGATTAGTTAATGCTACAGATACAGTTACATTTATGACCCAAGGTGAGTCACTGATGATGGAGACACCTGCAACAAGCAAAATAACTTGTTTAAGAATAAGACAAAATGTTTAGCAACTGGAAAAGTCATTTAAGGTGGTAACTTAGTCTATAAGAGTAAAAATTATTTAATAATGTAGGAATATAAACCACTGCATGTGACAAGACAAGTTGGTCATTTTGTTCTAATATCGTGTTCCTATTGAATTTACTTTATTTAAACTGTGCTTTTGTGGTCAGAAAGGATCCAGTAGTTATTGTTAGCATTAGCATGTAGCCCCTTTTAAAGCAAAAGCTAAAAGCTTTGGGAAATATTAACTGTTAGCATGAATTAACATTATTAAAGTGGAAAAGACACATTCCTTACTGGCCTGCTATTCAGAATGCAGAAAAATACATTGTAACTCCTGAACACAGTAATATTTGCATGTATGCATGTAACTTAACTCATTACAGCTGAGTGATGCCTCCAGGTGCTTCTGTAGTTACATTCTACAGATGCCTCTAGGCGTCAAGTATTGCTTGTTCATATTTGTATTAATAATTCCAAAACCATGTTACGTACAAAGCATTGAAAGATTTCTTCTTAAAGCTTACATAATGGCAAATGCAAATGTATTGATATTTGATCTCTGTGTAATGCAGGTAAAGAGATATCAGTTGTTGTTCATATAATATTTATTTATATTGTCGGAAATTTCATGTTTTTCTAAACATCTTGACAACCAAGTAGTACAGAAAGAGCTGCTTCGCCTCATATGAAAGCTCTCAGCAGTATCAACAAAATGCTGTTGACAGTATATGTGTAACATAAGTGGTTGCTGAGATATTGTAAGCTGTTTACAAAATATTACAAACTTAATTGTTACACCCCCAGGATTCAATAAAATCCATGCAGGCTCCGTGAAGAGCCTACATAGAATGTACCCATGTACAAGGCCATGTTTCCTCCTCGGCAGCACTCCATACATACTAATTATGGCACACTGCCAAGGGCGAACACAGTAACATGGATTTTGAATCCATATAAGCAACACTGTAGAGGTTGCACGTACTTGTGGACTGTCCAAAAAATGTCTGGACAGTTGGTAAGCACAGCACAATACCTTTCAGCCCATTAACCTGGACAGAAAGGTAAACAACAGATATTACTTCATGAAACTGCAATTTTTTTTTTACATGTATGTGCTTGTTTGCATGATACAGCATGTTGTGCAGCTATGCTTAGCATTGCTCACATATACAGTAGACATCTGCTAGACATCTAAAAATAGAAACCAGATGTATTCAATTGTTATAGCTCAAACCAGCGCAAGAAGCTAAGCTATGCTTACAGTCACCTATGTAGTATATGTGAAGCTATACGAGTTCCTTTCACTATCCTAGTGGCTAGATAGGTTGAGTCATGACCTACACTGTCATATGTCCTGGGTTTGAGTCCCGAGCAGTCATACTTTTTACATTTATTGCTGTGAAAATCTGTCAGATGGCTGAAATATCTGTTTAGTTTAAAATTAAATAATAATTACATTTGGAAAAGCTGCACTATGCTAAGCAGCACTTAAACATGGTCAGTGGTCTATTCCAGTTTGCACATTGCAAAGCTGTGCTTACACATGGTTTGTGTGAGTTTGCATGATGCTAAGTAGCAGAGCACTATTTTGAAAGTTACAGCATGATGTGTAAGGGCAGGAATGCAGCCTATTTAAAGTCCAATAGGTGGGAATTTCACATCATTCATTGGATTCTTAACTTGACTGTGGATATGCTTGGTGCTGTTGATGAAGGATTGCACTTTTCTGCATAGAAGTGGGGAGTGCAGGAGTCTAGAGTTTTTGTTGGACTCCTGGTTAAGAATTATAAACCCAGGCTGCTGCAGGGTGATTACCAGGGCTCAGAGTGTAAGTCTGAAGCCTGGGATTGGTTGTCCAGGGAAGTTATCAGTGCTACTGGTGTCCCCCACACTGGTGAGCAGTGTCATCACCACTATGATGACCTGAAGCATAGGAAGAGGTTAACCTTGGACACCTGGGTCCAAGAGGCTAGGGATGGGAAAACCCCACAGATATGTAAGTATGTTTGCCAGAAATTCAGAAATATTCAAGCTTAATTTGTGCAAAACTGGCATGCTTAATTTATTTATTTTATTTTACATTTGTTAACCAGGATAGTCCGACTGGATATATTGTCCATTTTCAGTGGAGGCCTGGGGAGAAAATCTCCAAGGTTCATAATACACATACACATAAAGAACTTTTATGGTTTGTTTCACTTCCCTCAGCTGCAGAAGACAGGGCTCGCAATGTCCAGTCCCATGCAGGGTGCCTAGCTAGGATATGACAATCGTGGTAAATAGGAAAACATCAAAGTAATAACTTAATGTATAATGTAATTGCACAATAAATTAATTACAGAGTTTGCAGTCTTAACAGTCAGGTATGACATACCTAGGACATCTTACATCTTTATTAATGTGTCACTGCCTACCTGAAATAATAAAGCAAGTTAAAGTAAGTTAGCGTGCAGTAATGTGTAGTATAGTAAGCATACAGTAATGTGTAGTATAGTAAGCATGCAGTAATGTGTAGTATAGCTTCCAAACATCAATGTTGGGGTCTACCCAGATTAAGAGTTACTGTTCTGGTCTGGTCACTGTCTGAAATATGCTGTAGGTTGCACTCAATAAATGAACAGGGTATATGGGTTAGTTAACAGAAGTCCTTCACAGCTATCCATGGTCTAAATGCTACAGTTGAAGCAACATTAATCAATACATTTACAAAGGGTGATGGTACTTTGATAAGTAATACTTTCAAATAAAGTGTTCACTATTACTCTATTCACTGCATGTGTGTTATAATCTGACACCAGCCAAATGTTACATGCAACACTTGACTGGTGTAAAGTGCTACATGTAACTCAATAAAGAATGCAGAAAAAGTATCATAAATAAATGTAGTGCAATACCCTACAGTAAGGTTCAAGCCTGTGTTCTGCTCTTTTTGTCTGAAATAATGCTGTATATTCCACTCAGTCAATGAGCATGGTATATTGGTAAGTTAACTAAAGTCCTGGACAGCTATCCATGAGTCTAAATGCCAGATTTTAAGAAACATTATCAAAAAAGTTTAAAAACAAGGTGGTGCTTTGATAAGTAATGTTTTCAAATAAGTGTTCATTATTCCTGTATTCACTGTACCTGTGTTCTAATCTGACACCAGTCAACCATTACATATTAACTAATAAATAATGCAGCAACAAATTTCACAAATAAATGTAGTGTAGTACTCAGATTAAGTGTCAAGCTTCAGTTCTGATAATATTCCCGAAGTATGCTGTAGATAGCACTCAGTAAATGAACAGGGTATACTGTTAGGTTAACAGACATCCTAGACAGCAATACATGTGTGTAACTGCAAGATTTTGTGTGACATTAAGCATTACAGTGTAAAAGGAGATGGTGCTTTAATAACTAATGTTTTCAAATAAAGTGCTCATTATTCATGTGGTCACTACATTTGGTTTCCAGTCTGGTAACACACACAGCTATGCATATGTGTAAATGTACGATTTCACACAAAGTGTTGCAATAAAAGTCTTAAAAGAAATGGTGTTTTGAGAATTCACTATATTCAAATAAAGTGCGCATTATTCCTGTAGTCACTGCTTGTGGGTTCTAATCCCATTGCAGCCAACTGAGAAATGACCAGCTGTCTAGTGTAATTAGTGTACATGAACATGCATTTCAACTGTCATGACTTTTGGAGAATGTAATCACTACTGCCACTACATAGCATTACTTGGAATGCAATTTATTGGCTAATTCATTATCAGAATACCTTGCTACTAATGTATGAACACACTATGTAAAAATGTTCCCTGTGGTTGTGCCTTTGTACCACCATTTGGTAGGGCTTGGCCCATAATGTCCCATGCTACCAGTTTGAGAGCTATCTACATGCAACATCATCTATACAATAGTTGCAGTCACTGTACTCACAAATGAAATCTTAGATATGTAGAAATACAGGTTCATAGGTTCATAGGTTGGTACTAGGCTATCGGCTCTAAGGCCTATGCAAGCCTAGCCATAACAATTCCCTGGATATTTCTTCCCACAATATTTACTTCTCTGGGCCCCTGTCTAGCAGGGCGACTGACATGATCCCTGGGGTGAATTTCCTATCTCCCATCCAATCATCAAGGTTCCTTTTAAAGTGGGCCAATGAGACGCTCTGCTTGACATGTATGGGCAGTCTATTCCAGAGTATGGGGAGTCTCTGGGTCAGGAACCTATCCCTCCAGCATGTTTTGTTCATTGTGATGATAAGGTTTAGATCCCTGGAATGTGTGGCTCTGAGGGATTGGGATTTCTTTAAGTGGAGCATGTCATACATCTCAACTGTACAGATTTTTGCAGAATGTCCAGATTTTTGCCTTATAGTTTTGGTCTGTTTGTCATAAAATTTGTAATTTTCTGGATTTTTGTGGCAAATCAGTGAGGACTGAATTCACTAAATAATGACAGCCATTTGACATTCAGACTTCATATCCTTCAGAAAATGTATGGCACCACAAGACCTTTTTTCCTAGCAACTTTGTAAGAGCTTCTTCTTCTTTTCCTGGTAAGGGGTCGCCACAGCAGATCATCTGTCTGCTCATGATTGGCAGTGGAGTTTTATGGTGTTGAGTTGCCAACCTGGCACCCAACCTTCCACAGAAGGCACACACACACTTACACCTAGGGCCAATTTAGAGTGTCCAATCCACCAACTGCATGTCTTTAGGAGGAAACTGGAGCACCTGGAGGAAACCCACGTGACCACAGGGAGAACATGCAGACTCCACACAGAAGGCACCCCAGCTAAGA
The DNA here is from genome assembly GCF_019279795.1 of Protopterus annectens. Lineage (NCBI taxonomy): Eukaryota > Metazoa > Chordata > Ceratodontiformes > Protopteridae > Protopterus > Protopterus annectens. The sequence continues at coordinate 89,048,340 of NC_056726.1, read as the reverse complement.
ATCGAACCAGAGAACCTCTTGATGTGAGCCAGCAATGCTAACCTCTGCACCGCCATGGCCGCCCTTTTGTAAGTTTATAAGAACAATATTTGAAATTTGTCCATATTTTTGGGGCTTTGTCCCCTCAATATTTTTGTCTTTGTCCAGATTTTTTGTGCTAAGAGGTTGAGAGCTATAAGTAGTAGTCTCTGTAGAAATGTTACCTGTGAAGTTACTAATGTTTTTTTTTTTCTCTCACCTCACCCCTTCTCTTTTTTAATGTATTAATTATATTTATTATTATGATTTGATATTAATATAGTATTTGTAACTACCTCTTATGTTGACCTTATGTATAAATTCATATTGCTTTGCTGTTAATATACTTTCATGTATGTTATTTATTGTTGTTTTCCTCATTATATTTCTTTATATTTCTTTTGATTAATCATTATTATCTTCTATTATCTTAATAGTACCATTTGTTTGGTTATGTTTATTTTTACCTCATGTTTATATTTAATTTACTACAGTGCAACAAGGTAGGCCAGCTCCAGGTGATTAACATACTTTGGCTCCACCAGCCATGGCATCAGGGCTCAGCACATCTGGGCTGCAGCCTGGTGGTGCCCCCTCTGCTGACCTCTCACTACCTGGTCTGTAGGGTAGTTCTCACTCACAGGTTGGGGTTGGTCTCCCCTCTGGGAGTGGAAGTGGGGGGTTTGATTATGTCACCCATGGGGAACTGCCAGTCATGGTGTGTGGACTGCTGCGCTGAACTCTTGGTGCACACCTACACTGGATGGAGAGCATGCTCTCCATCCTGGTGGGGCAGCCTTACCCTGAACACTGGCATCAATCACTCCCCCCACAGGAGTAGCGAAGATACAGTGCTGACAGTCCTATGGGTGAGGACTTGAGTGACACTGCTACTGTGTCTGACATCCATGGGACTGGGATTCCACAACACCCTCACCACACAAGGTGTTCACGCCCCTCTTTTGTCACACATCAGCTCTGTCTGCTGTCTTGTCTATCTGCAAAAACTTCTTCACCTTCCCAGCTTACCTCCCCCACGTGTACCTATGTCCCTTTCCCAACATTCCATTTTCATTTAAAAAAAAATGGGCACCTGTACCCAAAAAAAAAAAAAAAAAAAAAAAATATATATATATATATATATATATATATATATATATATATATATATATATATATCGTCCCATACATAGCTCTCCATTTTGCACGTGTCCACTGGACACATTTAATTTGGTCCAATTGGCTTGACAATGCACTTATGTTGTTCTCACCCCTCTCTATGGGGGTGACAGTCCAAATTCAGCTAAAAAATCTGTTAGAGTGCACAGTTGTTGCTGTTTAAGAAATGGATGGCTATTGCTCTTTCCTACACCCTTCCTGCACATACCTACCTCCCTTTCAGTATGTTTTTCCTCCTGCTTGCACCCCATTTCACCACTGTCTCATCTCCCCATTTTTCATTTCATTAAGGATTCTTTGTGTTATGCTGCTCGACATGCAGCATTGCTAACCTCAGCTAAATGGCGCTTTATTGATATATGTATGTGAAATAATAATAATCATGTTTAAATCGTACACCTGCACCCTATTTTGAACCAAGGACCATCACACCTGCAGACCAGTGTGTCAACCCGCCAAGTCACAAAGCTGTTAATTAGCACAGGTGGTTTAAACAAAACATACCAATTGCCAAGTTACTGCCATTAAGCGTGTTTAAGCAGGGCTGTGCATCATGCCACGTTGCACAAATTTGCTTAAAGAGTAATGGAAAGAATATGACTACAACTTGGAGTCTGGTATAGGAATACATTACTAGCAAGCCAGACACAGAATAATGGATGTAAGTGAGGTTTCTAACAGCAGGTAACTGTACACTTCTATATGCAACATTTAAAAATACACCTGCTAAAACCTTAATGGTAAAATTGGTGTTTAAATTGACTCTGGTGGAGAAATACATCCCTATAAAGCTGTGCACATAATAATGGATGCAAATGAGATATGTAACAGCCCGTAACTGTGCAATTATATATTGAAAAGTGCACATAGTGTAATTGTAACTGTTAAATGCTTTGAAAACATTAATATTTGGTACACATGGTCCTGGGGTCAAATCCACTGGTGTGTAGCATTTAAAATACATGTATGTGTACATCACCATTGCAAATTCTATAATAAATGACTGTCATCAACTATTTATCCACCCAAAGCATTTCAGATGGAATGTCTGCTATTCAATTATGCAGGTCAAAGGCCTGCAGATAGGAACACAGTTGACATATTCCTACTGCAACATTAGAAAGTGCATAGAGTGTCACATCATACATTACTATGCATTCACAGAGGATTTTAAGTTATGTAATATAAAGGAGGCCCGGTAATATCAGAATGCAGCACACAATCATTTGCTATTGATATTACAGATAAGTTTAGCTGCACACCTAACATACACATATGGAGGTCGTGCTGGCAACAAGGGTTGCCAGCAGACATGTTCCAGATGACTACCATAACATAACACATGGCTTGGCAGTTGCCCAAATGGTCAACATAATGGTAAATGTACGCCTTACATTGTTCACGAACACAACAAACATGTTGCCTTTTATTCTGTTAATGATACATTTGGCTAACATACTTACTTTAAGCACATACCTCAGTATCCTGTGGGACGGGTTCCCCCATTAAGTCTCTGGCTGTACACCAGAGCTGCCAGTGATCACACCTTTACTCATAACTGCTGTTGTCCTCCACATTGTGCAACCTCTCTCACTATGCTTATTGCCTGCAGCAGTAGCATCAGCTGCAGCCTGTAGCACTACATTTGTATGTAATAAGTACCTACTACAAATATCTTCTCTTTGCTGATGTAGTATCTCTACTCCAGTATTTCCAACCCGTCATATGAGAAAGAAGATGGATTCTACATTGAGACCTTATATCTTCTTCAATAGTTGCATGGGATTGCTTGATTACACTGCAAATCAGCTGTGTATGTTTCACAGATGCAATCACCTGCTAATGAGAACCTCCTTAAAAAGGCAAACTCCCAGCCAGGCAAACCATTGTGTATGAGTGTTACTTTCTATGGTGAACTCGTTGTCACAACACGTACATATCTGTATCTTTCAAAAGAGAGGTATTGTAATTCATCTGGTATGTAACCCTTTTTGTTTTTCAACATGATGCATATGTTTTAATATACTTAGGGGGGAATGGGGATTACATCAGTATGCCTTTCTTAGAACTGTACTGGTGACATGCCATTGATCTGCAGTTGTTTAACACCTAAAGAGGATGCAAACTATGGCAAGGGTTTAATGCTGTCTGTTAACCAGGGTCACAGGTCTCCTGGCTACTGCCTTTGTTGGCAGTTGTAATACAACACAGCTATGTTTTGACATTGAACCATAGACATATGTTATGGGGGGGGCTTTCCTGTTATGGGCCACTACTAGTGGACTCCTATATTGAGTGTCTGATCATATGTGAGTATCTGTTATGGCACAAGCAGTTGTAGGTCATTATTGAAATTATCCTAGTTGCTTCCACACCCTTTGTGTGTGTGGCACACTGTTGCATATGAGATGTGTAATTAAGTGGGGAATACCAATAGCCTTCCTTTATTGCTGTATCTGTACATACTGTACACCCATGCATGGGTGTACATACTGTACACCCATGCATGTGATCTTGACATGTGTTCTCGTTATTTTGTATTTCAGGTGATAACATGCACGCCAGACATTTCACACCTTTCACTGATGTGGAAAATGACCTCATAATTCAGTCATTATGACAACACTACCAAGTCCTTCTGTCCAGCAGGAGGTCGAATAGACAGGAGCTGCAAGCCTTGTCGGATGAACTGGTCCATAACATAAACACTGTGGTGCATTAGAATTGCACATATAAGCAGGTGCGATCCTGTGCCACAGATATGATCCACTCACCATGCAGAAGGGCAGAGGAAGTGGCCAGGGATTGTCAGGTCACTGGTGGTGGGCCTGTGGAACAACCTCTGACAGCCACTGAGGAATTCTTGATGAACCTTGCAACACAGGACAGCTCCTAGGCTTCCATTATACCATATGTTGTGGATATGGGTGCCACCATTTCCACCCAAGAGAAGCATCCATGTATGTTTAGTTGAATCAGTGTCAGAATAATGCAGCATTTAGCATGTCAGGCTGTACATAGTCTTACATGGGTGTCAGGTGTTATATGAAGTGGGTGGAAGTAGGTTACATGCAGTTTTAAGCTCATGCAGAGATTGTGACCCACATACTGTTATCATAGCAGCTACTGTAACTGGGGGATATTTGGAAGTACTACCAGTATTATACAGTAACGTGATGCAGTTTACATTTCCTCTCCCTCAAATGTTTTTCAGGACCAGCAGGAATAGGAAAAGGCCATGCTCCTGCTGCTGATATGCTTAAAACATTTTTGTTACAGATGTAGATTTAATGCAAGGTATTAGCTAAAGTGTCATCCCTGGCCTGCAGGCTGGATTAATGTACTGTCTGCATGATTCAAAAATATAGAGATATGTTCTGACTGTACACACTTTAGGGTCATACCTAGGCCTTGTAGATGTGACCACAGTGATTGATTTCACAGTATTGACAGGACTTTTTAGATGGCCATTCCTGTAAACTGTGCAGAGTTCTGCAGAATGTCAGCAGTGTACATAATTTATGCATTACTCATGAGTGTCAGGTGTAAAGAGTTATTGTTCTGAAATATTTACAAATGTGGGTTAGAAATTAATGACCTCATGTCCTACTATCACAGATTGTGGGTTGTACAAGTCTATAATAGTGACAGCAGTGTATACAGCTTAACATATATTGACATATAGTACTGCAGAGCATAGTAGTGCGGGTAGTAATGTGATGCTTTTCCGTTTATATTACAAGTGACCTGGGAGGTAGGTTGTTGTCCCCTTCACAATCTGAAGTCAGTGTCTCTGATAATGATGATGGCCAAAGTGAGGCACCGCTGGGGGTTGCAGGGGTTAAATCTGTCACAGAGATGTACATCCCTTATCCTCCCTCCGTATCACATTACACAGTCAGTATGCCTATGCATACCCAGTCCCCGGAGGCCACAAATTTTGGACAGTTGGAGGGTGGCGACATTGAACCGGGAAGTGTGGCTACGTGGCTGCAATGAGCATTGACACTGGCCATAGCCAAACAGTTGGTGAAGTTCCACACAGGTGGATTGATAGGGGTGCTCGTAGGTGGACTGCTGCCCCTCCACCACCTGTTGCAGATGTCTCATCATGTCTCACTCGGCATATGGTTAGGGCCATCATGGAGGCACAGGTACATCATGAAAAGAACTCCAGATGAATGCTCAGGATTATGGATGCAGCACAGTCTGACATCTGTGACTGCCTCCACCACATTGCTGATATCATGGATTGGTTGACTGATGCAGTGGAAAGATGTTGGTCTGACAGAGATCACACACTATCTGCATTGGAATGCACATTGTCTGTGGTGGAGCATCTGGTTGGAGCTAATCGTCGGACTCATTGACATAGGTCAGCAACAACATATGCTGAAATTCCACATGGCCATGCACAATCAAGATCCCAAAGTGGCAGTACATCCAGTTGTCCAGAGAGGAGTGTGTTGTCCACACCATGATGTTGCAGGCCAAGGGGTTATGATCCTGGGAGGTCCTGTGGAGGACACAGTCCAAGCAGTCAGCAGTCCCCATCAGGTAACAGCACACCATCTGATCCTGGGCATGGAGGTGCCAGTGCAACCCCTGGCAGAGACAGTTCTCATGCTCAGGGATGAAGATGATGAACTGTCAGCTCTACCATGCAAGGCTCAAAGGTGTCCAACATACATTTACGTAGGGTTAGCACTGAGCTTGGCTGTGTTTGCACAGACACTCACACACCATTGTCACACTCAGGTCACCTACAGACACACATGCCACATTTACATGGTCTTTCTTGGCTGCTCCCATTTCTGCCTCACACACACACTTGCCAACCTAGTGGGTCAGCTTAGGCCTCCTGCATCCTGTGTAAGTGATAATACCTGTGCCAGATCCCTATCATTATCATTATCGATGCAGGAAAATGAAGCTACGTGTCTGATGCACAGTGTGACTATCTACATTAATATGTATTTGTTCAAGATCAAGGGGAGGAAACTGGTCCCTTGACAGACATTTTGGCAAGTTTTGTTAAATTCAACACAATCACCTGGCATGAATGATAAAATTTCATTGTCTAATCTACTCAACGTCAGAGCTGATAAACTTTATCTACTGTATATGCATTTAATAGCTTAATAGTTGATACCACTATTATTAAAAGCATTAATTATTTTTATTTAATATAAATGTTATCATTTATTTATTTTATGAAATGTAATTTTTTTCATGTAACTATATATAATGATTTTAAGGACATGGGAAGTTTTTCAACTGGAAATTGTTTTCTATGTGTTTTCATTTCTAGTTACATTTGTTTCTTTGAAACTTGATCAGAGGTGTTCTGTAAGGATTGTGATTGGTTGCAACTTGTTTTAAAAAGGACTGTAGTTACAATTTGATATGTATCTGAAGAAGTTCCGTATGAATAAAGGAACGAAAGTGCTTATTCACATTATCCTGGACTTGTCTCTGATGTTCTTTGACATTCAAGAGGTTTTTGTAGTTCTATTTTTATATTTTAACACCATAAATCTGTATGGTCTCACACAAATCATTCCTTCTTCCACTCACTTCAACAAAAATAGTAATAATGGAATCATTATTGGCTAGGTTCTTACCACCAAATAATCACCTCCAAACAAAATCTCATCCTAATCTGGAAGACTTGAAAACTCTCTAAGTGACCGCATTCCCATTTTTGTCATTAAAAACCAAACTAACATCCAAAAACATCTTTACCTCAATGCAGTCTGCAGCCTCTCAAACAGAGCCAAATTGCTTTTATCTCCAGCCTAAAAAACTATAAATGGTTCAGCCTAAAACAACTCACACTAGGTGAGGCAGGTATCTGAATTTAAAACAGCCTATTTAAACATCCTATGAACTTGTCTCAGAACAAAAAGAGTTAAACTTAATCCTTCCTTTGAATATCTGGAAGTACTATGTTTATTAAACTAAGAGGCAAGGTCTGGAAGATTTGGACCATTAATTAAGTGAGACAAACCTCCAGCATTATAAACACCTCAGAAGCCATACTAAATGCCACGTTAAATAAGACAAAGAAGTCATATACAAATTTCCAAAGGGGCAAAAGTATAATAGCCCAAAATTGTTCTGGTCTTCCATAAAACAGTTTCTACATCTAAGCTGTTCTACTCAAATTTCACCTACCCTAACCAATCTCAATACTTCTGAAAAAAGTGCCACCCTATTTAACTCAATTACATCCAAACAGTTCTCCCTATACTCAATAATTAACCCTCTCTGCTACACAACTGTGATCCCAGTGCAGTAACTATCCCAACTTTTTTCATCTGAACCAGTCTCGGCTTCAGTTATAAAAAGATACCTCAAAGTTAATCTTACTATCACGCTATCTGACAACATATGCACAGACTACATCAAACTCGCAGTAGATGCAATTGCCTACCCAGTCTCTAATCAATCCATCAAAGAATCCAATGACCCAGTACTATGGAAAATGTCCTGCATCCCAGCTTCCATTAAAGACAGCACCTCAGTTGAATTCATTAACTAGCATCCCATATTTATCCTAATCTCTTTGTGCAAAGTGCTAGAGAATTTTTTTAAACACAACTTATCTCCCATATTAACTCAACATGCTCTTCCTTTCCCATCTCAATATGTTTTTTTGCCCAGACCATAGTGCCATATATTCCCTTACTAGCTTTATTAATACTGTTAACATAAATTTAAATGCTGGTAACATAGTAACCTATCAAAAACTCTCAGTACTATTTGTCAGCAATTTCTCCTACAAATACTCATCAATCTAGGGCCCACAAACTCATTTCTGGCCTGGTTCAACAGCTGCATTTCTAATACACTTCTGTCTGTTAAATGGCAAAATGAATTCTAACATTTCCTCCCCCTTTAGCAGTCAGTGTCCCCAGAGGATTCATTCTTGGTTGTGTACTCTAGTTCAATGATCTTTCAAAACCCAGTAAAAAGTAACTGTTTTATACAGGATAATGATGAATCCTCACTTATCAGTTCTATTTAAAATTGACAAGTGTAAAAACATAAAACAGAAAAGCTTCATCTCATTAGAAACATAGCTGTTCAGTTCACAACTGTTCATCGACCCTAGGAAGTCTAAATTCATTATTTTCACCCAAACAATCTGAAATCTACAAGCTGCTTTATCTATAAGCTCCTTAAACTATACAAAAATGTAACTTGCTTAGCACACAACCCTCATAGAAGTCTACACAGACAAAAATCTGAAATGTAAATACCACATTCAATACAGGTTCCCTGTACAGAATCAAAATGGACCGGCCTAATTCTGCACAGAAACTCTGCTTTTACTCATACAGCCTACACTCCTTTTATCTCCACCCATATTTACCGACCACCAAGGCCACTCCTCTATATAAGATGGAACATTGCTACAACATAGTAGCTGGATTTGCTGTCAATCTCCCTAAAAGAATAAATCACTGCCTGGCACTCAAACAGTTGTACTGGCTTAAACTACTACATTACCATACATACTCCCAACTTCTCACCATCCTCATCCTCATCCTCATCAAAAAAACTCAAAACTGTGCAGCCCATTCTGTCAGCCTCCTCTGCAAACCTTCATGATCTTTATGCTCTACAGATAAACTCTTATTGCTAATTGCAAAGGCTATCATTTCAGCTGGTAATTTTCTCTACTCCAGCTATGCATCCAAAATCTGGAACACTACCCTACTTTATCTTAAACAAGTCCAAGGATTAAAGTCTTTCAAAATAAAGGTTAATTCTATAACTCATCACTATGCCTCTACTTCTGTCCTGGATAAGTGTCCATATAATAAATCTAACTCATATCACTCCCTTTCCTACTTAGTTAATGTTAACTTCTCTTCCTAGAGACATTTTTTACTTTTTTCCTTAAGCTACCCTCAACATCTATGCTGGCCTCTCTTCTTCTTCATCCTCTCTACACTCTTTCCACTCTTTCTCTGTCCCTGCTGCCTTTTCTCCAACTATTCCTGTTCGTTACTGATAACCACAAAGATGTTGCAGGGTAAATTGGAACTCAAATCAGCAAAAAAAAAAAAACACCACCAAACTCCTCCAGTCAACCAAGAAAGCTGTAAGATGGTAAAAGGCAGCCAAAAAAAATACACAAAGGAACAAGAACCAAGTCCACTAATATAACATTTTAATCAATCTAAGCGCTTTTGTCCTTGTCTAAAGACTTCATCAAAGATTTTTACATTCAGCAAACAGTTTTTTACAGTGAATGTTTTTTAGCTGCCTTTTTCCATCTTACAGCTCTCTTAGAATCGCTGGCAACTTAAATTTTGACATTATTATCAATGTCTTTGCTCCTTAGTTTCCACTGTTCAAATGTTCCGGCATTCTAAATCTATCCAACTTAATTTGTATCTCTTGAACAGTTGTTTTACCTACATATTTTTGCTGGTAAATTAATTTTGTATATTAAAATCAGCTTTTATTTTTATGCACTTTAATTGCACCATCATGTCTTCTATATATTGTATTTTCACTCAGTTATGTATCCTTTTATGTGGATCTTTTCTTTCTAGGCCTCTGCTGTAAAGTGGACTTGTACTCAGCAGACATTCCAGGTAAAGGAAAGCAATAAATAAATGATAAATAAATATGTTTCTGGTAGCTTGATTTAACATATCTAGTCTCTTAGTACTCCAGGGTTTGGTTGTCATGCTCTGCATATATGTAGCCAACTACCAAGCATATCTGTAAGAATCAGAGAAAACAAAAAAGCCTACAGACAAATCAGATATGAGCTCAACAATAATATGTTTGATTCTCAGCTAGAGCGTCTTCTGTGTGGAGACATGCGTGAATGGGCGTACCTTCGTTGAAGGTTGTGAGTCAGAGCTGGCAACTCGACACATAAAAATCTACTGCCGATCATTAGCGGACCGGAGTTCCACTGTGGTGACCCCTAACCGGGAAAAGCCAAAAGACACAACAACATGTAGTGAATATGAAAAAAAAAGATTAAGTGATTAGAATAAGTTACTGTACCTGAAAAACTGTCTATAGAAGTACAGGGTATAGGGCAGAATGCAGCGACAAAAAATGTTCCAGACAGTAAGATTAAGAAGGCAACATACCTTAGATGTGGCCAAGAGAAGGGTTAGAGCAAAAGATAAAGGAAATGGAGAAAATGTATACGAATGCAGAATTTGAAGAGATAAGGAGACATATCTAAAGGAGCACTGCAAAGAACAGAAAAAACACAACTCAATGGAAAAGACATGAACTCTCTTCTAGAATATTTGCCATCTTAAAGAAACTTCCCTAAAGAAATTTTAATAGCAAAACGTTACATTTGGGAGCGACCTAGCAAAAAGAGAAGGTTCTAGGAATTTCAGGGGTTCCGGATAATTTGTAAAATCCCTTCAAGATAATACTGTTACAAGTGACGATGCTTGTCATTTTTTAGTAAAGTTGGAAACACTGCAATGGCCATTAGATTGGAAAATGTAAAATTGTATTCCAGCCCTCAAAAGGCCAGTGCTGAAGAGTGTTCAAATTATCAATGAATTACTTTTGTTACAGCTACTACCAAGGTAATGCTTAAAATTCTGAAGATAGACTTTGGCAATATATAGACTGAGAATGGCCCATTAAACAAGTTTGTTGCAAAAGAGGTAGAGATAAAGACACGAGAAAACCTGACAAATTGAGGCAAGTTCTTAGACAAATGTGGGTGACAGGTTGCCTCATTTGCCCCCTAAAGAACTTATATTCAGTTCAATAAGCAACAGTTAGAACTGAATTTGTAATAACTGGTTGTCTCAAGATCAGGAAATGAGTGCAACAAGGTTCATGGGTTCATAGGTTCATAGGTAGGTACTAGGCTATCAGCCCTGGGGCCTATACAATCCTAGCCAAAAAGATACCCTGGCTTTTGCCACCCAAGAAAATTATTTTTTTGTGCCACTGTCGAGCAGAGCCACAGAGGTGATCCCTGGGGTGAATTTCCTATTTCCCATCCAATCATCAAGATTTTTCTTGAAGAGTGCTAATGAGGAGCTTTGTTTGACATAGATAGGTAGTTCATTCCAGAGTATGGGAAGTCTCTGGGACAGGAATCTATCCCTCCAGCATGTTCTGCTTATTGTGGTGACAAGGTTTAGGTCCCTAGAGCGTGTAGCTCAGAGGGATTGGGATTTCTTTAAGTGGAGCATGTCCAACAGCTTTGGGTTTGGCATAGCTTTGTATGTTAGGCCGAGATCACCTCTGAGTAGGCAATATGCGACGGAGTAAAGCTGGAGTTTTTGGAGACGGTCTGCGTAGGGCATTTGTTTGAGGCCAGTAATCCTCTTTGTGAGGTATTTCTGCGGCCTTTCCAGTTGTTGTAGATGTCTTGTGAAGTACATACCAAAAGGGGCATTGTACTCTATAATGGGTCTAATGAGTGATGAGTAGAAGGGAACAATGACCTCTTTTTGTCTGGATGAGAAACCTTTTGTGATGAAGTGTGCCACGTAGAAGGATTTCCTGACTACTGTGGCAATGTGATTATCAAAGGAGACACTACTGTCCACCTGTGTCCCAAGATCTCTTATCACACTTTCGGTGTTAAGTATACTTCCGCCTATGTTGTTGTTCATGGGTACAGAATTTTTACCAAAGTGGATGACAATGCACTTTTTGGCATTCAGCTTGAGGCCATGGCTTTGACAGAAGGCATCTGTCTCAGTGAGGCCCTTTTGTAGGATGTGCACATCATTAGGAGTTTCGATTATGGCTCCGAGTTTGCAGTCATCTGTGAACTTCATTAGCCAAAGACCTTCTGTGTTAGCCTGTACTTCGGAGAAGTAGATACCAAACAGGAGAGGACCCAGGACTGAACCCTGTGGTACTCCACTTGTCACTGGTCTGAAGTCGGATTTGGAGTCTGCTACTTTCACAGTGTGGGTTCTGTCAGTGAGCTAGTTGGCAACCCAACTTGTGACATAGGGATTTATACCTAGTTTAGTGAGTTTATCTATAATTCCAGAGTGGGGGATGGTGTTGAAATCAGCAACAATTGGCCAGCATAATGTGAACCTAGGCACTGGAAATAAAAAGACACCCAAAAAAAGCTAAATGAAGTACATAGCTTTTTATTTGCAAACTGGTTTCGGCTAAAACGCCTTCATCAGTGAAAAAAGTCTATGTTACATGTCATAAATCACATAAATATTTATATGCAACCCCAACCAATGGGAAACATAGTATGTTCCCGCTCCTAGTCCTGATTACATATACAATGAGATAAACAAAAAATAAGTAATAAAAATGTTCTAAGCAAAAACAAGGCAAGAAGATAATTCCTAAATAATGATATCATAGTAATTATATACATAAAATGTATATGTATATAAAAATACATATCTTATTGGTAATGAGAATAAAAATCAAAACAGGAATGAAAAATCTGAAATGTAGGCATCCCTAATGTCTGAGGTTTAACAAAGTACATACCAAAGGTACTGGAAAATACATATGGGTAGAAACAAAGTATAATATAGCCAACATAATTATAACTTAAATGATTACAGGTAATGTTGTATCCCTGAGTATAAACAAAAGTAATATAAAGATGCAAGTGTAAGAAATCCGAATAACCGACAATGATACACAGATAGATAACAAAAATTGGACACCAGGATGTAAGTAAAAAATTATCATTGCAAAAAACAGTGAATAAAACAAGTACATATATTAAACAAGAAATATCTAACAAACCATATCTCAAGATAAGAGTGTTATGGTATAGATATGCATAATGTTATGTGACAAAATCATAGTCCACAAATATAAAGAAGCTTGACATAATCATACGAATAATATAAATGAAATATATAAATGAGGCACGGCACAGAGTCCCATAAACTGAAAGACATTGTGAGAAAAAAATTTTGAGAAAAAATTTTTTTACAAATGGTCATTTAAGCCTGGGGGAAATAATGCCCCCAGAGTAATAATCCAATATTTCTCCTTATGGTTGAGAATACTGTGCCATCCTTGTGAGTTGCTTCTATCTCCAATGATTTTGTCGATAATCATAAATCTAAACTGAGCATTGTGATGTTTCAGAGTATGTCTATAAAGAGCATTGGTTTATTTTTTGTTTTTGATATCACTCTTGTGTTCATTCATACAGATTCTAAGGGACCGGAAGGTTTGTCCAACATAAAAAGCTGAACATTGGCAGGTAGCCAAATAGACCACCCAGCTACTGCTACAGTTACCAAAAACTTTGGATTCATACACTCTGCTAGTATTCCTACTGGTAAATTGTTTAAGTTTGCTAACCTGTTTGCAAGACCCACAGTGACCACAGGGGAAAGTGCCCAACAATTCATCTCCAAACATAGTCATTTGTTTGTATATGGCTCCCCCACTTTCTTTGTTCTTAAAGTGAGAGAACAAAGAACCCAGTGTTTTACCACGTCTATATGTAAAGTGACACTGTGGGCCCAAATGTTGTCTGAGCTGGTCATTAGCAAAAAGAATGTTCCAATGTATGTCTACCATAAGTGGTAGCAAACCTGACGGTTGATTTGGATGGATTGGTATCCCGTGCTTTGTATTGTAATAGTGTGTTCCTATCTGCCTTGGTAGACCATTCACATGCCCTAACAATATCCTGATGTTTGTAACCTCTGCCTACAAATCTATTGTACAGATTTAAACTGGCTCGTTCGTAATCTTGTTGTGTTGAACTTATGCATTTGATACGCATAAATTGTGATTTGGGTATGTTGCAGATGGTGTGGAGTGGGTGCATACTTGAAGAATGGAGTAATGTATTATATTGGGGGTATTTACAATATGTCCTAGTGCTTAGGGTATGATCCATATTTCTAGAAACTGTAACATCCAAAAAATTGATGGTTTGTAAATGGTATGTGACAGTGAACTCGATCCCCCAAATATTGCCATTCAGATATTCAACAAATTCCTGTAAGTATGTAGCATCCGCACACCACACCATCCAGCAATCATCTAGGTATCTGCGCCAAATGTCAATTTCTACGAGATAAATGTTGTGAAGTGGATCATATATCATACATTCTTCGAAAAAAGCCATGAATAGATCTGCATAGATTGGGGCAAAAGATGCTCCCATGGCAGTACCCTGGAGCTGCCAATAGCATTCCCCTTGGAAATAAAAAACATTTTTGTTCAATACATGTTCTGCCATACAGATTAATAATGTATTAAACCCAGGTGGATATAGGGCAGACTGCTCTAACCAATACTGAAGAGCTTGCAGACCCGCCCAATGGGGTATGCTAGTGTATAAAGCTTTAACATCTAACGAGCACATAAGCCAACTGGGCTACAATTGTGTATCCTCAACAATCTGTACAAATTGTGTGGTGTCCTGTAATCTTGCCCTAACTAGAGTCAGTAGAGGTTTTAGATATTGTGTTAGGAACATGGATAATGGTTCTGTCAAAGATCCAATGCCAGAAACAATGGGTCTGCCTGGGGGTTTGGAAATTGATTTGTGAATTTTGGGGAGAAGATATAGAACCTGTTTCTGTGGGTCTTTAACCATGAGATGTTGAACAGTGTTCTTGCTAATAATACCTTCTTCTTCAGTTTGATTCAAAAAGGAATCTATATCCTTCTTAAACACTGGAGTTGGATCAATAGCCATACTCATATAACAACTGGTGTCAGATAGTTGTGACCTGCCCTCATTGAGATAATAGCTCATGTTCATAACTACTACTGCTCCGCCTTTGTCTGCCGGTAGGATTGCAATGTTGTGATTATTCCATAGCTGTTGCAGAGCCGTGATCTCAGAAGGTGATAAATTATGCCCGAGTATGCTGAATTCCTTATGTTGGAAATGTAGATCCCTAAGTACTGATTGTAAAAAAATGGATACGTGTTTGTTCATTGGTGGTTGAAATTCAGATTTGAAGAATCTGAATTCATTAGATCTTTGAGAGTCCCTATCTGAAAAAAATAGTTTCAAATTGAAATTACGACAAAAGCTAAGAACATCCGTAACAACATTTTATTCATCAGAGAAAAACCCTGGTACAAAACCAAGTCCTTTATTCAACAATTGTTCTTGTTCATGTGACAATGTTATATCAGACAAATTTAAAACATTTTGATAAACACAATCAATTACGTGAGAAGGTTCTGTATCAACCCCTCTAAGGAGTTGGTTTTTGTTCCTGTGCTTATGTTTGCGTCCACCCCGATGTCTTGTTCCATTTCTAAAGGGACCGGCATATTGGATTTTTTGTGATTGGGTGATTCTCTATATCCAACACTATCATTATCTGTGTAGGAGAAATCCTCCCCTGATGTACTAGTATTGGACTTCTCCCTGGTTTTTAGAATAGATCTGGGTCTTTTTCTAGCTCTAGTAACTGCTGTCCCCTGGTTGACATCCATAAACCTGACTGTTCTATGGGACTCAAAGGGACGTCCTCTCTGGTAGTCTGAGATGTCCCTGTTAAATTTTTTAATTTTCCTTTCCCTGGTTAATTTGTCATAGTTTGCCAGCTCCTTGGGCAATTTTTTGGTTGATTCCATGAATGCGGGCAGGGACTCAAATATTTTACATTCCTCACATAATGCTTGGACTTCAGTGAGGTTAATGTCAACCATTCTTTCATAATATTGTGCCAATATTTTGACAAACAACATGGATGCTTGTTGCAAAGCCTCATTCCATTCATTGGTTAGTCACTCTTCAGATCTACCAACCAAAGGTTGTAAATGGATCTTTAGACCCCTTGGAGCAATGTTTTTGCTTAACTATGCATGAAACAGTCTTAAATGCCAAATGTTTGATCTTAAATTTTTGAGTCCCTTACTAAAAGCATTGAATGCCATTTGACATCCATGGGGTGGATTATATCTGGACTCTTTTTGATTATTGCCTGGTATGATATTGATTCCGAACATACCAATATCCTCCCCATCGGCACATAATCCTTGTAAAATTTTTCCAAGTCCATGCTTGTGTGGTTAAGTCTATTGGTGTGAAGGCAGTTAATGGAGATGGCACCCCAAGACCCTAACCTCCAATAGGACTACCATAAAAATACCCGAAGTATATAAAACAGTGATGGTATGGATGTCAACCAAGGGACAGCACTTATATCAAAGTCCACCTTATTGTGAACTAGAAACAATATCCCAATCAGTGGTTATCTAACTATTCCAGTCATAAAGAGTCCAATGGTGAATATCAAACAAATATCAGTATTAATATTCCTCAACATCAAATAGTCAAATGAAGAGATGACTTGCATACTAAAAAAAGGACTATGTGAATACAGGGAAAAAACTTGTATTCATATTCATGATCATATGCTTGTAGTTCCAACCAAGACCCTGTACCCATAAGATATATCAAAAAGACTAAAGACTGAGCACCCAAGGATGGATTGCTGAACTGTCCTAAGGTTAGCAGTATACTAGTCAGTATTCAAATGCCTAGGATAGTATGGTGAAATTATACCAACCACATAGAATATATCTCAACAGATGGTAATAAAGCTATCAAATCTATGGATATAATATATCAAAATTAAAATTATCCCAAAAATGTATATGTATCCTTAATTTGTCTGATAAAATGATAGACTTGGATCCAAAAATTAAGAAAATATCTATGAGGGATGTCAAAGTCCAGACTCAGATAACCAAACAATGCTGATATATATAAGGATACATAAAAATTGGGCCTACAGAGTAGGCCTGGAATTACATTTGTACTGCTAATCACCGAACAAGCACAGTGTATATAAGAACTCACAGTATAAAAAAAGGAGATGAGCCCAATATACTGAGAAGAATTGGCTGTGTACAGAAAATATATATATCCAATGTGCAAGTTATATTCTAACACTTTAGCTAAACAGCATTACACAACAGTATTTGTAGATGAAAGTTCAGTTGCTAAAAACAGCATGTAAAAGGATGCATTTATAATCCAAAAAGTACTGGCGTGCATGTAATACAGTCTGAGCACATGTAGAGAATACAAAATGTATTCAAAAAGCCCAATCATGTAATTGCAATTTACTTTATCGAAAAGTACAAAACATAATATTTAATGTCTATCAGCCAAAACGATAGTATTATTTCAATATATCTAAATGATACAGAAACCAATATTGGCTATGCTTGTCATTAGTATGCTAACCTAGATAAAACAATGCAGTCAGCAACAATAAGCACACGTGATGGTAAAATGTTCATCAAATATTATGGTCACACAGTGTATGCTAAAGCAGTTGTTTTGTCCATATATCAAAAAACTGTACGTCCCCGATGTTTAGCAGAAAATATTAAAGTACCTGGTATGACCATACATGTAGAAGCACATAATGTTCCCACTTGAAAATTCTCGCTGATAAAACTGACAATACTCCCTCACAGTCCTGGATGTTGTTTAACAAACTGTGACAGTACCCGGATGTGATAAAAAGCAAAAAGTTGAATTTAACAAGCTGACATCCAATCTGGCAATGCTGATTGAAGATTGTCATCAGCCAAGGCTTCTATGTTGCCAAACGGTAAATGTGGACTCCAATTGTTCACATTCACCTGAACAACCGATTAGTCTCTTGGTATTAAGAAGAACCAGATGAAAAAGAATGCCACACATCTCCTGCAACCTCCAACATAAAACGATGCTCCACTAAACGGAATATCTCCACTAGCCCGATAATATGATCAAGGTTCACCAAAACTTGAGCATAACTCCAAAAAAACTGGTTATAAGACAAGCCAAGGGTAAATTCCCCCTAAACAAATGATGATAGTGCTGGAATCACGTCCCTACAGCAAGGCCACCAAACAGGAACAAAACACAATGCTATGCACGTAGGGTATGCACAGCCCGAATATACCAAATCAGCAACAATTGGCCAGCATAATGTGAACCTAGGCACTGGAAATAAAAAGACACCCAAAAAAAGCTAAATGAAGTACATAGCTTTTTATTTGCAAACTGGTTTCGGCTAAAACACCTTCATCAGTGAAAAAAGTCTATGTTACATGTCATAAATCACATAAATATTTATATGCAACCCCAACCAATGGGAAACATAGTATGTTCCCGCTCCTAGTCCTGATTACATATACAATGAGATAAACAAAAAATAAGTAATAAAAATGTTCTAAACAAAAACAAGGCAAGAAGATAATTCCTAAATAATGATATCATAGTAATTATATACACAAAATGTATATGTATATAAAAATACATATCTTATTGGTAATGAGAATAAAAATCAAAACAGGAATGAAAAATCTGAAATGTAGGCATCCCTATGTTGTTGAAAGCCTTGGAAAGATCTAGATAGGCTGTGTGAACCACCTTACCCTTGTCTATGGCTTTGGTGACTGCTTCAAAGAAGTCTATCAGGTTTAGGAGACATGATCTGCCTTTAACAAACCCGAACTGTGTGGGGTCCAGAGTTTGGAGATTACCAATGTCTTTGTTTATAAGTTCCATGATGATATGTTCCATGGCCTTGCAGACCAGGCTCGTCAGGCTAATGGGGCGGTAGTTCCCGGGGTCCATGGTGGCCCCCCCTTGTGGAGTGGGATAATCGTTGCTGTGTGCCATTCAGCAGGCATAAAGCCTGAGGTGAGGCTATGACTGAACATGGTACTTAGGTGGGGTGCCAGTTCGTTCTGTAGTTCATGTAGAACACAGCCTGGAATATTGTCTGGTCCCATGGATGCTGTGTTCTTAGCTTTGGAGAGTGTGGTTTTTACCTGTGCAGCCATGATTATAGGAACTTTGCATTCTTCCGGTATACAGATGGGCTCTTTAGGGGGTGAGAGGGGGGTAAAGTTAGCACTGAACCTATCTGCCAGGATGTTGGCAATATCATTTGTGTCTGTATATTTAGTGCCATTGTGCTGTAAGTCAGAGCAGATCTGTGTGTTGCCATTGAGATTCTTGACATAGCTATAGAATGCTTTGTGGTTGTCTTTAGATTCAGTGGCGATTTTGTTTTCGTAACTAGCTTTGGAGGATTTTATCAGGGATCGCAGCTTGTTACTGAGGCTGACCAGGGAGCTCCTCCACTCATGGGATTTTACTCTCTTTTGCAACAGTTTCTTCCTTCTGTTGTACAGTTTGTCTATGGCAGGGGACCACCAGATTGGCTTCCTTTATTTGGAGGATAGCGTCTTGGTTCTGTTTGGGATAGCACAATCCATGCACTCATGTAAGTGCTTATAAAGTGCAATTGTGTAGGATTCAGTAGTCATAACTGTATTGTCCATCTGCATGGGTGTCATGAAGTTCACCACTTCTGTCTTAAGAAGCATGAAGTTGACTTTGGAGAAATTTTTTACCATGGTTTCCTTAATGGGGGTGGAGTCAGGATGTGGATATCTAGGGTAATAAGCTTATGGTCGGATTGGACCAATGAGGCATTGACTTCAGGTGTGGAACACTGGTCACTCATGTTGGTAATGACTAGATCTAGGATATTGTTGCCCCTGGTGGGGGTCTGGATAAGTTGATCCAGGGCATTGGAGTTTATGAATTCCAGAAAGCGTTGAGTGAAGGAGTTGGTACATGAGCAGTTTTCCCAGTTAATGGTGGGGTAGTTGAAATCGCCCATTATTAGGGTGTTTGGTTGAACCCTAATATTTTCCAGTACATCAAGAAAAGAGGAGTGGGAATCTTGGGGCATGGTGGGTGATCTATAGCAAGCTACAATTTGGATTGCAGTTTTGCCCAGAGTTAGTTGCACTTGGATAACCTCAGCTCCATTATGCTGAACAACTAGCCTGGAGGTGTGGATGTCCTTAATGAATATGGACACACCTCCGCCTTTGGTGTTCCAGTCCAGGTTACATGGCCAAAAAGTGTGGTATGAGTTATAGCCTGGTAGTGCAGGGTTGCTCTCTGGAGCCTTTAACCAGGTCTCAGTCACTGCACAGATATCAATTTTTTCCATTTTAAGGAGTGCCTTGAGTGAGTGCATTTTGAGATTTAGACTTCTAGCATTGAGTAGCATCACCCTCAGTTTTTGCTTGCCTGTTCCTGTTACGGTGGTTAATTTGTCATTTGAACCTTGCCTAAATAAGGCACTATAGGTGCGGCAAGAACCTTAGCCAGTATCCGGAATCCCAGGGGTGACAGGTGCAGGCCATCTCTGGCAAAGCATCATGGTCTGTCGACCATGTCATCCCAGGCAAACAGATTCTGGATCCCTTTAGAATGGCACCAGAAGCTTAGCCAATTGTTGAAGTCAGTCATTTTGTCCTTGTACTGCAGCATCATTCTGGGTGATGGCAGAATGCTACTCAGGGCTAGGGTCATACCTGCCTGGGCTACAAGATCGGAGAGCTCTTCCATGTCTCTTTTCATGTAGTCCAAGGAAGTACGTCTCAGGTCATTCACACCAACGTAGACAATGACAGAGTCATATTTGTACTTGTTGTGGAGTGACCTGAGTGCATGGGTTATGTGGCAGATCCTGGCACCCAACAGGCAGCTGACAGTAACCTTCTCCTTGTTTAGCCTGGTGAGTGGGACATCAGTGTGCCTGACTATAGAGTCACCTATTATTAGTGTGTTGGGTACATTGTTTTGCCTTATTGGCTGTGGTTGAGTGACACACTGAGTCTGCGGGCTATGTGTCATTCGGGTTGTGTTGGGGGGTGGAGGTTGCTTGCATTTCTGCTTTGGAAGTCTCTGTTACTTGAGCAGATTCTTATTGAGAGCCTCCGCAAATGTTTTTGTGTTTCTATGTGTGGATTTTGGTGGTGTAGATTTAGTGAGACTATGTGATGAGTGTGGTGTGGTGCAAGTGTTTACTTTCTCCTCTTGACTGTCAGGTTCAGTCTTGATTGGAGAGAGGTTTACCTCCAGTTTGGCTAGATGAGTGCATCTCTCACAGGTTGTAGTGTTGGGTGGTAGGAGGAGAGGGTTGTCTGTGTACATGAGTCAATTTCTACATTGCCCCAAGATGCCCAGATTCATCAATAGACAGGAGAGAACACTGGGAGCTGACCCTTGGACATGCCTGAATAAAAAACTATTTTCCTCTAGATAAGTGAGGAAAGTGAGTACAAGAGCTGTTTTTCTCTAAGCAAGTGAGGAAAGTAATACCAAAACTGTTTTCCTCTAGGTAATAAGGAAGGTTGAGTGCTGTAGTAATTAGTAGGTTATTTAGTGCTTACAAGTTCTGAACAACTGCTGATCATGAATAAGGAAATTCAAGTGCTAAAACTAAGAATCTGTATCTGGACTAAACTAGTTACAGGAAATGGGGAAACAAGTGCAAATGTGGGCTTTTAAATCAGAAAGTTGAGAGAGATGGAAAAACTGCCCAAACGGATAATAACTACAATTTCTGGGCCAGAACCACTCCTTATGTAGTAGATAGGTTACCTAGTGCTTACCACTCCCACTGATAAGCTAGAAGGCTTCCCTCCAACACAGAAAGCTTGGGGGGGGGGGCTCAGAAGCTTACATACAGTCCTGGATACAGCAAATCTGAATCTGGACTACACTAATTACAGGAAAGGTATATATATATATATATATATATATATATATATATATATATATATACAGAAAAGTAGCTAAAACAGCAGTCAAAACAATTCAAATGTAGTGCAAGCTAGCACACTTGAGTATGTAGCAATGTTAGACCAAACAGTTTAAAAAATGCAATTAAATTAAAAATGACTAGAAACAAGTGCAGAAGGAGTCTATTAGGTAGAATGAGGTAAAGAGATGGAACTGGGGGAAGCATCCCAGATCAAATCTACAGTGGGGGCAGGCAACTGCAAAAGCCTCCAAATTTAAACAACAACACAGGAAATAGGGAGGGTGGGAATGAGAAAACCAACAACTTCAGCAGAGATCTGAAAAACTATACAGTGAAGCAAAAATAACAGTGCACAACTCTGAAGTCAGCCAGCAATGATATAAAATTAGTCAAACAATTACCAGTACACAACTCTGAAGTGCCAGAAAAATATACTCAGCTCTGTATATCTCCAGATAGTTTGAAGAGCACTCTGTCAGGACACAGGAAGGCTCCAGCAATGATATGCATCAGCTCTATTATCACTCAATATATCATTACAAATGCCAGGTTAGATGTCAGATACTCAGATGATACCACTCTGATGGCTGATCGTGACAGATGCTTGAATATCCTGTTGAAGAAGGTAAAAGTAAGAAAGGCAAAAACTGGCTTGTATCTCAACATTAAGAAAAAAACAGTAAGATTATATCATTGAGACCCACCAATCGTTTTGTTCAAATAGATGGAAGATAACTGGAGACAATGCAAATTTTACACTCTTGGGTTCAAAGATCTCTGCAGATGGTAACTGCAGCAATGAAATGAAAACATGACTGCATGAATGTGTATATTTCCTTGTTTTCCAGTGTTTTAGAATAATCTGGATTTATTTTTAAGATAAAGATGATCTCCTTCTCATTTCTCATCATCCTAGTAGTAATATCACTTAAATAGTTCAAAGCTGGATATATTCTCCTGGTTTTATCGATTAAACCTATTACCTCTTCATCTTGCAACAAAGATAATGGCAGCAAACACCAGCTACCTGTGAAATATCTTGCATTATTGTTGACACTAGTTATTTAAATTATTAGGTAAATCCAAAATGCATGTCTTTTTTTAAAACTTTTCAGTTTTTCCAGCTGTTTTGTTTCAGAAGATTCAGTCAACTATTTTATTCTTGATGTCAATTGCAATGCCTGACTCAGGACATTTAGAGACTTACTCCATTGACATCTAATCGTATATCCACATGCTTTAAACCATTTTTTCTGAGGATCTTTTTCTAATTATTTCTATGCTCTATAGACTTTTAGAACCCCATTCTCAACATACGTTTCATGCTCAGTTTCCTTCTTAAAGTTTTCATATGCAGTTTGAAGTTTTTCTGACCATGAGTTTCTTTGGTCTCTCAGATCCTAACACTCAAATAAATCTCATCTTTAATGACCTTTAAACATTTTAAAGTTTCCTGCCCCCACTAGTGTCTTATAACTTAACTCTGAATAAGTTGTTTCTTAAATCTCTGCAAATAAGTTAATTACTGTAACATTTGTAATAGTTAAAGTTTTAGGAATATTTTCAAATCTACCTTTATATTATTTCATATAAGGAAACCACAGAGGTCATCTATATGTATGTCCTGAACTTGTAAGATGATATGAAAATTAAACAATAATTTCTTAACTACTATAATCCCCAAATTTTAATTCCATGTCACAGGTAACACATGCAATTTGGCCCTTTTCAAAAATACTTTGAAGACAACAGGTCAGTATGAAATATACAAAAAGTGATGTTAGCCATCCAGATATCTGCCACCTAAGACATTGATTCACTAATCTGTGTTCAGTCATATCCATTAATACTGACCGATCCCTGTGGTTCACTGTAAAGTCCTAACAGTGTAGCTCCTGAGTTGCTGCCACTATTAGGGACATAATAGCCTAGGTATAATACTATGGAAGTCATCTCATTGACTATAAGATGCCTAGACACATAGACCTTTAAGTAGACAAACTTAAAAGTTCTATCATGCTACATATCTTACCCAACCTGTTTCTGGGCATAAGCAGAATGCTTCATGCAACCCACCTTATTCACTGGTAGAACATTAGCAGCTGGAAGAAAGGAAACAGAAGAGAAATAAAACAATATTATGTGCATCATACCCCTGTAAAAGTGGGCAAACTGCAAGAATGAATTTGTCTGAAGACTGGAATTTGTTTATTTCTTTTCACAAAACAAATTTGGGGATTCAATAAACTCTGTGCAGGCTTTGTGCAAAGCTGACATGGAGTTTGCATGTTTGTGTGATGAGTAGCTGTGCTAATTGCACATGCATGCTGTGTATCACACTTACACGAATACAAGCAATGTTTTGTGGCCAGCAACAGTGCTGACAGCTAGGAAACCATGCAGAGGAGCCTACAGGTAAACTTGCTGTGCAAGATTGCGCAGATTGTTACAATGACTACAACTTGTGAAATTACCGCAATGACTGGAGTAAGAACACATTACAGAAAAGTGTACTCAGTGCAATATGCACTACAACAAGCTTTTGCACAATGAAATATTGGATGTTGGGATGATCAATGAAGACAAATACAATGCAACATAAATACATTAGGCAGGGAAAGTGTGCTGATTAAAATGGCCACAGACATAAGTGGTAGGAAGGAAGAAAGAGGAAGAGGGCATATAAAATCTGACAACGTACACAAGATAGGATATGTCAATGTATGTACTCTTCCAAGACAAGTCAGTGGCATAACATTAAGCACATAGTACACAGCACAGTATGTACAGTTGTTTATACCTTCTGTCTGAGTATATTCATATCCTCATACTTGATAGCATATATGTGACTGTCACACAAGAGTACATGCCAATGTAGATGAATGGTTGTGATATAAACATCACTGACATGCTGAATAGTGAGGACATTTAGCAAGGATGTTATATACAATAGCAGTCTGTGCATGCTGTGGAAGATCTGCAAAATGACTTGCTTGAATATGAATGAAATGTCAGCATACCTCGCAAACAATCATGGATAAATAAGCAACAGATTCATGGACAACTGCTGAGAGAAGTAGGCACAATCTGAAATAATTTTTAAATATTAACAACATGAATTTATTCTGCGTGGAGACATGCATGAATGGATGTAACTTCATTGAAGGTTGTGCATCAGGTCTGGCAACTCGGCATGTAAAAATCAACTGCCAATCATTAGTGGACCGGAGTTCCACTGTGGCGACCCCTAACCGGGAAAAGCCGAAAGACACAACAACAACATGAATTTGTGACATTGCCAGAATATGTGAGTTTAAGTTGTTACACATGTTCTGCAGGAACAGACATGTACAACTATAATGATTGCCAGTATTCTATATGATGAAGTCATCACTGCTTTTCCAAAAATAAACTGTTTTTGGAGGGATTAAGTGGGATAGTGTTACACCTGGAATTGAATACAAGGGCAAGCCTGGTCATTTGAGAGGTTTGTGTAACACATACACAACAAGCCACATGTGCAAGAATCAAACCCATGCCAACAATGTTGCTAATGATCTCTGTACTTACTGGGTGCAACACAGAAATACATACCACAAATGCATCTTGTACACCTTGAAGAGAAGTCTGCATTGTCAATTCTTAATAAGTGTGCATACCAAAGAATAGTTCTGTATGGGCAAAAAGATGTGTGTAGGCTTACTGTGCCAAATGTAATAAACTTGACTGAACCACTCCTGGCTGACATAGGTATTGGCCATAATGATAACCACACATGCAAGAAACACATTATTATGACTGGATTCCCTATACACAGCTGGCTTTTGCATGCATATGCCACATTTAATAGCAATGGATATTGTCTGAAGCATTTGTAATTGATGAGTGAATTAAGAAGTGATCCATTATAATAAATGGTACAGTAGTATGTGAGACTGATGGCAATGCATCAACTATGGCTATGTGCACAGAAATTACAGCAATGCAAAGTCTAGTGTCAATGAGTGAGGAAACTAACTGTGATATTGTTCACATAATAAACAATGCATGGAGAACACTGTATAAGTACATGTCAAACCTCAACACATGTGTCATATGATCACTGTCCCCCTGACACCTCCAGTGAAAATGTTATATTGGCAAGAAATCCTGACAAGCATGCATATGTGTTCATGCAAACTATAAAGTGGTAATACTGGTGTGATCTACTGTAACATCCCTGATGCTGTACAGTTACACTATAGCTGTATTTAGGATACAGTTGGAGTTCATAGGTTGTTAGTTTCATAGGAGAGTACTAGGCTGATGTTCCACGATAGCATAAAATCCTAGCCATATTTGACATGAGTTTCACAATTTTAAAGAGGCATGTCTACAAAGTTCACACAGTTATGAGTCTGTGGTATGTTATCTAAAAGCAACTGCCTCTATCCCTGAGAGACATGGGCGTAACACCATGAGTACAATTACCATTAACCATCCATTGATGTAGGTTGCTCTTGAATAGGGTCAGGAAAGACATTTGCTTTACATGAATAGGAAGCTTGTTCCAGAAAAGGTGTAATGTTTGTGAGACATTTCTATCTCTCTAGCATGATTTAGTATGTCAGTGGCTAGGTTAACATTCTTGGAATGAGTGACCCTCTTGCAGTTTGCTTTAACAATGGTAATATGGCTTTCAATCTTTCCATGCAGGATTTGTCTTTTACACCCTATATCTTCCATGTGCAAAATCTCTGCTGTTGCTCCACCTGTTGCAAATGTGTGGGGAATTACATGCAAAAAAATGCATTGTTCTCAATTATTGCTGTGATGAGGGCTGAGTAGGCTAGAATTACAATGTCCTTTGATCTGGATGACATGCCCATACTTATGAATCATGCCACATCAAAGGAATTTGTCACCACTCTGGACACATGGTGTTTTAACTTCTAATTACTATCTACCTGAGTACACAGGTCACATACCATTGAGTGGACACATGGTGTTTTAACTTCTAATTACTATCTACCTGAGTACACAGGTCACATACCATTGTGTCCACTCATTGTGGTGTCCTGTCTATATTGTAATTAGCTTGGGTCCTTGTTTTACAAAAGTAATATTTTTTGATTTTTTAGACATTTTAGTGTGGCTCCAAGGTTCTGGCAGCAATCATTTGTGTGAGTTAATACTTTCTGCAGTATATCAATACCCTTACTGGATTCAAGGATTATCCACAACTTGTAGTCATCTACAAATCTGGTTGGACAAAGACTATTTAACTTTGTCTTGACTTCTGCAGTATATCAATACCCATACTGGATTCAAGGATTGTCCACAACTTGTAGTCATCTGCAAATCTGGTTGGACAAAGACTATCTAACTTTGTCTTGACTTCTGTGAATTAAATATCAAACTGGAAAGGACCTAGTACAGAACCCTGTGGTACTGCAGTGTTTACTGGCCTCTTGCTAGAGGTGAATTCACACACTTTTACAATATGTGTCCTGTTGATGATCCATTGTACTAACCACTTGGTAACATAGTGGTTTATAGGTTCATAGGTTCATAGGTGTGTACTAGGCTAACGGCCCTGGAGCCTATATAAACCTAGCCCAAGAAGATTCCCTGGCATCATGCTGCTCAAAGTTAGTTCCCAGTGCCCCTGTCAAGTAAGGCCACTGAAGTGATCCCCGGGGTGAACTTCCTATTGCCCATCCACTCATCAAGATTTCTCTTAAAGAGGGTCAGTGAAGTGCTCTGCTTGATGTGAATGGGAAGTTGTTCCAGAGTATGGGAAGTCTCTGGGTTAGGAACCTGTCCCTCCAGCATGTTCTGTTTATTGTGGCAATGAGGTTTATGTCCCTGGAGTGTGTGGCATGGAGGGAGTGAGATTTATTTAGGTGTAGCATATCTAGCAGCTCTGGGTCAGACATGACTTTTGTAGGTCAAACAGAGATCACCTTAAAGTCGGCAATAAGAGACAGAGTATAGCTGGAGTTTTTTGAGTCTGTCTGTATATGGCATGTGTCAAAGGCCTAAGATCCTCTTAGTGAGGTATTTTTGTGGCCTTTCCAGTTGTTGTAGGTGTCTAGTGAGGTACAAACCAAATGAGGCTTTGTATTCTATAATAGGTCTAATGAGGGATGAGTAGAGAGGGATTATGACCTCTTTCTTTCTGGATGAGAAACCTTTTGTAATGAGATGTGCCACATAGAAGGACTTTCTGACTGCAGTGGCAATGTGGTTATCAAAGAAGAGGTTGCTGTTAACCTGTGTCCCCAGGTTTCTGATCACACCTTCAGTGTTTAATGGACTACAGCCTATGTGGTACTTCATGGGCACTGAATTTTTCCCAAAGGGAATGAGAATGCACCTTTCGGCACTGAGCTTAAAGCCATGGTTCTGGCACCAGTCATTGGTGTCACTGAGGCCTTTTTGTAGAATATCTACATTAACTGGAGTATCAATAATGGTTCCCAGTTTGCAATCATCTGCGAACTTGGTCAGCCAGAGTGCCTTTGTGTTGGCTTGAACTTCCAAAAAGAAGATGCCAAACAGAAGAGGACCTATGACTGATCCCTGTGGGACACCACTTGTAACTGGTCGGTAGTCAGATTTGGAGTCCACTACTTTCACAGTGTGAGTTCTATCAGTGAGCCAGTTGGCAACTCATCTTATGACATAGGGGTTCATGCCTAGTTTAGTGAGTCTATCTATGATTCCTGAGTGAGGGATGGTGTCAAAGGCCTTAGCAAGATCTAGGTAGGCTGTGTGAACTACCTTGCCCTCATCCACAGCTCTGGTGAAAGACTCGAAGAAGTCTATCAGGTTGAGCAGGCATGATTTACCTTTCACAAACCCAAACTGTGTGGGGTCCAGAGTTTGGAGATTCCCTATGTCCTTATTTATAATGTCCATGATGATGCGCTACATAGCCTTACATATCAGACTTGTCAGGCTAATGGGGTGGATGTTCTTAGGGTCTGTAGTCGCTCCCCTTTTGTGAAGTGGGATGGCCGTAGCAGTGTGTCATTTGGTAGGAACAAAGCCTGAAATGAGGCTGTGATTGAACAGGGCACTCAGGTGTGGTGCCGGTTCACTTTGTAATTCATGTAGAACACAGCCAGGGATATTATCAGGTCCCATGGAAGCTGTATTCTTGGTTTTGGACAGTGGGTATTTTACCTGTGTAGCTGTGATAATAGGGACTTGGCATTCCTCAGGTATTGTGATAGGCCCTTTAAGGGTGAAAGAGGAGTAAAGTTCTCACTGAACATGTCGGCCAATATGTTGGCAATATCAGTTGGTTCTGCTTATGTATTGCCATAGTGCTGTAACTCAGACCAGATCTGAGTATTGCCATGTAGATTCTTGACATAACTATTGAATGCCTTGTGGTTGTCTTTAGAATCTGCAGCAATTTTGTTTTCATTGCCAGCTTTAGAGGATTTGATAATGGATTTCAGTTTTTTGCTGAGGCTAACAAGGGAGTTTTTCAAGTCTTACGACTTCACTCTTTTCTGTAACAGTTTTTTTATATTGTAGAGTTTGCTTATGGTGGAGGACCACCAGATTGGATTCCTTTTTTTGGAGGAGAGTGTCTTGGTTCTGTTAGGTATGGCCCATTCCATGCACTTGTGTATGTGCTCATACAGTGCATTGGTGTATGATTGAGTCATGCACCTATTTTCCATTTGCATGGGTGCTGTGAAGTTAGCCATCTCTGTTTTTAGAAGTCCAAAATTGGCTTTGGAGAAGTTTTTTTACAGTGGTTTCCTTTGGGGGGGGGGGTGAAAGTGGGATGTGGATATCCATGGTGATTAGCTTGTGGTCAGATCTGGACAGTCAGGAGTTAATTACTGGTGTAGAGCAATGGTCACCCATGTTAGTAATGACCAGGTCAAGGATGTTTCTACCCCTGGTTGGGGTAAGAATGAGTTAGTCCAGGGCACTGAAATTAATGGATTCCAGAAAACATTGAGCAAGTGTGTTGGTACATGAGTAATTTTCCCAGTTAATGGAGGGGTAGCTAAAATCCCCCAGTAGAAGGGTATTGGGCTGTACCCTAATATTTTCCAGTGTGTTTAGGAATGTGGAGTGGGAGTCTTGGGACATGGTGGGGGATCTATAGCAGGCTACAACCTGGATTGCAGTTTTACCCAGTGTTAGTTGTACCTGAAGTATCTATGATGTGTTATGTTGGGTTACTAATCTGGAGGTGTGCAAATCCTTTTTGAATATGGAGACACCACTGCCTTTACTGCTTCAGTCCACATTTAGGGGCCAAAAGGTGTGGTATGAATTATAGCCTGGTAGTGCTGGGGTGCTCTCTGGAGCCTTGAACCAGGTCTCTGTCACTGCACAGATGTCAATGTTTTCCATTTTAAGGAGTGCTTTGAGTGAGTACATTTTGAGATTTAGACTTCTAGCATTGAGTAGCATAACCCTCAGATTTTATTTGCTTGTAGCTGTTATGGTGGTAAGTCTGTCTTCAGGACATTGCCTAAAAAAGGCACTATAGGGGTGGCAAGAGCCTTGGCCAGTAGTCGGAATCTCTGGGGTGACAGGTGCAGGCCATCTCTGGCAAAGCATCGAAGTCTGTCGATCACATCATCCCAGGCAGACAGATACTGGATCCCCTTAGAATGACACAAGAAACTTAGAAAATTGTTGAAGTCAATCATTTTCTGCTTGTACTGTGGTATCATTCTAGGTGATGG
Organism: Protopterus annectens; assembly: GCF_019279795.1. Classification (NCBI taxonomy): domain Eukaryota; kingdom Metazoa; phylum Chordata; order Ceratodontiformes; family Protopteridae; genus Protopterus; species Protopterus annectens. The sequence continues at coordinate 89,017,863 of NC_056726.1, read as the reverse complement.
TAGGATGCTACTCAGAGCTAGGGCATACCTGCCTGCACTACAAGATCAGAGAGCTCCTCTATGTCTCTTTTCATGTAGCCAGGGAGGTATGTCTCAGGTCATTCACACCAACATGGACAATGGCAAAGTCATATTTGTACCTGTTGTGGAGTGACCTAAGTGTGTGCATTATGTGGTGGATTCTGGCACCCAACAGGCAGCTGACCATAACTTTCTCCTTATTAAATCTAGTGAGTGGGACATCAGTGTGCTTTACTATTGAGTCACCTATGACTAGTGCATTGGGTACGTTGTTTTGCCTTATGGGCTTTGGTTGAGTGGCACACTGTTTATGTGAGCTATATGTCTCATTGATTGTGCTGGGATGTGGTGGTTGTTTGCATTTCTGCCTCAGAGGTCTCTGTTGTTTGGGCAGATTTTTATTGAGAGCCTTCGCAAAACTAGGTGTTTGTTTTGTGTTACTATGTGAGGATTGTAGTGGTGTATGTTTTGGAGGGCTATGTATTGAATGTGGTGTGGTGCAGGTGTTAACCTTCCACTCTTTACTGGCTAATCCAGTCTTGGCTGGAGAGTGCTTGGCTTCCAGTTTGGCTATATATGTGCATCTCTCACAAGTCATAGTGATGGGATGTAAGAGGAGAGGATTGTCTGTGTACATGAAGCAGTTGTTACATTGCCTCAGGATGCCCAAGTTCACCAGGTTGATAGGAGAAAGCACAGGGAACTGATATGCCTGGATATGAGCTCAATATATTAAGTACTGTAGCCTTTTACAGGAAAAATGTCACTCAAAGTGTCTGAGTCTGTACAAAGCACTGCCAAACACTTGAGGGGAAACTAATACATAGACCTGAAAATTTAAAGATGAAGTATTTAGGCAAATATTCTGAAATAAGAAGAAATCAAGCAGTACTTACTGAAAATAATGAATTAGCTTGTCAAGAATGATAAAAAGAGGGAAGTTGCATGAATGGCTACTGCCTGACTACTACTAATGCTGCTCTCAGCACAGCTTCACTCTGTTGGGATACAATACTCCTTTGGTTCTTCTCACACCAGAAGCAAAATGTTAGCACCAATCCCAAGAAGAGAAGCAGGCCACGGCCTGTTTGGTGATCCACAGTCTTGTCCCAGATGATGCAAGGGTCTGCAGGCTTCCAGACATTTTCTGGTAGATGCCTCGAATAGAAACTAGACCAATCAGGTACATTACGCATAGACACTCACTTTCCAACCAGAAAGAGTCAGGAATCAATGCACTCTGCTACTACTCTCACCAGGATCAGAAAATAAGTACAGTTTCCAAGCTGTCACCTATAAAGCAGTTATTAAGCTTTCTGTTGATCAGCGGTCTCCAGGAAATAATGTAACTGCACTCTTTCTCTCAACAGGAGAAAACAGAAGCACTAATCCCAAGATGACTACTGAGAGGCAGAATGTGGGCTCCCAAAAACTGGTGGTCTTGCAATAGACACTTAAAGGTAAGATAAAAAATGGTTTATCCTAAAGACTGCAGTGTTCACTAGAGGAGTTAGATGTGAAACTAGGTAACTTAAGTTTTACCTGTCTAAAAAGTGAAGTTTTAGTGTAGAGTCACTATTTTTAAAACAGCAAGATAGATTGAAATGGGGTGTTCACTTTTTTATTCTGGTACTATGGAATACAGTAGGATGGCCAATAAAGTTGAATAGTTGAAAGGGGGTGATTTTACAAAATGATAATGTTGTGCTTACTCAAACCAACCAGTAAAAGCAGAGAGGAAATGAGATATATGGTCAAATTAACATAAAGAGCAGGCAACTAGAAAGACAGTGGTGTTTAAGAACACAACAAGAACTGGGTAGGAGGGTGGGGAAAATTTCTGTCTGACTCACAAGAGACAGAGCTGTGGTATCTTTGGATGTTTTAATATGCAGTTAAAAGCAGAATACAAGTAAACACAGTGTAAAGAAAACAAATCACAGTCTACAAAATAGAAAAAGGCAATAAAGTAATACAGAATACAACAAATAAAAAGTAAATTAACCTTTCCCTCCCAGCAAACTGTAGCAGAGTCTGGGTGAGCCTTTCCATTAAGGCCATGGCCAGTTTATTTAGTTTTTTTATAATACCTGAGTGTGAGTTATGTCTAATGCCTTGGTCAAGTCAAGTTATGTGGAATGCACATTCTATCCTTCATTCATGGCCTTGGTGACCTTCTGGAAGAAGTAAACAAGATTTAACTGATCCAGTCTTAATGAAAAAAATGGGTTGGTTACACAGTTGGGAGATTACCTATGCCCTTGCTGATAAGGTCCATAATGATTCTTTCCAGTGGCTTACAGATGAGGCTAGTCAAGCTTATGGGTCTATAATTACCTATGTCAGGTGATGCCCCCCCCCCCTGTTCAGACAGATGACTGTTGCTGTCCACCATTCTGCCAGAAAATAGCCTGTATGGAGGCTGTGGCTAAGTAGGGATCCAACTATGTCTGTTGGGTCATGTTTTAATTTATTGATAAGGCAACCTGGGATGTTGTCAGGTCTCACTGATGCCATGTTTTTAGCCTTAGAGAGTGCACAGATGAGCTTGTCTCTTAAGAAAATATGCTGAGTAATATTTGTATGTATACATTGGGTGATGAACAGTGGGGTCAGGGAGTGAATTTGATCCAAATCTGTCAGCTAGCAGGTTGTATAATACCTCTAGCTGAGTATTGGTAGAGCCTTCCACACTTATCTGTGGGCATAGCTGTGTATTCTCCTTAAGATGTTGCACTTACTTAAAAAAAAAAGAGTTGTGAGAACACTACCAAATACAACCTTGGACACGCATCACATGACACACAGTGTTAAGACAGTCGCACACCTCTTCCTAGTTCACGTCATTACATCATATGCCTACATGTTTATCACTGAAAATGTGTGTGTGTGTGTGTGTGTGTGTGTGTGTGTGTGTGTGTGTGTGTGTGTGTGTGTGTGTGGTCTCTGATACCATATATGGGCATATAACAAATGAGGCTGATGTGGTGCATGCAGAACCGTTAATAACACAACTGCTGACAGTCTCACAATGCTGCTGGGCAACACCTGAATAATCCTTGTGAATAGCAACACAATTCCCCAAGGTTGCAAGTGAATCTGACCTGGTTATAGGTTTGTGTATATAACAGCATTACAATATGTGGATAAAACAAGACATATGTGCCCATGTGATCAGTATGATATAATATTGCTGTATGTCACATAGTATTTCATGATGGTAGGTATACACATGCACACATGTACCATATTGCAAGTGTCACTGTGATGGCTGAATAAAAAATGTGCAGAATGTTAATATACTCTACTGCAAGAACACATGCCTTAATAAGGCAGCAATATGCATGACATCATCCCATGTTAACAGTCCTTAAGAGGCATATTACCACAGCTTTTATGGAAGGAACATGTAATAAAATGGCAGCAGTGTCCATTAATACATTACGTCATATCACATATTGGAATACACTGTTGTAGGCCTATCATATATCCACACCTTAACACAGCACATGTGGATGACAGCAGCATTGACATGTGTAATATTCACAGGGTCATGGGATGTTACTAGGCTAATAGCCAACATCGCATAAAATTCTAGATATTATAGCATTTAAACCAAATCACCATATTTATAATAAGGTAGATAGTAGTGAGTCTATATTAGAAGCACAAAAATGCTTCTAAGTGAATATGGAATGGGTGACACATATTCATCGAATCGCATTTAAGCGATTCAATGAATATGTCATAGGGAAAAGAGATGGTTGGCCAACTTCACGGAGTTGCCCTTTCCTTCCCTATAGTGCGATCTTGGAGTTGGTATATTTAGTCGGGGGGGGGGTGGGGGGGTGGAGCGGATGTTAAATAATTTTTTTTTTTAGTGAACGGCCATGTAAGATTTTTCCCTAGGGAAAAATTCACTTATGTAGCTGTTCACTCTTGTTAGTTTTCATGCATTATGTGTCGACTTTTATGTAGTCGCACATATGCACTTTCATTCTTATAATATAGACCCACTAGTAGTGATACATGCATATGTGTATGTATGGGATTGTATTACATACTGCCTCTGTCCATATGTGACATTTTCACCACTCCATGATAGAATTAGCAATCACTCATCCAGTGATCTGCTGACGGCTTGCAGTGAGTCCTTGAAGGGCTGTGCTTCATGATGCATGAATGCATATATAAGATACTGAAATCTTCCATGATTCTGCAGGAAGCATGTCATGTTGGCAAAGGGAATTTTTGGTTCTTGTATTCATGGGTCTATGTTAAAGTTTCTTCTGCATGGACTTGAAATGAAAAGAGATTGAGAAGATCATATACTGGCAGCAATATACCACACGCGCACACACACACATACACACACACGCACACACACACACACACACACACACACACACACACACACACGCACACACGCACACACACACACACACACACACACACACACACACACACACACACACACACACACACACACACACACACACACACATGCACACAGCAATTGAATGAGGTCAGATTTGAGCATTATGCCTGTGTAGGCCAGTAGACCACCATGAATGCCTGACTTTACATTGTCACAGTGCACTTTACAGCATCAGTGTATACTGAGAAGAAGATGTTGGGAGGAGTGTGTCACAAAGATGTGGATTCACATCTTGGTGTAAAATTGTCTACGCACTCATATTTGAATGAACACACACACACACACACACACACACACACACACACACACATACACACTTAGCCTGCTGTGAGATGAGAACCACAAACTATTTAGCTACACAAGCTAGAGAACACAGTAGTTAATGCTTATGCCAACAGAGACATCTGAATGTAAAACTGTCAGTGTAAAATTTACAGGGGATCACATGATAAGTGTATGCTGATAAGAAATAGAGAGGAGTGCATGACAAAGCTGTGGTCTCACATAGTTCATAGGTTAGGTTTTAAAATTGTCTCCAAACTGATAATATTATGAACATACACACACAAGTTGACTACAGTGAGATTCCAGCCCCCTACCTAGCTATCTATATTAGCTACAGAACACAGTATTGAATGCAAGCACTACAATACAAGTCTGACCTTCATATTGTCAGGCAACACTTTATAGCAGATGATATCTTCAGCTTCTGGTGAGAAGAAGATGTTAGTAGGAGTGTCTCACATGCTGTTCTAAACATGGTCTCCAGAATGAGAGTTAGCTGAATACAAACACACACACACACACACACACACACACACACACACACACACACACACACACGTGTGTGCGCTGACAACAGTGATATTAGCACCCCTGCATATCTACAGAACACAGTACTTAATGCAAGTGCCACAGTACAAGCCTGACTTTTATACTGTCAGAGAACAATTTATAACAGATGACATCATTGTTGTATGTTGGGAGGGCTGTATGAACTTGCTGTGTAGTCATGTATGACTGTACATTTTTTTTTCAATGAGACCTGAGTGAAGTCAGCAGGACACAGACTCATGCTATTCTGACTATGTACACACACACGCACACACACACACAAGTTGACTGCAGTGTGATTACCCCCCCCTTCTTACCTAGTTATTCAAGCTAGAAAATACAGTACTTAATACAAGCAGCAGTGCACAAGTCTGACTCTTTCACTGTCACAGAATACTTTATAGCAGATGACATCATCAGTGTATGTTGGGAAGAAGATGAGAGAGCTATATGAATGTGCTGTGTATTCACTGTACATCTGTAAAACTATGTTCTCCATGAAACTTGAATGATGACAGTAAGACACAGATTAAGTCTCTTCTGATTATGCACATGCACAATTACATATGCAGGCACACACACAATTTGTCTGCTGTACAATTTGAACCCATACCTATTTATTCCAGCTGAAGAACACATTAGTCAACATCTGCACCCTCAATGAAATATGATTTTTTTTCCTTGTCATAGTGATCTTTAAGAGGTTGTCATAATATTTATGTTGCAGGTAACATTACTGTTATAAGACTGCTGTGTAAAGTGTTGACTTTGGATTTGCTTTTCTTCTAAAATATTGTTAGTAGTTCCTATTGTCTCATGAAAAAGATACATGTTTATTAGTCTGGCCATAGCAAATAATCCTTACAATATGCATATATTGCATATATGCATTTAAAGATAATACAGATTAAGTTAACAACATGGTATTTATACCAGTTTTAAATAAATTAATATTAAATAATTATATTTTTGTAATTAGAATGTCATTGTTCCTTGTGGGAATTGCACTCACTGAATCTGAATACACTATTACACTTGCCTCCTCCAATTTCCTTGAGCTACAGAATAAAGTATAAATGCTTGCTTTTACAGTTAAGATATACATGCTTAAGTTGTTAGTAATGTATGGAAGAGCACTAATTTTAATAAGATCATATTTATTTGTGCTGCATACATTCCTCTTAGTTCTCTGAGTCTTTCTAATAATTCAGCATTTGCTGAAATCTTCTAAGCAGCTGAAAAATAAAGAAGGAGAGAAAAAGAGACACGAAAACATTATGACATCATTATGTGTAATAGTCTAGGCTAGCTACAGCTTTCTATATCCAGCCACTGGTTGTGCCTGCTTGTGCCATTTCAGGTCATTATAATGATGCCTGCATTGCTTCCCAGTGTTTTCAATGCCAGTCACACTGGACACAGCCTTTGCTGGACTGTTTCAAGCCTCAGACTTATACTGAGACCAAGTACAGTCGCCCTGCAGAAACCTACAGCTGTAGCACCTTATGAGGAGTGCAGTGAATATTCCTGGCTCCTCTACACCCCATCTTTGAGCTATGAATTGGATACCATCCTTCCCAGCTTCTGCCATGTCTGCACAGGTCATCCAACAATTTGTGATATCGAGTCTTACAGCCAGTGTGCAAACCTGCACAACTATGCCAACTGTGTTTGCATGATGTTAAGTGGAGAGCAACATTGCCAAACAGGGAGGAAGCCAGTTTATGAAATAGTAAAGATAATGTGACAGTTGGCATTATTTCATGTCTTGTCTGCTGCTATACCAGACAAAAGTTTTTCCAGTGGTCGACTCAACACCAATATGTTAAATTACTTGATTTTTAAGACCTAAATTGGAGATGATCAATGGTATGACTTGACATATATTTTATGGGGCCTTACACACTGATAAAAGTAATTTGTACAATTTGAGATTCAAACCTATGTAAATTAGAGAATACATATACTTTCACATAGGTGTTTTTCCTCATAGCCATAAAAGAAGTGTTTGCCAAACATGGTCATTAATTATATATACACATTAAAGAATGAGTGGTGATACATTTCAGTTAACCATGTGTGTGTGACCTGACAATGTTCTGGTTTATGCATTCTCAGGTGTGATGCAGGAGTAATGTGTGACAATGTATTGAAATGCATATATTTGTATTACTTTCAGAGTAGATTTCTGAGTTCTCCATCAGACCACACAATACATCCTGTTTTACAGTTGTGTTTGTGTTATGTGAGTTGTGTATATGACTGTCAGTAAAGCATGAAGTCCATCCTAGGGCAGAAAACAATTATTAATTACATAACCATATATGTCATGATACCCCCAGTTACACATATAACTCATATGATATCATGTGTATGTTCAATCAACCTGCTATACAAAGTTATTGTTAATTATAATTATCTTTATATTGTTATTTTTTTATAAATTAAAGTGGAGCACCATTTAAAAAAATAGAATGTGCTGAATTAGAACCCTGGTTCATCTGTGATGTGGCCAAGAACTTACACCTGGTGCTACATGGAAAGCTAGGGAGCAAGTGTATGTTTTACACTCAGTACTGTCCAGAGTGCTTACCACTGCACAATGCTGCTTAACGTGTTTGCGTGAAGGAAGGTAAAACAAATAATGTTTCATTTTTGCAAGTAACAATGTTTCTTTTTTTGTCTGTGGTAGTGAATCCTGTTTGTGCACAGGTGAGCAATGTGCAAATATTACAGGCAAAATATAATATACATAATTTTCTTAAAGTATGTTTATGATCATTGATCATTAAAAACAAAAATGTGGGACTCGAACTATGGTCTACCAATCTTATTTATTATGTGCCTCAATGTATTTACAAGGTGTACTATTTACACATTTGGTTCACAGGTATAATTTATGCTGTGATTATTATCCTAGGTGCTGACTGCTGTTCAATGCCGTTAAGCATGATTGCACTTCCTAAGGCAGCTGATGTTGATTTTTAAACATTTATACATTTCTTCATGTGTGTGATAAGCCATGCACAGTGCAAATATTAATAACATAAAAATAATCAGTTTAACACATGTTAAATCATCACACAGCTCTACATTTGAACTTTCATGGTAATGAAATTACAAAACACAGTGGGAATGTGTTATCTCTCATTGAAACAAACACAATTTTGCAGCAGCAATCAAATCATGTGCATACAAGCAATTCACATTTCCTCTACAGTATTAACAAGACATACACTTGGACATTCTCGGTTGATTGTGCATGTGTGGCTCATGTACTTAGTGCAAGGAGTGATCACACAAATATTTATGAATATGTTTGCACAAATGTAACTCTGTCTTCTCTTTGTACTTGTGTTCATTCTTACCCTATATTTGTTGTTATCTCAGACATGCAGTGCATTGTGTATCATTCTCCTTAAACTGCATGATAAAAATACATGACAGTGAAAAATATTTTTTTAGCACAGGCAGGACACTCCACCTATTATTGAACAAAAATGATAAATGTGTGTTGTTTTGTTTCATTTAAAAGCTTGCTGAAGTTATTTCCACACTTTGTAAAGGTATGCTAACTAACACACATATTGAAATAAGGTTGTCTGAATTGCTGTTGTGTTTGCTTTCTCTCTCACACTAATCATTCACAGTTGCAAGCCATTAGCAGCCAACAGTGGTGTAGAGCCTGTACTATCTTTACATCTGCTACATGAATTCAAAAGTTTGGTATTCAGCGGTTCTAATTAGTTCACACCTCATTTCCATCTTCATCATGCTCAGAGGGCTGAATCTATACTATAAAAGGTTACCGTGTGGCTAGGTAAATTGAAGATGAGGAGACTTGTGTATTTGGACAAAACAGAAAGTTTGGTATTCATTTGAAGGTGATTTACCTGTAGAGATGGCTTCTAATTTAGCTAAGGTAAGCTTGTATTATTCAAGTGCATTCTAATTTTAGAGAAAATGTTACAAATCTATTTATATATCCAGGAGACAATGGAACTTTTATCTGTATGCACTTCTAATACTTCACTGTTGGCACATGCATTTTTGGCAGGCATTTACATTTCACAGATAGGCAGGTTATAAATGTTCATCACCAGTATTATTTTTACAATTTGATTTCACAATATTCTATGCTACTGAAGAGAAATGTAATATATGTGTAACTGACACAGGTGTTATGCTTCTGTGATAGCCCAGGACTACCTCCAGGGGAGTAGTGGATACAGTGAGAACTGGCTGCCAAGCATAAATTGTCTTTTCCTGTTGTAAATGTGTACACATCACGATAATTGTGTGTAAATAGCATATATATAATTAATGTTGTGGTATTCCTTTGTTTGTATGAACCTTCATTTGTTTGTTGTTTTTGGGGTCAGTGAGTCACCTACCAATCTGGGTTCCAAGAACAAAAGTGTTTTTCAAGTACTTTTCTGTTGAAAATGTGTATGCATTCTGATATTTCAGTGAGAAGCATAATACATTACTTAAATGGTATTCCTTGGTTTGGATAATCCTTGGTTTGTGTGTGAGGAGAGGTAGTATAAGCACATAACCTTCAGTTTTACTATATGAAAAGTGTGTTTCCAGTGCTTAATGTTGACAAATGTATATGTAAGCAGTACATTAGTTATGTGATATTTATGTGTTTTATCTTTCTCTGTTTTATGCCACATAGGATTATGGCAGTCAAGTCTACAAATCCACAAAAAACACATTTGGTTAATCTGAAAATGAAGTGGCAATTCAGGCTTTCAGGTGCCATGGAGCCTTTCTGCTTGAAAGAGGACATGGGGATATGGAAGCCAGAATGTAGATTTGGAACCAGTTAGTGAACAATGTCAGTGCAGTAGGAGGTTGCAGCAGAAATTATGGTTAGGTGCATCACTGAGCCACTGATATGATTTAATCAGTCTGGAGGACAGCAGTGCTGTCCCATATTGATGTCATTGCTGGACAACTCACACAACTTTTATTTAGGTACATTTGCAAGTAACAGTATGCAAGTATCTGCCATTCATTTACTTTTCTATTCCAGGTTCAACAATAACCTTGATAGTTCTGTAGTTATAACTGTTTTAATTTGGATCTGACTCTATCTGATGCTAGTAGTACACAGCTATTACATGGGTAAGTAAAGGTTGTGAGCATTGCCTGGCATCAATTTTATTGTGTTTATGTTCACAGAATGAAAGTTGTACCCCTTAAGTGGTGAGCATGTTTGCTATCCATTGCCTCTTGGCCAGGGCAAGAACATATTGTGCATGCATACGTATTACTACACCCAGAGTGGCAGGTGGTTCCCCTTCTGAGTTCTCACCTGCATGTGGTTGTGGTAACCTTGCCAGCTGTGGTAGAATGTTTTCCTCTTCTACTTGGTCTTCCTGTTCCAGCTGTTTTCTTAGGATAATATTGTGTAGGGCAGCAGAGATAGTGAAACTTTCAGCACAAGTAGTGGGATCATACTGCAGGGCCCTCCCAATGTATCTAGGCATCAAAACCATGTCTTCAACAGCCCAAACAAATTATCTATGATGTTTCTTGTTTGAGCATGTGCCTCATTATAGTGTTTCTCTGTGGGTGTGTATAGATTTCTGGTGGGTCTCATCAGCCACAGTTTCAGTGCATACCCTGCATCACCCAGTAAATGGTCTTGGAGGATATCCACCCTGGAAAACCTCTGGTGAAGGTGAGAGTTGTGTCAGATATGGGAGTCATGGTAACTGCTGGGGTTGCCAGCACACAAATTCAGGATGATTCCCTTAGCATTGCACATGACCTGGCAGTTAATGGAGTGGAAGCCCTTTTTGTTTATGTAGACTCTTCCCTGTTCCATGGGTGGTGCTTTGATCACAATGTGTGTGCAGTCTATGGCACCCAAGGCAACAAGGAAGTGTCCTATTGGGTAGAAATCCTGCATTGCTATAGCTCTGTCCTCAAGGGTACAGGGAAAAATATATATGTAGACACTGGCATGCTGTTGCATAGCATTTAGGAATTAATGTATGATCCTGGATGCTGATGCCTATGACACCCCCAGCATGTCCCCTGTTGGTCTCTGGAAGGTTTTGTAGCTAAAATTCTGAGTGCTACATATACCTTAGTCTCTACAGGTATTGGTTCTCCTCGGTTTGCCCTTACTGTCAGTTGAGAATGACAGAGGTTGCAGAGTTCTTGTAGTGTGCCTCTACCTACCCAGTAGCACTCTAATATTTCTACCTCATGCAGACTATGAAAAGTTAAACTGGGTCTAAACACACTTCTCCTTCTTGGCCAAGGTCTATTAGCAGCAGCAGCATAGACTTGAGCCTGTTGTACATACACACACAGAAAAGCAACAGCAGCCCCTAACATTCTTTCCTCTAGTGTAGTTTCTGTGGCTGTGATACAATAGGTTTTGTAATTTGAGGGCAAAACCTACACTGTGTGTACATGATTGCTTTATAGTTTGTTGAAGATTCCCTCCATTTTGGATTGTTTGATTAGCATACAATTCAGCTGCTTATGTTGTAATTAGCAGCAACAATGTTTTCTGGATTTGTGTGGCTCTACACACAGTGTACAGATGCTTACTCAAGACAAAATGGCATGCTACTGTCTGTGCATTGTGGTATCATGCACACATGGATGTTCTTCGTGTTTCACTGTTGCAGTCATCACATTTGGGTTATCTGCTTGCAGTAGCCCTCAGTCGGCCTGATTATCAAAGTCTTGGGTCCTGCTTCGGTTGCTATCTCATCTTCCATGATGTCAGGAAGTCAGGGGTATAAAGCATGCAGCCGATGCCATTACATCAGTCTTTCTTGCCGTGCGGTGCCCAAAGCAGAAGCAGTTCGCAAATGCCGGTCGGCCGACTCTTGAAATTTTCGTTTTCGAGTTTCAGAACTGAAGTCTTCAACTAAAGCTAAGTACGCCATTAGGGAAACTTTTTCTTGCTCTAATCCAATGTCAGTAAAAGTCAATAATTGTATTTCTTGTGAAAAGCAAATACCTCATAAAGATTTTAATTTATACTGTATTCCTTGCCTAGGCCCTGACCTCAACGTACCTCGCTGTCAGTTTTGTGCCTTATTTAAACCATGAACTATTCATTGTCGGTACATTTTAGCTTCTAAATATCTTGGTGCTCGGTTCAATTATCCAGATATGTCTTTGGTAAGCCACCCGACTACTGATATTCTGAGAAAACGCAAACATAAAGACAGAGACAGGCCGCCTAGGTAAAAGCTGCCGATGATGCTTAACCTAAGGTAGTAACCAGTTTGCCGGTACTCAGTGAGGTGCTTTCACAGCCCCTGATACCCACTACTTCAGATTTGTAGGCCTCTACTGAGACCCATTCGGAGTCTGGTATGCCGTGAGATGCTTCAACTGTGGAACCTGCGGATGTCTCTACCTTGGATGGATCCGGAGCCGCTGTGCAGGCACCGGCTTTTGAAGGTGTATTCAGGCCTACTGACTTGCATATTAAACTGACGCCATCTTCTTCTTCTAGTCCTAAAACTCAAACTATGCCTAGGAAACTGATGCCCAGACCAAATTGTCAGGCGTCTATGCCTAAAAAACAAATGATAAGAATGGCTGAAGACCTTATTACTTTAATCAGGGGAAGCCAACCTTCCCCCTCTAAGAGACCTAGGACTGAATTTTATTATGATACTTCTGACCAGGATTCTGAAATTTCTGTCTCCTCTGATGATCAGGATTTACCCTTTTCTACCTATGAGGACTCTGATGCAGAGGAGTCTATTCCCTCTGCTTCTCCCCAGATGATTTTTCTTTTGGTGAAACCTTGCATACTCTTTGGGAGCATTTTCACTGGGAAAGTCAGGATTACTCTGATTCTAAAAAGAGGCTTAGAGATTTCTTACTCCTGCCCCAACACAGGCCTTTAGCTATCCCTCCTGTGCTGGACATTGTTGATGATGCCTTTTCGAAACCTAGCTTGGCCCCTGACTCTTTACCTCCTGCTCCCAGAAAACCTGATAGATATTACAGGGTTCCTTATTCTCACAAGTTCCTTTTTAAAAATCCTACTGTGGATCCTGAGACCATTTCACAGGGACCCAAGGGCATTAAGGCTACTACTGCCAAAAATCCTACTCCCTCTGCTAGAGATTCCAGGGCCCTGGATAGATGGGGTAAGTAGGTATACACCTCTGCAACCTTGGCCATCAGGGCCTTAAATTGCCAGTTTCCTATGTTAAAGTATCAGTGGCATATTATAGGATTGCTTAAACAGAAAATGATGTTGATTCCTGATTGTGCTGAAAATAAGGATTTACAGGATTTAATGCATTCTGCTGAACAGGTTAGAAAACAAATTCATTTGACAACTTACTTCAGACTAGTGGCCACAAAAACCCTGCTATCTGCAAGGCAAATACTGCAAGCCTTGGGGTTCATGACCTCGTGCATTCTACTAATTCCATATGCAAGACTGCTTATGAGGAAACTACAATGGTATCTAAAAAGCCTATGCTGTCAAGATTCTCAGGATCTAGAAGCAATGATTCCTATCATACCTTGCCTACGGTTAGAATTCCTTTGGTGGGCAGAGGCCTGCCACCAAAACAAGGGACTACCATTCACTCTACCTCCTGCCGCCTAAACCCTAACAACAGACGCATCAGACTATGCATGGCGGGTCTCACCTGGCAGGGAAGTGCATTCAGGGCAAATGGAACCCAAGTCAAATGCACCTGCATATCAATAAAAAGAAATGTTAGCTGTGCAGAATGCTCTGACAGCCTTCAAGGACCACATTCTTCCAGGACAATTAATGGTAAAGCTGGACAACACCACTGTTATGTCGTACATAAACAAGTAGGGGGGTACCCATTCTTACTCCCTCTGCAGACTAGCCATGGCTCTGTGGAACACAGTCTTGAGCTACCAAGTGCATCTACAGGCTCAATTTCTGCCAGGAAAACTAAATACACTGGCAGATGAACTAAGCAGAAATCTCATGAACCCACATGAGTGGAAACTGGAACCAAAGATTTTCAACATGTTGACCAACAAATGGGAGATCCCAGATATTGACCTGTTTGCCTCCCCCCAGAACTACCAATTGGACAAATTCTACACAAGGACTCCCCACAAACAAGCTTGGAAAGTGGATGCTCTGTCCTTCAGCTGGAAAAATCTATCAGTTTATGCCTTTCCTCTTCTGCCTCTCCTCTCAAAAGTACTACTAATGATCAAACAGGACAAACCAAGGATGATACTGATTGCACCAGACTGGCCACGCCAACACTGGTACCCCCTCTTGTGCAGTGTGTCACAGCTGGCCCCATGGCACCTACCTCAGACCCCTACCCTGCTGTCTCAGCAGGAGAGCCAGATTCTGCACCCCCAGCTTGAAACCCTGAACCTGGCAGCCTGGCTAATTACCAAATTTCTCAATTACCATCCGTCAGTAGACAAGTGTTGGATGTCATTTTGGAGACAAGGAGGCCTAGTACTAGAAAATCTTATGCTGAAAAATGGAAAAGATTCTGTGCCTGGAGCCAAACTCAAGGGATGGCCACAGCAGCCCCCAATTTACCTCAGATTCTTCAATACTTACTGAGATGCTTCACAAGGGCCCTTCCCTTTCCTCCATCAAAATTCACACCTCAGCCATTTCTGCTCATTACAACACAGAACCACCCCTCTTCTCTCATCCACTGCTGAAGCAATTCTTCACAAGGGCCAAAAACTTAAGGCCACCCAGGAGAGCCCCAACTCCAGCCTGGGACCCTAATTTTGTATTGGAAAAACTCACGCTTCCTCCTTTTGAGCCAGTTGCAACTGCAGAGTTAAAATTCCTTTCTTGGAAAACAGCTTTCCTTTTAGCAATCATTTCAACAAGAAGGGTATCTGAATTACAGGCCCTTATGGCAGTGGAGCCTTTCATCATCTTTCATGTGGGCAGGGTTCCCATCAGGACCAATCCCTCTTTCATGCCCAAGGTGGTATCCAGTGTGGCTCTTAATCAGTCCATTCATTTGCCAACCTTCTTTTCTAATCCACAGAACAAAGGGGAATGGATGCTGCACTCCTTAGATGTGCACAGACAACTTAGATTTTACTTGGACAGGACTAAACCTCAAAGGAAATCTGAACAACTGCTGGTGGCATTTCCTGTAGGGGCAGAGGGGAAGGCTATTTCAAAGCAAACCATTTCTAAATGGATAGGCCATTGCATTAATTTCTGCTATAAGCACCATGGAAGACCTATCCTACAGGGGATTAGACCCCATTCAACCAGGGCTGCATCTACCTCTTCAGCCTTCCTCAGAGGTGTCCCTACCAGAGATATCCTAGAAGCTGCTGCCTAGAGTTCTGTACATACTTTCACCAAGCATTACCATTTTCCAATTTTCTCTAAATCCAGAGCTGGCTTTGCCACTGCAGTCTTGCAGGGCCTTATAGGTGGTCCTAATGCTATCTAAATTCCTCCTCCCACCCTTAGCTTTGGGAATCTACCCAAATGTGATGACTGCAACAGTGAAACACAAAGAACATAGTACAGTTGTGTACACCTACCATAAATGTAGACGTTCGAGTGTATTCACTGTTGCAGTCCTGGTTACCCCCCCCCCCCTCCAGCCCCCTGACTTATTTTGGCCATACCTCTATTCTCCTCTACTATACTTAAAAGCTTTTTGGTGTATTTACTTTTTTGCTGGAGGTATAACCTTATATATATATATATATATATATATATATATATATATATATATATATATATATATATATATATATCTATATATATATATATATATATATATATATATATATATATATATATATATATTTAATTGCTTCCCATTAAGGGGGGGCACCTGACATCTGGGGCAAGAAAAACTGATGCAATGGCATCGGCTGCATGCTTTATACCCCTGACTTTCTGATGTCATGGAAGATGAGACAGCAACCGACGCAGGACCCAAGACTTTGATAATCAGGCTGAATGAGGGCTACTGCAAACAGATAACTGAAATGTGATGACTGCAACGGTGAATACACTTGAACATCTACATTTATGGTAAGTGTACACAACTGTACTTTTTAGTGAGATATGTAGGGTTTATTGAATCTAACAAAATGTGCCACTACTGTGATACAGAATTTAACAGTTACTTTGCAGGGGCCCTGAAGTTTATCAGTAACAGGATTTCTTCTAAAATATTGTTAGTAGTTCCTATTCTCTCATGAAAAAGACAGGTATTAGTCTGGGCATAAAACAAAATGACAGTAGCTAGCCTGTGTTTTCTGAACTATGCTGTCACTTCTTTGCTTATTGAAAAGATGAAGAGAACATCTGTGCATTACTAATCATAAAGAAAACAGTGGCAATAAGTTGAATTAGAACTTGGTGTTTTAAAGTTTTACATGCCATGCTTTCATTTACCAGGGCTCAGAATATACACACCAGTTAAATTCAATGTTTAATAACATTGTTTACTTTGTTAGCTTAAAAAAGCTTAAACATGATAATTTCTGTCTGTAAGAGTTTTATTCTCATAATTTTGATTAGTAGTATGATTCTTAAATATTCACCTTTCAGTTTATGTCTCCCAAATCTCACATGCTTAGTTTTTGATGTATTTATCAGCTTATTAATCTGCTGTGTCCAAATGGTCAATTTAGTCAAGATCTTTTACAGACATGCCTTATCTGTAACACATGTAATCAGTTTACCCAATTTCAGGTCATCTGCATATAGACTGTAGAACACCTCAGATGAAAAAGTTAGGTCTGAAAGATACAATCTAAACAAGTCAGGACCTAGGAAAGAACCCTGCGAGACACCCTGACTGTAACCAAGGATTTCACCTGTGCAGTTGTTGTTGGATACTTACCATGTCCTATTTGTAAGGCATGCAGCTATCCATCTTATCAAAAGTACATTGTTCTAATTTATTAATTGGCGTCTATATAAATTACATCACAGCACAATTTTTCATTCATAGCTGTTAATATATTGTTATAGAACATTGTGTTACAGGTGGTAATAGATCTATTTTCAACATATGCATGCTGATATATGGTTTCAAGTCCCAACCTATCCAGTTCTGACAATAACTTATCCCATATTACCTTCTCCATTATTTTTCCACAACATTAAAGTAGACATAAGGGTCTATATGACTCTGGGTTTGTCCTACTCCCCTTTCCCTTAAAGACAGGTTTAATAAGTGCATGTATCCAATCTTGAGGAATCTCCCCATATTTATTTGACCTAGTAAATAATAGATATAATGGTACTATAAGTTCTTGCTGAAGTGTTCTCGGGTCATTATTACTAATTCCGTCTCCACCCTATACTTTGTTTGGATCCAGTTTGCACAGTTCTTTTTCAATATAATCTAATTTGATTCTAGTTTCTGCAGTTAGCTGAATGTCAATAGGATAACGTATCACCCCCTTTGCAGAGCCAAATTGTTTTGTGTAAGATTTTGTAAATACATCTATAATTTTTTGTAGCTGATAATAAATTTTAGAATCTACACACTGTTTATAAATTTGTATGTCTGGACTCCTTCAACATCATATGTATCTATTAAAAAAGTTTCCTATTATGGTCAATATCTTTATATAAATTTCCTTAAAATCTGTCTTGGTCTTGTCTCACACTACATTTAATCTGTTTGTCCAGCTTCTTTATTTCAGTTTTCAAAGTCGTAATTCGACCTCTCTTCCATTTCTTATATTTTTGTCTCTCACCTTAATCAGATATTTTGTTTTTATGGAAATATGTCCCCCTGATGTTGTATGCCTAGATCCTGATGTTAAGCATTTTTTTGATTGTTTTGTTCTCAATTTCTCTTTCAAAAATTTCCGCATTCCATCTGCAGTTTTTCCACTGAACACATCACTCCAGTTAGATTTACATAATGACTGTTTTGCTTCCATATGATCTGTCATTAGCCTTCTGTGCCTTGGTTTAGATTTCAATTTGGCATAATTATCTAGAAACAATTTAACCTTTATAATCCCATGGTCACTGTGCATCAACTGTGATAAAACTTGACTTGAAGTAATGGTGATTTCTTTAGGAAAACAATGTCTAGTGTGTTCCGTATCCTGGTAAGTTTTTACAGTCTGAAGCAGTTATTGTTCCTGAATATATGTTGTGAATAATTTCCTTACTAATGTTGTTGAATCAGTATTATTCCAGTCTGTTTCTGGTACATTTAAGTTCCCAGCTAATATTATTCTTCCCTCCTGTGTTTCATGCAAAAAATGTATTGATTCCTCTAGGTCATCTGCACTTGACTTTGGTTGTCTGTCTATACACTCCAACAATTGTTATGTTCGAGGGTTGTGTTTATTGTCAAAGTTACAAAGTCTATATCATTGGTGTTATCACTGAAAATGTAATAATCACAAGGTCTTTAACTCCTGTCATAACACCTCCACCTGATTTTTTGTTAGAATGTCTGTTACAGTAAAAACATTTATACCCTGACAGAACTGGTTTCCAGTCATTGTTCTTTAACCATGTTTCACAAACAATAACAACATAAATCTTATGGGAATGTAGCAAATTTTCCAATTAAAAAAAATTATTAATGCTCCTAGCGTTGACGACCATCAGAGATGCATCAAATGTTGCTATCTGTGAATAATTAAATTTTCGACCTGGCAAAAATCCTGCCTAGTGTTTGTCAAATATTGCAAAATATCTGCTGGTAATGTAATTTCCCAGTTCTATTGATCTCTGGATACATACTTCCTGCTAAATGGCCAGAACAAGCTAAAATTAAAAGCAAACGTATAGACACCCTCACAAATAATACCTTTTTTTGTGAAATAGACATAATCTAACTGTACAATTTAACTTACATGTAAGGAGTAGATGTCAATAGGTAATTTTTCAGGCTATTTTCTTTGCCTCTTTTATTAGGAGGGTACTTTGCCCACCTGCTGAGTGTCTGCAGTAGAAGACATAAATTCTAGATTACATTGTTTACTTCTTCCAAGCTTATCTGTGCCCAGATTACCTAAGCCACTCTGACTCATCACTAAGTCATGGCTTCTGCTTATTGTTAGAGACTGTTAATATGCATGTGTCTTTAACTTAACTCTGATCTGATTTTAGTTGGCTAGATGGTACTTTCTATTGTTTGATGGTGATATTTTTGCTCTTCAGTGAGACACAACACTGTTTATCACATGACTTTGGTCGATGCCCTGTGCAGTGTTTACTTTTCTATTTTGGAATTGCAAGTGACAATATAAATGTCTGAAAACTGTATACAGTTCAGAATAAAGTATCCCTGAAGTAATACACACAGGCAGGCATTCTTTTCATGGTCTCATGATAATTGCATTGTTTGTACTTTATACTGGCTTATTTGCCTCTCAGATATGAGTAATCAGGTATAATCATAGTAGATATGTATGCCTGCTCAGTAAGGAAAGTTGCATTAGAGAAGAATTAACAGAGAATGGTCCTCCACCTAAAAAAAATGGTCAATGTCCTCTAGAAGAAGTGCATTCCTTGGGCCAGGCAAACTGCTCTTCCTTCAGAGCAAGCCTCATATTATAACCTCAACATTATGCCAAAATGTGAGGCCCTCCTGTAAGTCAAACACAGCTGAGACATGACTTCAATGCAATGACACTACTTCCTCTATACCAGGGTTTAATGCCCATCATGTGGTTTTTGGATAATTGTTTTTGTCAGAAACACTATCAGTTCATGTCAAATTATCCACAACCTTAACAATTTCTGGAGGTCAAATCACCTTTAACAAGTCCAACTATTACTTCATTACTAACTTCAACTCCCCATCAACGTCTGAAAAAGATCATAGAGATTGCCTCAAAACCACTGAGTGATTAAATATCACACTTCTTGCTAGAGAACTTTAATGATGCAAGCATTGACTGGCACACTTACACTCTATGAATGAATATGGTCAGCGTTTCTAATATGTTATCAGTAATACTACACTGGATCAAATTGCCAAACTACCAACTAGAAGCTCTACTGTCCTTGTCCTTGTCCTTATCACCCTATCCCCCACCAGTGACCAACAGATATCCTTGGTTATGTCTGACAACAAATTAGTTACCTTCTCTGTCGGGTTTATTGGTACCCCCATCACTAAATGAAGTAATCTTAAGGGACTTCTTCATGGCAAACCTACTTAAATTTCTAAAATACCTATATAAGAATTCTCAACATCCCTCTCTCCACAAATGGACCCAAATTAGAGAGCTGTCACATTCAACTCAAGTTTTATACCAGTATCTACCCATCTGCTAAATATAATGCTAAATTCTGAAGTAAACCTCTCTAGTGCATCCTATATTAAGAAATGGTATAACAGAAGTAAAAAAATAATGAAAAGTATTAAGAAATCACAATTCTCCTATCTTAAAACCACACTAAAATGTGCCTGCAGGGAGCATTAGAATTCTATTAGAAAATGTAAAGCAGAGTATGAACTTAAGGTTTTGACAGATACCAAAGGAAACTAAATATTTTTCTTTAGTTATGCTAGGAAATGAATGGATAATGTTAAACAATGCACGGAGTTCATCCATAATAATATAACATATTCCAATCCCAGGGATATAGCCGATATATTAGCAGACAAATTTAGTACTAACTTTATAACACCTACCCACATTGTTGTTCCCACTATCCCTGAAAATTTAGTTCCCCCCTGTAACTACCTTAGAACAAGTCATAAAATCTTTGTTAAAGGCTAAGAATAATGTTGCTATGGGACTAGACAGCATATCAGGTTACATTCTTGGTCTATGAAATGTATGTAATGTCCAAGCCTCTACTTAGATTGCTAACCACAGCCTGTCCACAGGGTTTGTACCTGATGCCCGGAGAACAGCCCCCAAGACTCTTCTACACAACAGTTGTCCCTCTGGTGTCACAAGTATTTATAGCCCCATCAGTCTCACCACTGTTATATGCAAAAAAATTGAATGTATGATAGCAGAATTCCTTTAAGAAAACACAGGCAACTTAACTGATCTAGAACCCACTCAGTTTGGTTTTGTGAAGGAAAGGTCCTGTTTTCTGAACCTGGTAAACTTCTTTCAAAATTATGCAGAGCCTATGGACAGTGGTCATTCTGTGCGTGCTGCTTATCTTAACCTGAGCAAGGCTTTAGACACTATCCACCATGCAGGTATTATTGAAAAGTTAAAACAAAAACTGAAGCCAAAATGTTGTTTGCTGGATTGTAGATGATTTACCCAATGGATCCCAAGTAGTGAGAGTTGACTGTGCTCTCGCTGACTATAACATTATAACTAGTGTGATAATACAGGGATTAGTACTGGAACCTCATTTATTCTGCAGACATCCAAGCCAACATCCATAAAGTATAGTGGATCAAGTTTGCTTATGACTGCCACTGGGCACTGTTATTTGCTCTTCCACTGATAATAAACTGCTTCAAAAAGCCTGTAATATGCAAGGGTCCCCTTCAGATCATTGAATGACCATAATGTCAACACTCATATGGCTGAGATGACAACATTATATCTGCAAAACAGCACAAAAAAAGGAAAAAAATGTTTTTTTTTTTTGTTTTTTATTTAGAGTCAATATTTTGCAGATAAGATGTTGTCGTCTTGTCCATATGCATGTCGATGTTATGGCCGTTCGATGATCTGAAGTAGAACTATATGCACATACCTGGGATACTAAAAAAAGTCTCAAGTTAAATGCAAAAAAGTGCAGTATAGTAGTGTTCTGCAAAGAAGCTGTTCCCACTGGTAATGGTTTAAAATGTTGGGACTTGGAGTGCAAAGTTCTATAATTTGGAGACAAAATGACTGAAATAATCCAAACTTACATATACTGAGTATGAGATTACCATTTCTTGGAATATTCCCTTTTCTTCAAGGTATGGTGATCTCAGAGTTGGTATATTAGACTCAGGGGGAGTGAGAGGGGCTTGCATCCCCACGAGACACACACACATAGGGGGTGCAGGGAGACTTGTACTCAAACAAAAAACACATTTTAAAGGAGAAGAACAATATCTGATATTTTCTCTTCTCCTGCATCTTCAGGCATTTTTTTTGATCATCCAATACTCAGCAGTCTGAATTCTGACATTTCAATTAGGAGCCATTCCCACTTAATATATTATAAGTAGTGCTCATCTTCCAACAGATAAGGTCAAAGGTGAGCTGGATGCTTACATGGATCACTCTCTCTCATTTTCTCAGTTTTAAATGACACTACTATAAAAATCAACATTTAAATTTCTATCAACACTTCTGTATGCTTCCCCAGTTCTCATCAACCTTAAAAAGACAGATTTAATTAAACCTGAAACATGCTACAATAAAATAGCCCACATATTACCCACCACTGTCACTCCTTAAAAAAACTCTCCTGGTTAGAACTCCCACAACTTCTACCTATAACCAATTAACCTTAGCACATAAACTACTATATCATCCTGAAAAAACCCTGCCCTTCTAAATATTCTCAAGCCCCATATAACAAATCAAAATCTTTGGTCAACCAAATCTCTACTACAAGTGTCCAAATCCACAAATATGGCAGGGGACTCCCTATTTTCTTATCATGTCGCAACAAGGTGGAATTCACTACCTCACAGCAAAGGTGGAATTCACTACCTCACAGCATCAGAACTAACACAAATACCAACCAATTCAAAATGATTCTTAAAAATTATCTTAAAGACACCTGGCTTTGCTCTTGTACTACTCCAAGCTAACTAGTTTTAATAGTTTCTGGTCATACTTTTTCTTCTTCACAGACCACCTCATAATCTATGCTCTCTCTCATGTCTTGATAATCTCTAACCTCATCCTTTTCTATCCGATCTCCACCCCCTACTAACCTGTCCTCAGTTTACTTGAGAAACTATAATGTCTACACGACAATAAGGAATTATATTAGATGGTTGCATAATACAAATATTAGCTATAGAGCCTAAAATGTAATTTATGGTGTACTGTATGTCTTGTATACTTTTTGTATAATTTCTTGTATAAATTTTGTATAATCTCTACTTGTGGAGCTTTTCCCCCTGGATCTCCACTGAAAATGGGTCTTATGCCAGTTGGGCTTTCCTGGTAAACAAATGTAAAATAAATAAACATACTTACTATACTTTTTATTCCAAATGTTACTATTTATATGATTTACAGAGACAAATTAGAGACTTGAAAGAGAAAGTAAAGTTTCCAGCATGTTAATACCTCCAAATCAGAGGTCAAAAGACCGGATTTCTCTCTCCAGTGAGCAGGGGTAGTAGCTACATCTGGGTAGAGAGATTAAGTGTCTTGCATTTTTGCTCACAGATGAGGGCAAAGATACTTCTGAGAATAACAAGCAAACTAAAGTGGCAGTAATTCAGGCAGAACAGAATGATATTCACATCCTCTTTTATAGTCTTGAGCTTGAGTAATTACTGAAACAATGAAATCACAGATACAAGAAGCAGGAATGAGATTCCCCTTCATTGTAACTGGACTCACTATCTGTGATAAGGTGTGGAAGTCAGTAATCCTGAAGGACCTCTCATCCATGTTAACAGGAGTGAGCTTGAGTGCTATAGGCACCTTTAGAGATACCCTCTGTGAAACTCCTGAGGAAGGCATATCATACACAACTCACTGGAAAAAGATGCTTGTTTCTACCAGCAGTGATTAAAAAGTTTTCAACATCATTTTGTAAAATGCTTGCCTTGGCGAGGAACTTGGTATTTGTAAGTTGAAGAGAGTAGACTCATCTTCTCTATCTCCAGCAATAGGTTCTAAATTATCCTATAGGATTCATAGGCATTGCCAGGAAAGCTGGGAGATATAATCACATATTTGTGTGTGCCTCAGAAAGCATGCAGCACCCCCTCACTCTGACCAAGAGAGGCAAGTGGTCCACTTAAATTAATTTCTCCCACTCCCTGCCTGGACCCTAGGCTAACTGCATTCTGGTTGCCTGCATCTCTGTCATAGCTCCATCACAGTGCCCCATTGGAGCTAGGAGTGGTTTAAATATAAATTTAATAGTTTTCATCCACCAGAATTCTCCTTGGCTTGCCAACAGTTTAGCTTTAGATGGTCTATAAGAGGATGTTTACATATCTGAAAGTCTATAATGATGTGGGTGTATTTGTTGTAGACTATATGAGAGATTGATTGGATACATTTACAATGTACATATGAAAGAGAAATCTGATTTTCTGTGAGGTGAGCTAGGATAAAGATAAGGGTGAGTTTTAATGCCTTTATTTTTATATTTTTTTTCCACTAAACACAAGTGTGTCTTTGTATGGGCAACCTAACAGCAATGCCTGGTTAAGTGACTCTCTTTCAGTCACACAGCAGGCAAATGGAGGTGAAAGGAATCAAACCTTGTTCCCTCGTCTACAGGAAAACAATTAACAGCTCAGAGCCTTTATTCTCTGTGGTACCATCTTTATTTTTTAATGTTGCTTAGAGTATGTTTATACTGGTTATAGAAGTGATTATGTATTGCTGGCATAGGCTTGGATATTAGGTAATGTGTTTTCTGTAAGAGAACAGGTAAGTAATGGGTTTAAGTAATAGAACTGGCATGAGGTTATTAAATGGCTTTATTAGAACTGAGGTGAAGGTGTGGCTGGGAATGGGCTGTAACTTGCTTAGGGTCCAATCTCCAACATTAGCAGAAAACAGTCTATGAACACTACAAGTAAGCATGTTATAATAGGTAAGAAAGGCTTATTTATATCTGTAAGCATCCATCTGTACTTAGCTGAACTTATAGTTTTAAAAAGTGTTGTTAATTTGTTGAAATGAGCAAAAAGAGAAGAAGTAACTGAAGAGATATAATGCTATGACTAAAATAGAAAAAGTTATAATTGCAGATGTTAAGCTCTGACATGCAATATAACATCATTTGCATCCTAGACCATCTTTACTTTCAAGAGGACAGATTAATCTGTATGTATCAAAAAGTGACCATGAGGTCTAAATAAACAGTAGAAGATATAACACCTTTATTATATAATAGTAAAACTTGTGAACCTGACTGGAGTGGAAACAAATGGCGAAATCCAGCTCTGCTAGAGAGATACACATACAATAAGAACATACATCTGGCAAGAAAAATACACAAAATAAGCCCCAATCATCTAACTTTAAATTAAAAAAGATGAATAGTAACTAAAATATTACATAGTCTGCTTCTTGGAATGCTTGAAAAAAGATAATTAAATGTACATCCTTTCCTGGAGTAGGGGATTCACTCATTTTTCATGGCCAAGTGATGTCATAGTGACTGGGAGGGAAAGAAAACAAAAAGTGTAAGGGATATAGGTGTGCACTGCTTGGGAAAATAAAGGGAGAGGGAAGTGAGACAAAAATAAACTAAGAAGGCTGAAATATGCACTTTTGTATAACTCAGCCATGGCAGCCAAATCCACTTCCCAACTGTTCCACACTTAATGGGATGATCAGACGCCTGCCATTATTGTCGAACATTCACAAGAACTTGTGTTATATAACATTTCTTCTTCTTTTGGCTTTTCCCGGTTAGGGGTCGCCACAGTGGATCATCTGTCCGCTCATGATTGGCAGTGCAGTTTTATGGTGTTGAGTTGCCAGCCCGGTGCCCAATTTTCCACAGAAGGCACACACATGCACACACTCATACCTAGGGCCAATTTAGAGTGTCCAATCCACCTACTGCATGTCTTTGGGATGTGGGAGGAAACTGGAGCTCCAGAGGAAACCCACGTGACCACAGGGAGGACATGCAGACTCCACACAGAAGGCACCCCAAGCGAGAATCGAACCGAAGAACCTCTTTCTGGGAGGCAGCAATGCTAACCGCTGCACCACCGTGGCCGCCCAACTTGTGTTATATAACAATATCTTGAAAACAATTTTCACAAATAGGAAGGTGTCAATGTCCTCTAATGACATAACCCAACTACAAAGATTATGGGGTTATATTAATTTAACATGTTACTGTTTCACTATAGTAATATTATTACCATGATTTCTGCAAAAAGAACATTAGCTCTCCCAATTTCTAAGATAAATTGTATCAATGGTAACATTAGCACTATACTTTGAATATTAATTCTTTTGGATGGTAAAAGAGAGGATTACCCATTGGTTTCTCCTATGGTTTTACATAAAGCAAAACTCTCTGCCCCTTTCCTTCTGTTTATATATATATATATATATATATATATATATATATATATATATATATATATATATATACATACAGCTCTGTCTGTGTGTTGTGGAATATTTAGATTTTTATTTTGTACTTATTTTTGAGTACAATTTTCAGGTGAAGTATACTATATGTTATTCATCCCATCATTTTGTTTCTTTCTCCTTAATTTCCCTTTTACTTATGTTTGCAAATATGTTGTTTAGGGATAATCTATTAGTCGAGAAGCTTTGCATGGATAAACATTCAACTTATTGATTTCACTTCAGCAGTTCTGCACTCCCCAGTCACTGATCTTCATGCAGAATCACTGCCATTACAGTCTATGACAGCATTCCTCCACATTCAGGTTTACACATGTAGGAATGCATTGTTTCGGAAATTAATATGTAATGAGTTTTACAGGTTTGGAGATGGAGTTAAGCTGCTTACTGTAAGACAATAAAATTAAAGACCATTTTCACTGTGCATATTTAACAGGCAGGAAAGTGATGATTTATACACAAGAGAAAAGGTACACATTGTTCTAAAGTAGGGAAACTAAATTACGAAAATTAGATTTCACTAAATAAGGTGCAAGACTGCATTTACTTTTCTCATTCAGGATTCAGATGAAAGTTCAGATAATGGATTTATCTTTGTCTAAATGTTGGCATCATTTTGCATACATTTTATTTTTATGCAAACTATTGAATAATAAAATGTGAATGCTTTAACTTCTGTTCATTATGAAAGTTTTACTGGCATATAAACAAATGCACTCTAAAATAATCTAGAAACAATTTTATTTTTATTTACTTTAGTACATGCTGGTGTTTTAGATTTTTATATAACAATAAAATGTTTTCCATAATGGCTTCAGACTTCAAAACAAACAGCTGCTGGGTGCAAGCTATGTGACCTTTTGCTTAGACGAATGTGCCATCTGTATTCAGATTTATTCTGAAATTAGACTAAAATATGGCACAGAGCCACTGATTAATAAAACAGCAACCAAGCTCTAAGAGTTCACACAGTCTTGGCTGGAGGTCTGCAGTAGATAATCTTTGAATAAAATGTTTTGTTTTTTTCTAACTACATTTCAAAAACAATGATAATAGATAGCGTGGGCAGTATGATTTCCTGCTAACTTACACAGAACTGTTTCCTGATATATATATTAACTGTTTCTGCAGAGAATGAATAGCTTACTTCAAATGATAATACTTATATTAATGGAAATCCTTTATAGAGCAATATATTGCATGGTTGGTTCAAGAAATCAGAAACAATACCCCTGAAATCTACTTTACAAGATCGACTCCTCATCCATAGCAGGGGCAAGACTATTGCACCATTAATTAATACAACCATGCATATTAGTAATAAAAGTCTTCATACTTTGGTACTTAACATTCTACTCATAGTAAGTAGAGCATTAAGTACCAAAGTATGAAGATGCTCCACTCATAGTAAGTCAAATATCCAAATAAATCAGGAGCGTACCAGGTCTGCAGTCATGTAGCAAGTTTTGGTAATTACACTCCAAATTCATAGCAGAGACATGTGCCAGATCAGTTTATTCATTTTTTTAAATATTCAAGTCAAGAATCTGTTTGTAAAAAAGGAATTACACCAACAACTGTAAGTGGTAAGGGAGAGTCACAAAGCTAAAAGAAACCATAGTGTTGTAAAGTTAGGCTTACGGGCTATCACATTACTTGGTGAGCAGAGGATGACCTTATCTCATATGAGGACATGCAGACACAGAGGTCATGTAGCTAACTAGCATTGTTTCCAGTATGCGGTCTATAAAATCCTATCCATAAACTTAAATTTGAAGGAGATGCATTCTCTGTACTGGACAGTGCAATAGCTATTATGCAAGCTGATTTGACTGAACTGTTCTTTATGCAATAGGATCATATACTTTGTGACTCTGAACATCACCAGTGATAGAGTACAGGCACTGTTCTACTACACTGAGCATGTGACATGCCTAGCTCCTTTGTTACTACTACATAACATATACTTTGCTACTTTGAAACACTTCCAAATAATTTGCCAAAAACAGGCCTATTGGTCATGTGATGGACAACATAGTATGATGTAAAGGCAGTGGGAGACCTGAATATTTATTTATTTATTTGTTTATTTATTTGTTTGTTTGTTTGTTTGTTTGTTTGTTTGTTTGTTTGTTTGTTAAACTGAACTAGGGGGAGGAAATCAATTAATTCTGGCAAGTCCCATCTTTCTGCACTATTATCTGGTACCACATAATCAATAGCTTTAAATCACAGGTGACTGATATTCTAAAGTACAGTTCAATGAATCAATGGATTTTTTTCATTGGCCTTATTAAGACTTGAAAATTTGTCTCATTACGGGAATGTGGTTCAATGTTTTCTCCTTCCTGCAAAATGCAAATTATTCTGTCTTCGCTTGTTGAACAGTATATCATGGAATTAATGTTAAATGCTGTGCTGGATTTCATTGCAGTGTGATATGTCAAGCCCTATGTGATTGTTTATTCAATAAAAATTCAATAAACGGCTAATACTTATGGCATCAAGAGACATTGAGAGAGACTATCCTTTACCTAGACAGGTAGGATAAGTGACACAAGGTTAACTAAACCATTAGCTAACATCTTTCCATAGTTCTCAGTTGATGGGAAGGTATTATGTTAATATCATGGGGTACATAAGCAATGCCAATGTCAGCTCTAATCTTAATAATTAGTATATGTTTAGGCTATTTGCAATGAGCAAATTAGTTCTAAAAAATGTATTACAGATAGAGCTGTACAGCACATGACAACCCAAAGTAAGATAATGCAGTAGGGTTGTAGTGTATGGCAGGGACACTCTAACATGGTATGTTGATGGGTCTGAAGTATAGGGTTCAGCAGGATATGACAAGAAATGCATATCATAGGGGAATGTGTTAGAGGTACTGATCTTTAACTTTACAGTGCTGTGAATGCAGGCCACATAGATTTTAGAATAGTGAAACATACAATTTGTCCAACAACTGTTTACAGTTCAAAATTCAACTTCATATTTATTTAGATACTTGTAACCAAGCACCATATAATAAAAGCCCAAAAAAACAGGAAACAGACCAATACATAGAACAGCTAATTGCATAATGCACGAAACATGGACAGTAATAAATAAGCATTCACAATCCATGTGTGAATCATCATAATCCATACCCATATCTTGTAAGTGGGGCTTATGTTAGAAATATCCACATCATACCTGTATGTTCATAAAGTTGCTGTTGAAACAGATGTAAGAAACAGAAGTAACATAGGTAGGGGAACTAAAAGTGACTACCTACACAAATCACTGCTTTTTCAGGTACTAACCAATGAAGTAATGACAAACATGAAGTCTGTTCTTAATGCTAGCAGCTAAGAGATTCATACTATTCAATCTGTGCAATTTAACAGAATGCTGTTATACAAAGGTCCGCTTTTCAGTTATTGATTTTTATAACATTCATCTAAAAGAGTCATGTGTAAAATACAGAACTCACCATGAGCTCTTAAAAACAGGATCTTTTGGGAAAGCCCCACCTTGAAAGATGTCATTAGGTAGTATTTTTGTTTGTACATGAAAAGTCAAATGCAAGATGAGGAGTCTGAATGAATTGTAAGGTAGTTTATAGTGAGGAAGTTGAAACCTCCACAGATCATTGCCTGTACCAGCCTTATACCATAACACAAAATTCAACTTTTTTTTCTTAATCCAGTCTACCACTCAGATTATCTAGCATCCACAGTGGACCCCCAACTGACACATTGTTTTCCTTAGGGCAAGAGTCTTATGGCCCACTCATTTCCATTCAGGATAAAGTCACAATTCAGGAGTGAGGTCATCATTTACTTACTTACTTTTTAATATTTCTTATTCAGGTGGGTGGACTTTTCTGCAGATCCTAACTGCAACCCTGAGCCAAAATGGAAGATTAGTTAGTACAAAAGTAGGGGTAGATGTACTGAAAATGTCCACTCTTTTGGTATAGCTCAGTCAAATGGCAACAAGAACAACTTACACAAAACATAGAAATATGATGCAAAAAAAGATGATTGCACAATTAGTAAAGAAAAATTAGCGTACGTACACAGCATAAATAAAAGGTATAATAAACTAAGACGTATGACCATTCCAGCCAGTAGAGAAGGGAAGAAGCAACAGATCCCTTAATCCGGTATGTGACTTATGCAAGTATTAAAATCACATACAAGTGTCCTGTCCCTTTCAAAAAAAACTCCAGTATCAAACAAATATGAGGATGAGCATTAGCCCAAACAACTAAAGAACTACAGCTGTATGCGTCCTTCATATGATCTCCAAGTTCCCTTCAGAAAACAGTGCAGTTTTTGATTATTTTAGATTCCTTGGCTAGACTATGTATATACTTTAATTCCATGCTGTTAGCACCAGTTATTTGGAATGAACAAACACACAAACCTGCACCTACTGCCACCACTTTATTTGTGATGGGCAGGGGGGGGGGGTATTATCTCAGAATCTATACCAATATTGCCAAATAATATGCAAGGGGTTGCTGGCCATGTGAGCACATGGCAAATGTGCACATCTGCCTCAGGTAACAGGCATCAGCCATGTGAAAATAAAATTCTCACTGACCAACTAATAACTTCCAGGGATCTTACTCACCGTGCTCCAGCTCAATGCCTTCTAGAGCAATCTTACCAAGGGGGATCTGAAACTTCTTCAACATTACTTTGTTTGCATATACACACATGTGTGCATGCAAACACACACACACACACACACACACACACACACACACACACACACACACACACACACACACACACACACTCACACGCAAACACACATGCACACTCTATCACTGCTTTGCAGGAAGGGATAATAATAATATTTATCCAGCACAAACATCACCTTTCATGCCTTCATGACAGTGTGTTGACACACCAGAATCACAATTAGTGTTTACCCTTAAAACAAGACAGCTATTAAATAGTTACTTGATAGCAAAAGTAATAAGCTATCATTCTTCATATGGTAGATATCAGCAGAGCAGTCACACTAATAAATGGACATTAAGCAATATACTTTTGAAACTAAATTAATAAAGCTCTTCACTTGAAATAACTAACCATTATGTAATGTACTTTGTAGAAATATATAAACAAACATATGTAGTAGGTTCTTACAGTAACAAATGCCAACTAAATGAGTTTTAACAGATATGTGATATATAGAAGAATTGCATCTAGCAGCTTATGTATTTATTTATTTATTTGACCCCATCACTACCAGGGAAAAAATAATTACTAAATTCTATCTAACTCTGACTTTAACTCGTATACAGTAGTTGCACAGTTTTACTGGCAAGGATTTAGAGCTGTGGTCAATTGGGTAGAGTTCAGAAGCAAGGGATCCACTAGCATTTAATAGTTGCTATCTACACTTTTTTTTTCCAAAATCTCTTTATTTGAATTTTCAGATATTAACAGCAATACAGCTAATCAAACATACAAAATAAACAGTACATACAAAAAGCAAACATTCAAAAAACTAATAACACAAGAAATATATATACACTATATACAATAGAAGTCACTACATCATCAAATAGAATATAAAAGGTTTTTAACATCACTTAAGAAACTGAGGGATAGTATAAAGGACATTTTATGAAGAAGATAAATATAGAAATTCAAACACTTATTATACTTAATGTAATTAGGGAATACAATTAGATATATAAAGAGGAAAAAGGGAAAGAAAAGAAAAAAAAAATCTACACTTAAAAAATAATGGCTTCTGCCTTTCCAGTGGCTATCCTTACTTAATAAATTCTATGTTCTTGTTTGAATTTAACTCTGTGTGAAATGTTTTGTTTTCACCATCCCATAACTCTCAAGAAAAGCTAGAGTTCAAATAAGATCTCAGGTAACATTTCAAAGAATACCAAGCTTTAAAGACTGGAAAAGTGTGCAAGTTTGAGGAGTTAGTTTTACTTATTTACAGATCTCCTACATTTCAACTGAAAATACTTACGTCTGTAAAGGGCACATGTTTACATTCTATATATTTTACCTGATGCAAAATTTACTCAAAGTAACATTTTTGTAAAATGAAAAACAATTGCAAAATAATTGTAAGCATCACTCATTTTGTCACAGATTCTTGTCAAGTGTGAGGTTATAAAGATGACTTTTGAATAAACATGACTCCAAGGTAATTATGAATACGAAAACTTCCTGAAATGAAATTTGCTTACCACTGGTTTGCAATAACCACATATATTTTATCAGAAAAGTTGAGTGAAAATGTTCACTGATGTGGCAAAAATTCTATTAATCATTTTATGAGTGATATATTGTGGTGAAAAATGTGAGACATTTGGGTGTGACAGTATATATTAAATCACTGTAGCATGACTATTAAGAGTTCTCGTCACTGAAGGGATGCCAAATGGCAGGTTATTATTAAACAGCAATAATAACAAAACCCTATATACTGCATCTTGTGGAACTCCCAGTCTTAAAGACTCCCTTAATAGTGTGGATGAATCTAGAACAGATAGAAAAATGCCCCTTAACAGAGATGTCAGTTAATTCATTTTAATCTTGTTTGCTAAATCCACATTATGACAATTTCTTATGTAACAGTTTTACATGCCCATCTGAGATCTAGGAAAAGAGACCCAGATAAAACATCCTTTTACATGAAATCATACATTTGGTCAGCATTTGGAAACGATACAGAGAAAGCACTGAGTACAACTCTAAAGCCATGCTGCAGAGAGGAAAGCATAGAGTATCAAGTAAATTATTTCAAATGTGGGTATAGAAGGGTTTTCAGTATGTTGGTAAAAGAGAGAGATTGGCTATAACACAAAAATCATAAGGATGAGGAATTTGCTTTTTGTGAAGTGGAACAGTCTTATTTCTGAATTGCCTGCTATTTAAAACTGAACGGGATTATACCATTAGTGAGAGAAAGATTACAACTACTTTGCCTGAGGCTAGAAAATACCAAAAATACCAAAGCTACCAAGTCCTATGAAGGTGGTGGAGTATGTATATATACATATGGATTCACTTTATATCCTCGAAATACTGAAATATCGAAATTCAGTATTTCAAAGCTATAAATTTGAATTGTTAATACCACGAAAACTCAGAACCATGAAATTCAAAATCTCGCAGACCGAAGATTTTGAATTTCGCGCTTCTACTACACACACACACATATACACACACACACACACTCACACACACACACACACACACACACACACACACACACACACACACACACACACACACACACACACACACACACTCACACACACACACACACCATCCTCCCCACACACAAAGACAAGCTCTATACTACATAAAAGCAGGGGGGCAAGCCCCCCTGCACCCCCCCATGTGGGGGGCTGCACCTCCTACATAAATACTCTCATTCCAAGATCACACTACACACAATACACCACCACACAAGCTACATTCTCCTCGCACACACACATCACAGCAACAAAACACACTGACACACGTCACAGTCCCTACCCAAAACCCTTAACACACACACACACACACACACTTACCTGAATCCATAACCACACCGAAACCTCAGAAGTGCGAAATTCAAAACCACCGGTATTCGAGGTTTTGAATTTCGACCTTCTGAGCTTTCTCTGTTCTC